>NW_027397065.1:56414453-56467088 GCF_003265705.2 Callorhinus ursinus
AGCAGAGAAAGTCAATTATCATAAGGTTTCACTTATTTGTGGAACATGAGGAATAGCATGGAGGACATTAGGAGAAGGAAGGGAAAAATGAAGGGGAGGAGATCGGAGGGGGAGATGAACCATGAGAGACCATGGACTCTGCGAAACAAACTGAGGGTTCTAGAGGGGAGGGGGGCGGGGGGATGGGTTAGCCTGGTGATGGGTATTAAGGAGGGCACGTACTGCATGGAGCACTGGGTGTTATATGAAAATAATGAATCGTGGAACATTACATCAAAAACTAATGATGTATTGTATGGTGACTAACAACATAATAAAATTAAATTAAATTTAAAAAAATATTGTCTGTGTTCTCTGATTATTTTATATACCTAAGTCTCAATTACAGATCCCATTAATATTAATGATGTTGATAATAATAATAATAATAATAAAAGCATAGAGCTCCTACTATGTGCTAAGGATAGTTCTACTTGTTTCTCATGTATGAACTCACCATTTCAGGTAGTTATATTATTCTTTCTACTTTATAATTGAGGAAGCTGAAACACAGAGAAGTTAAATAATAGGCTTGAGGCTACAAAACTGCTAGATGATTTACAATGAATACGTTTCATATTTCAGTACCACACTCAAAATAGATATTAATTAATACTTATAGAATACTATTGCAATAGAAATAATAATCCAAAGATTTATATCTTTTGTTTCCTGGTCATTCTTTAGATGAATACCAAAGAAAAACCATGATAAAGAAAACCAGTCAAATGCTATGGTACCAACATCTATCTAACCAATTCACGAGACATTTTTTTTCCTCACCTTAACTCTTAAAATACCTCAGAATGACTAATTCAGTTTTGAAGTCTTCTACCAGTCTCTGAATTTGCTTATATTTTTATCTTGATTTTATACGTCCTTATTATATTTTATCCCAGTTTAAAGGGAAACCTATAGAAATAATAAAAAATGAAGTAAAAATTGATGTGATCATTTGAAACCAGGATACCTATGTACTAAATTAAGCTAAATAGCTTTGAAAGTTCCCTGACAAAAATGAAAGTAGAGACAAATCACCTCTAGGTGGGATATAAAGAGGAAATGGCTCAATGTTAAAGGGTCAAGAGAAGAGAATATTTCCCATGATTCCCTGAAGCTATAGAAGAAGAAATGCAACTCAGTTTTGTGGGGTGAGCCTGGCCATTTCAGCTCTGACACCTGTGATTTCTGCTTCCATACCATAGCCTCCCTCTACCAAACTGGAAAAGTTAGGATGATTAGAGCCTGTGGGGGAAAAAAAAATTGTACACACACATATGTGATTACCTAAGAAAAAGTTAAAATTTTTGGAAAAATAAGACAGTGTCTGTAAACTATTATCAATTTAGACTGAATAACATTACTCGGAATCATGCTGGTTTCATGCCATTTATAACCAGTATCTCAGTGAGAGCTAAAATCCAAAGAGCTGTTTTCTTTAAGAGGTTGAGGTTTTTTTCTTTTCCCTGTAGTCACAGTGAATAAGATTAGAAGGATTTTTCCTATATGTGTATAAAGCTTCATTACTTCCTATGATCATGAATTCTAACTATGTTGGAATATTGACAAAAATCTGATACATAATTTCTCAAATGAGAACATTTTCTAACAGTTAACCTCCAAAAGGTCCCTGGACCAGGTTTGTGATTATCACTGAAAATCTTCCTTGATAATTTTTAAATATGAAATTTCTTTGGTCACGCCACATTCCCAAACTGGCTTTCCAAATGTTCATCCCTGTCCCCATGAGTTAATGGAAAATATTAGTGAAGAGAAGGAAAATCCAGGCACACACAAAACTTCTATTTGTGAGAGCAAGTTAGTTCCTGAGACCCAATCCCTTTTGAAAGCAGATCAAAGCCACACAACTCAACACATGTTTGCGATATCTAATTTATATCAGGACTAGATGAATCCAGATGCACAATGGGTCCAACATCTTGAACTATTTGCCAAATGTTTGAGACTTAATAAAATCTAAACTCCACCTGACACCTTTAGGTTAATTTTAAAGCAATCATTATTCGCCAGGAAACTGAAAACATGTGTTTCTGATTTGTTCACACTTAAGTCATCAAAATATTTTTCACAAACTGATTTGATATCCAAGAAAACTTTTGGATGCCCTTTTTTTATCCCAAAGAAAGAAATTTGGTTTTGCCTAAGGAATTGGGCTAATTCCTCTGTGGGAATAGGTTTCTGCCATCATGAGGCAGATAGACATGTGAAGTAACACAAACCAGTAGCCTGGCTAGTGGCAGGCTGTGTAAACTTCAGCTTCAAACTCCCACCCCATCTATACCAGACTCCTCTCTCAAACTGAGAAATCAAATTTCCCCATGTTCCTCAGTATTCTCTGTCATCCATAAGGGAAGATTTCCAAGCTCTAGTGGAGAAGGGTGAGCTTAGTTGTGGTCTCCATTCCTCCAGTAGCTCTGAGACTTTTGAGAAGACTCTTAACCTCTTTTGGCCTTGACTACTTCGTCGGAAAAATTCTGGTGAGAAATGTTATTACTTATTGCGGGAATTAGGCTGAAGACTTTCTAAGTAATTTTTCCCTAGAAAACATTTATTAAAAAGTTCAGAGTGCTCTGAAACATAATTCCAGATGTGGTAAGACGCAGCAGAAGGGACAGAGAATTTGCCTGTTTTTAATTAAAATAAAAATATCAGAACAGAGGAAAACTTATTTTTAAAAACCTCAATAAATCAGCCATAAAATTGACCATGTGTTTAAAATGCAGGTTCTAAGGGATTCTGATTCCTAAAATATTATTGTCTCCTTACCCTTGTATCTACCCTTGCCTTGATCCTTCTATAGCCTATTCTCCAGACAGCAGCCTTCAAAAACCAGAAATCACATTATGTTACTCCCACGGATAAACTTCCCAATGGCTTCTCATTATACTCAGAAAAAGTCAGCATCCTTACCGCAACCTAAGACAAGATCCTACCAGATCTTGCCTGTGGCTACCTGCCCAACCTCGTTTCCCACCAGTGTGCTCTACACTCTAGAAATGCGGGCTTCCTCATCCCAAACACACTCAGGGGCTTTGTTCTAGGTGCTCTTCTGCCTGCGGTCCTCTTCTTCCAGATAGCCCCATGGATAACTCCTTCCCTTCACTCAGGTCTACGCTCAACTGCCATAGTCAGAGAGCATCCCAACACACTATATTACTTTTCTTCGAATACTTCTTACCTCTTGACATTATATCTATTGGATATTTTGTATACTTTTTTTGTTCTGTATCCCTAGTACCTATAAACTATGCCTCCTGATCCATAAATGTTTGTTGAATAAATGAATAAAAAGCCACACTTTTTAAATCCATGTTAACAAATTACTTCAAGCAAATTCTACCAATTTATATATTCTTCAGTGGCATGTACAATAATCATTTGTACTGCACTTTCAGCCATACTGGGCTATTAATAAATCCAACTTGATAGGAGAGGTTTAAATTTAAATTTTGATAAAAAGCAAATGTTATGATTGAATGAATATCCATTGAATGGACATTAATCATTCTTTTTTTATTAGATCTATGTTCATGCCACTACCCTATTTTTAAACTGGGATGCACACATCTTTTAAAAGTAATTTGTAATAATATTTTTACATAAAAAATATTAACTGACTGTCATATATGTTGCATTGCTTTCCGGTTCATTTTTGTGGATACACTGATATACTAATTTTTTAAAATGTTTATTTGATGAAATTGGGCAATCTTATTATGCTTTTTCTTTTGTTGGTAAATGAATGTTCACCTGTGTTTTCTTCTGGTTCCTTATAGTTCCATTCAAAGGTAAATACTTTAAACAATGGGTTATTTTTAGTTTTCTAATTTACCTTGATACTTTATGTACCTAAAATTATAATGGTAAATAATCATAAGTAACTTAAAAGTAAATTATTCCTGGGGCACCTGGGTGACTCAGATGGTTAAACATCTGCTTTTGGCTCAGGTCATGATCCCAGGGTCCTGGGATCAAGCCCTGCATTAGACTCCCTGCTCAGCAGGAAGCCTGCTTCTCTCTCTCCATTTGCCTGCTGCTCCCCCTGCTTGTGTTCTCTCTTTCTCTCTCTCTCTGTCAAATAAATAAATAAAAACGTTTTAAAAAAAAAAGGAAAGTATTCCTGGGGCACCTGGGGGGCTCAGTCGTTTGAGCATCTACCTCTTGATTTAGGCTCAGGTCATGATCTCAGGATCAGAGATCAACCCCCCATGGGCTTCATGCTCAGTGGGGAGTCTGCTTGAGATTCTCTCTCTCCTTCTCCCTCTACCCCTTCCCCTGCTCATGCTCTCTCTAAATAAATAAATAAATAAATAAATAAATAAATAAATAAATAAAATCTTTAGGGGAAAAATGTAAATTATTCCTAATTTAATGTATCTATCACAAACAGCATTTTAGTTGAGGATGGCCTCAAAGACCATGTCCTTAATGATCGTTCTAAAACTGCCTTAATGGAAGAGGGTGATAAGAAGTGGAGAAAGCATCGAATGTCTGTGAATAGTTGAATAATATTGACCAAACTGAGGGATAAAAAGTGTTTTCAAAAGTTATGTTTAAGGAAAGTTTAAAGAGGAGGAAGAGATTAAAAGTGCAGAAACCAGTTCAAAGGCTTATATAATAGTTGAGGGGCAGAGTCATAAAGATCTCAATTTAGATCATGCCCATGGAAAGTTCTGAGAGCAGCTTGGAGCCAGTTTGAAAAGTAAATTTGCTGGTTGTTTGCAACCTGTTGGATGTGGGGACAAGGAAAGAGAGAGTCAAAAATGATCATGAATTTCATCCTAAATGACAGAGAAGATGGGTTTTCTTTACAAAAATAGAGAAACGCAATGTAGCACAGGCCTAAGAAGAAGACTGATGCTTGTTGAAGTTTCTCATCTATCTCTCCTGAAACATAACGTAGACAGTTGGAAATGTGGGGTGTGAACTGTGGAAATCACACGGTGGGGTATAAAGATTTGAGAGTAATCCTCAAAGCCTTGAAAGCTAAAGTCTTGAGATTGAATGTTCTTGCCAATGGATAAAACATTAAAAAGAACGAAAAGGTCAAAAAGCACATCATCTGCCACATTTAGAGGAAACTGAATGAGGGAGGTTCATTTGAAGGTGCAAGGAAAATGACCAAGAAAACCAAGGGAAGAGAAAATTTCAAAAAAAGATCCCTGGGAGTGCTTGAAATGCTGGGAAAGGTTGCATAGAGCTGAGGAGTTGTCATTCTATTTAGTGACGACTTTGAGCCTTTAGAAAGTGTTCAGGGGAGGAGTTCTAGTAGGATAATGCAGGCAACAGCTGGGTGGCAAAGGATAAAGGGCAGAGGGGAGTTTAGAGGAGGTAGCAGTGCAGAAGGCAACCTACCACTCAAGCTGTGGTCGCAGGGGGAGAATGAAAGAATAATAAATGGAGGCTGTGCCAAGGACAAAAGGAAAGGCCCTTTAGGGATGGAGCTTTTGGGGAACTGTAGGACAACTAGAGGAGAAACAGATAAATTGGCCTCAACTAGGGTATAACAGCCTCTAATGAGCATTTACTGTGTCCTAGATATTACTGTGATTTGCATGGATTTTCCCTTTTTCACAACCATCTGAATAGGTCACATTGAACAGAAGAGGAAACAGAGGCAGCTTGAGGTTAGGTAAGTTGCCCAGGGTTGTGAGAACAGGAAGGCTTGGGGAGCAGACACTGCAGAGCCAGGGCCTTTTCCCACCACGCAACCCCCCCCCCCAAGGCAGGTGGGGAAGCCCAGTCAAGAGCAAGGAGAGCTAGACAGACAGTGGGGGGGGCGGGGAGGACCCCGGAATATTAACCGTGATTTTTTTCTAGGTAACTGGGAAGAAGGAGGGCATCCTTGTAATTTTGATATCATTCTTATTTTACACAATGAACAGAATAATAAACAATATCAAGAGGAAAAGTGTCAGCCTGAAATTAAATGACAGGATTTTAGTTTTAGATCAAACCTCACCTCATCAGCTATATATAAATAATTGTTTTTGTATTATGAAAATAACAGCAAAAAATTTAAACCATAATACAAAGAGGTAGTTATGAAAATAAAATCTTTTGAAGGCCCCAGCCTTACTCCTGAAAAAATTTCTGATAATAATTTGTATGTATTCTTTGGAAATCTATCCATGTGTAAGTGGTGTGTGTGTGTGTGTGTGTGTGTGTGTATTTCTGTATCGTGAGATTTAAAAAAAAAACAAAACTACCAGTGTTTTTGGAGACTGTTCCACATCACCACTTAACTTTTCTGAGCAGCTTCATACGATTTTCTTATATGCATAATAATAATGTATTTAGCTAATCCCTTATTACTGAACATTTACTTTTTGATAACTTTTTTCTAGTTATTACAAACTATGACTCTTTGTCCAATAGTATGTATTTTTGTGGGAAAAATTCCTAGACTTGGAAGTGCATTTTAAATATGTGTAGATATTGCTGAATTTCTATCTACAAAGATTGTACCGATCCCCATGCCCATTGCAAGACGGCCTGTTGACCCATCCCTTTCCAAATTTATGTGTTGCCAAACATTTTTAACTTTCAATGATCTGTTATGCATAAAATTGTACCTTTTTGATTTGCACTTATAAAATTATGAGGATGCTTGAACATTTGTCATGCATTTATAGGAATTGTTGGATTTTTATTTTGAGTTAGAGTAACAAAGATATAAATATACTGGCCAAAAAAAGAGAGGGGGAAAAAACTTTTATGAGTTAAAAGGGGCTTGATATAAAGAGTAGCAAAAGGAAACACACAAAGGGGATGAGCACTGACCAATTGAGGTTGAAATAGGACTACTTTCAGAAAGGAAACACATTCCTTTTTCTGAAATGAGAGGTAACACTGGGAAGATGATGAAAAGGTGGTTGTAAGGTGGAGAAGTATAAAAGTTGAGTTGAGGGGCACCTGGATGACTCAGTTGTTAAGCATCTGCCTTCGGCTCAGGTCATGATCCCAGGGTCCTGGGATCGAGCCCCACATCGGGCTCCCTGCTCAGCGGGAAGCCTGCTTCTCCCTCTCCCACTCCCCCTGCTTGTGTTCCCTCTCTCGCTGTGTCTCTCTCTGTCAAAGAAATAAATAAAATCTTTTTAAAAAAATTAAAAATAAATAAATAAATAAATAGAAGTTGAGTTGAGGTTAGAAAGGGGATTTTTCTCATGGCCGTTAACTTCCATGGAAAAATTTCTCATACCTCTTATAAAGGCCTTGCAACTACTTTGGAGTCAGACTTCTTGTCCATTTCTTGGTCATTCCCTCCAAGACTGGGCCACATTTCTGAGTTGAATATTTGTGTATCTGAAGAATAAAAATAGCTTCTCTATGTTGATAAACTTTTAGATGCAAAAGGATATGGATGCCTATGTGCATATCTAGCTGGAATTTAATGGAACCTCTGTTTATACATTAGCCTTTTTAAATTAATTTTGTTTGTTCCCAAATATTGCAAAAGCCTATAAGAAATACAGTCAATGGACTATTGTAGAAACGATTGCACTGTCATGTATATTTTATAATTTGATAATTACAATCCCTTAACATCCCTTCATTCACATGTCATGTTCTTAACCCAAAAAACATGGGCACAATAAAATTTACCTCTGTTTATTGTCCTGCATACTTACCACATACCAACCACTGTGCAGGTTACTGGGAATTCCACAATGAATCGGTCACAGTCCCATTGTGGACAGAGCAAATAAATGCCTAATTAATACTAAGTGTGAACTGTAAGATCAGATCTTTATAAGAATACATAGAATGTATGACTTTTCCAGGATCAGGAAAAGGGAAAGATTCCTGTAGAATTTGCAGTTGAGCTACAACTAAAAGATGATGTCATTTATTTTTTTAAGTGAGAAAACTTAATTCTCTCCAGTAGAGATCATAATGTGTGGTAGCTACAACACACGTACTCTTGTGCCAGGTACAAGATTTGAAGTTCATTACTGGTCATAAGAGCTTTGAATTTTCCGTGAGATTCTTAGAAGTGCTGAAACTGAGGGAGATACGGAATACAGAGAAAACCCATCAGACGGAAATATGTTCTTCCAATCCATATTATGCCTTATCGGTAATATGTATTAATTTCACGAATTCTAATTATTCCAAAAGCCTTGATTTCTAAAATTCTAAAATCCAGTGTTATGTTACTGATGTATGCAGAATGTACTGCAGTTCTTCTGTAAGCTCATTTATTTTGTCAATCAGTACAGTCAGAAGATACAACCTATATTCTCTTGCATTTTCCAAACCTGGCATTCTTAGTATTTCCGTTGAATTACTAACATCTCCCTGATAAAGGAACATATATTATCACTCCAGAGTTGTAATAACTTGTAGAGTGTACATTTGAGCAAAGCCAATTTTTAAAGACCAGACCACAGAGTCAAGTTAGAAGGGGAAAACCTTAGTGATGAAATAAACATTAAAAAATTATTAGAAAATAATAAATCTAGTTAATTAAGCTGCAACTAAAGTGAATAATCTTTATTTTTAGGGATATTGGGAAGGGCTGAAGGATATATCATTGTGGAAAAGAAATACTAGAACAAGGGAGGGGTAGGGAATTCCAGCATTCTCTGAAAAATCACTAAAATCATAGGTTTGAATCCTAAAAGGAATGTTTCAGCTTTAAGTTGCTAGCCACAGATAATGAGAATACACCCAAGTCATTCAAAGAAGTCAGTTTAAAGAAGTCTATAGCCTGACAGATGTGTGTGGCTACAGTCAGCGATGACACTGTTAGAAACAAATGCAGTTTAAAATTAATGGTCTCGGGGCGTCTGGGTGGCTCAGTTGGTTAAGCATCTGCCTTCAGCTCAGGTCATGATCCCAGGGTCCTAGGATCCAGTCCCGCATCGGGCTCCCTGCTGAGCAGGGAGCCTGCTTCTCCTTCTGCCTGCCACTCCCCCTACTTGCACTCATGCTCGTGCTCGTGCTCGCTCTCTCTCTGCCAAGTAAATAAATAAAATCTTTAAAAATAAATAAACAAAATAAATAAAATTAATGATGTTGGCTTGACCGGACTTTATTTCACTGGAATTAGTGAGGTGTATATTTATTCATATGGTATGAGTATCTATTAATCCCTTCAATTCGTGAGTGAGCCATTATCCTAGGGATTTGTGTTGTGGATTTCCCTCAAAATATGGCCATTTTATAGTAAATTTGCTCAGTTTCTTAATGTGGTTTTCAAGGTCCTCTCAAGGTTTCATAATCGTCCATAGTGACCTTTCCAATGTTCTCTTCCACGATTCCCTGCCCTAAGCTGAAGTGAACTATTCACCAAATAAACCTTATCTTTCTTTCTCCTGTTCACAACTTAAATTCTTTATGCTCTTTCTTAAGTGTCAGTTTCCCTAGGAACACTACCTGAAACAAGAATTCAGATGCAAGAGATTGATTGAGGACACATTCTGCTCCCAAAGAAATCACTAAGCAACTGGAGGAAGACGATGAAGTCAGGCAAGATGTGATTTTAGAAAAAGTCTCAGCCTCAACCTGACCCTCCAGGTAAGCTCTGGAATGTGAATCGCACCTTGGAGTGTGTCTTGATTCGAGAACTTTTTATCTCTTCCACCAGTCGTTGGCAAAGGACTGGGCAAGGGGAGGGACAAACATAAATCATATAAGCTTACAGAAGTCAAAGAAGCCAAAGAGCACAGAAGCTGGGGGAGAGGCACAGAGACACGGTCAAAGTCTTCCAGGATCTGGACAGAGCACCAACAGCGCCAACTATAGGTGCCATACAAATGCTACATCTTCAAATGATCCATGAAGTTGCTCTCAGACAAGCTTATCAGGATCCCTGTAGCCTTTGAATTACTCTTGTGGCACACGTCCGATTCTGCCTTGTGCTCTATGGACTTGGGTTGCTTGTCTTCTAATTACCTAAAGGGCAATGTTTGTGTCTTATTTGTTATCTCAGTCTTTCAAGTACCTATCCAAGTGACCTGCATTAAGTACATAAGCAATAAAAAGTCACAGATTTGAAATAGGGAGACAAACATCTTTGAATGGGGTCCACCATCTTTTACCCATCTTTTACCAAGTTCTTCAATGTAACCAATATTCTTATAATAATAGTTTGTTTTTATTAATCAACTAGCAACTAAAAAATAATCATTTATAAAATCAATAACTGAAATGAAAAGCTCAAAGAGTGAAACTCTTCGAAAAATTTGAGTTTTAAGTTTTTCAGAACTCCAAAGAAGGAAGTGCTCACTTCCCAGTAACTGTCTTGGTGAATACCTGCTATTTGAAGACTTCATAAGGTTTGCAGAGTTTGAATTGGTCACAAGGGGTTTTGCCACTGAACCACTCCCTGCAGGACTTAGTCACCATTACTAAGGGATTTGCTGCTGTGTCTTTGCCCTGGTGCCCCAAACCCCTAGGACTTGACTCCTTTTAGCTTGAATCACTATTCTTTCTTCATTTGCCATGAGTAAGAAGTTTGTATGCTACTCCTCCTGACCTATGGGAGGAAAAAGATAAAAACAGGTTTAAAGTGAGATAACATACGTCACATATGTATGTGTATGTCATACAACTAACACTGATCAAAGAGTGGGTAGAGTGCCCATATTAATGCAAACATGGGCTCCAAGCAGAAAGCGCTGATAATGGTTTGGAAGAAGCTAGCTCTTTGCTTTTCAGATTAGAGACCATCTAAACTCACAGAAAAGGTTTTCCACCTGTTTTACACCCTTTATCCAGGCAATCACTTAATTTCTAAACCCTGCTTACAAGAGGGGCTGACATAGCAAGCACAGATTGCAAGCCTCACTTTCTAATGTATCCATAACCTATTCTGTTAATGGAAAAGATGAAGTTAACCTATGCTTCATAGCACCAGTGGGTTGATATACTATTAGAATTTATGGAGCTCCAGGATGATCTAGTCACCTAGTCAAATCTCACAATTTTCCACTGAAAGAATATGGGCTAAAAGTATTAATGAGCTATCCAAAACCATACTAATAATGTATCCTGCCTCTCAGTACAGCATTCTTTCTAGCATGTCATACTATTTCTTAAGTTATTTCAAGACTTCAGAAATAGTCTGATTAAATTACATCCTCAAAACACAATTGTATATAGTAAAAGTTCTCACTAAAACAGTCCCCAATGTTAGGGTCAAACAGATCATGAATAATACATGATTTTTGCTAAAACAGTGAACTAAATTTTAATGTAAGATTATATCTCAGATTTAATATAAGATTATATCTGTTTCTGACACACTGATACAGTATTTCACTGAAATTGAAACTATGATGCTATTAATGAGAAGATATACCTTTCCTTCACTCATCACTAAAAAAAAATCTGCCAATTAAACTATGCTTCACAATTTCAGAGAGGTTGCAATGTTTAAAAGTTAATCTTAGGACCAATGAAATTTATATTTTTGTATATTATATATATAAATTCATTAAACCATTCTATCTTTGAACTAGAACCACTAGCAAATAAATGACCAATATAAATTTACAAAAGAGATAGTTTAGAATTCTGAGCATATTTATAATATGTATATATTAATTTCATTGCTTTACTCTTCGGGACTGAAAAGACTTTAACTTTTGGGGTCATAAAAGTAGGTTTCAAATTTTACTTTTTAAAAAAAAGGTGCTTACTAGTTAGTCACTTATACTAGAAAATTTATAAGGAACACTTAAAAGGAAGATCTGGGAGTAATCTGGTAATAGAAACAAAATAAAAAAATCTTTGCAACACCTAGTCAAAAAAAAGTGAAACTGAAATTGCAAAGTATTGACAAAATAATAATAGAGAAAACGCCCACAAATTAGAACCTATGAGCTAGCATCAACATTGTCCTTAGAGAAAATTCACAGTTTTAAAATTGTATGCAAAAAGGAATGAAAATAACAAGTATTCAATTCACCAGCAAGAAAAGATAAAATGTATTGAAAGAATGAACTCAATAGAGATAAAACCGAAATCAAAAAAATAGGGAAATAGGGGCGCCTGGGTGGCTCAGTTGTTAAGCGTCTGCCTTTGGCTCAGGTCATGATCCCAGGGTCCTGGGATCGAGCCCCACGTCGGGCTCCCTGCTCAGCAGGAACCCTGCTTCTCCCTCTTTCACTCCCTTTGCTTGTGTTCCTTCTCTCACTGTGTCTCTCTCTGTCAAATAAATAAATAAATTCTTTAAAAAAAATAAGGGGAAAAAAGCAACCCAACAACCAGTTGTTTCCAGGAAAATATGATGTAATATGTAATTTAATAGCCATCTCTTCAAGAAATACATAAGGAACCATAAATATACTAAGTTAAAAGTATTATTTGAGATGTAGCAAATTAAAAATTAGATACGACTATAAATTCAAGCACAAAGGACAACTAAACTAAATAAAAATTAAAAGTTAGGAAATTAATTGACATAAGGAAAATAAAAGTATACTGAAAATATAAATTTTACTTTATGCAAAATGGATAATTTTTTATGAAAATACAAATGAAAAAATAACAAAAAACTAAAAAATTCCTATAGAAGAAGTTAAGAAAATCACAAGTCATTCTCACACCACCAAAAACATGGGCCACAGACTGTTTCACTTATCAGTTCATCAGTTCTTTCAAACCTGCGAAGAATATGTAGGTCATCCTAACAATTTTAGATCATACATAGAAGAGGAATAATTTTCAGTCTTCCAAAGTCAATGCCAAAATTTAAGAGTACAAAATAGAAAAAAACTACAGAATATTATAAATAGTATTCACAGATACTGATAGTAAAATCCTAAATATGAGATTGAGCATGTAAAAACAGGAAAATATGATCAAAGCGAGTCCATCCCAAGTATGTAAAAATGGTTGACCATAGAAATTCTGTAAGTCAAGGAAGAAGACGCATATAATCATCCCAATAGACGGTCCTGGTTTGCTACCCCACCATGTCTACTTGGGTTCAGCTCTCCGGGACCCCCAGAAGAACAACAGAGGGAAGGAGGAGTGAGGAGAGGGTGTTTACATCCTCAACATCCTCAAATATCCCTGCTTCTCCCAAGGCAACCCTCATTACATTATTGTCCCTTTCCGTTTCATTAAACACTCCTTTTCTTTGCATCTTCAAGTGTAAGAGGAAACAACCCCAGGAACTATACTCTACACTGTAGATTTCCTATATCCTGACCCACACTTTTGAAGTTAACCTTTTCTTAAACCTTCCTGGATTATCTTTTGTTGTAAAAGTCAGTACTGTTATCAGTTTTCCCCAAACTGATCTATAGATTCAATGCAATCCCAGTCAAAATCTCAGTGGCTTTTCATAGAAATTGGCAAGCTACGTCTAAAATTCACACAGTGATGCAAAGGACCCAGAATATATAAGCAGCTTTAAAGAACTAACACTACTTTGTTACAAGTTTTATTATAAGGCAGCGTGATATTGTGGTAAAAATAGGCAAAATGCAGTGGAACAGAATTGAGGCTCTAGAAAAAAAAACCCATGCAAAAAATGGCAACTGATTTCTGACAAAGAAGCAAAGAGTTCAGTGGAGAAAGAATAATCTTTTCAAAAATGGTGCTGGACTAACAAACTTTGTAAATTTTGATTCATATATTTAAAAAAGACAACTCAAAATGAATCATAGACCTAAATAAAAAACCTACAACTAAAACTTCTACAATAAAACAAGAAAAACAATCTTTGTGACCTTGGGTTTGGCAAATATTTCTTAGCTAAAACACCAAAAACATGATCCAACAAAATGACACATTAGACTCCATAAAAATTAAGAAAAACAGACTGGAAGAAAATATTTGGGAAGCATATATCTGATTAAAAGTTGTATTTGGAATCTATAGAGAACTTGCAAAACTCAATAATAAGAAAATGTCTTAATAAAAAATATGCAAAAGACATTTTACCAAAGTTAAATAGCAAACACATGAAAACCTGTTCAGTATTGATCATTGGGGCAATAAAAATTAAAGCTACGAGGAGATACTTTTACCAATCTATCGGAATGGTAAAAGGTTTTTTAACTGACAGCACCAAGTCAGGGTGAGGATGTGGACAACCGGAACTGTCATATGTTGCTGGTAGCAATATAAACTGGTAAAACCACATTGGTAAACAGTCTGACAGTTTCCCAAAAAAGTCAAACATACACCCACCCAACCAACCAGCTGTTCCACTCCTAGGGATTTGACCAACAGAAATGAAAATATATGTCCATACAAAGACTTGTACACAAATATCCATCACACCTTTATCTCTAATAACCAGTAACTGGAAAAAAATGGGATGTCCCCCAATAAGTAAATGGATATACAGATTGTTGTGTATTTACACAATGGAATACTATACACAAACCTCCATGAATGAGTCACAATATACCTATTGTGAAAGGCACCAGACCAAAAAAGTTAATAAATGCTCTTTTTACTCTGAAGTGTCCCTATTCGGACAATGACTTATATGGCCATTCTCAGAATTGGAGGGGTCCAAAAGGGTGTGAGAGGTGGGTAGAGTCCAAAATTTGGGGGTGGCGGGGAGGGAGCGAGGAGAGAAAAGTTATCTGTTTATTAGCTTGAAGTATCTGGGTCCTGAGAAACCCTCATAGGATTCTCAGACAGGATTGGGAACATAGAGGGAGGGGCAGGCTGTCACCAGGGGTCCACGTGGGTCCCATCAGAGCTGTTCGATCTCACCACCTCTCTGAAGGAGGCAACCAGTGTGGGCATCAAGGGACAGATTGGAACATACAGCCTGGGTTCCAAATCATCTGTGATGGTGGGCTACTTCCTGACCACCAGGTTCCTCAGTTTCCCTATCTGTGAGAGTGGCTAATAATGGTCCCTACCTCACTGAGTTGTTATGAGGATCAGAGGAGTTAGTATTTGTAGAAGACTTAGAACAGTGAGTGGCACAGAGTGCTTCATGCATGTTTGTTAAATAAAATAAAATGTAATCCCTGTTCTAGGGCGCAGGAGAAACCACAGATGGCAGCGTAAGTCCTCCGGGAATCTGCAAGGACTCCCCACACCCTCCTGAGGTCCAGATGGAAAAGGAGACCAGCAGGGAGGGAGTCACTACTGGGACGGGCTCTGCTGAAGAGCCTGGGTGGAGAGTCAGGGATCTGCAGTGGGAAGTCTGCTTCCTCCATGGGGCCCCCCTCACCATGCTCATGATTTGGAGGGAGGCAGGCAAGGAAAGGGCTGTCAAATTCGTGGGAAGAGAATACTTTTTAAAAAAAAAAGATAAAAACACTACATTATTTCTTATTTTTAAAGGCACACATACTAAACAAGATGTGGTTTATCACTTACCCATTTGACAGAATTGCAAAGTTTTATAACACCTAGTGTTGGCAAGAGTGAACTACTAGAGATGAGGAAATGTGAATATGTACACATACTGAAAATTTGACACTGTCTAATACGTCTAACTCTGAAATGTACACGGTTTCCACCCAGAACTTCCATTTCAGGAATTTATAGGCAGCATTGCTTGTAATAATAAGATAATTTTTTGAAACTATATACTCATTCATAGTATCACAAAAATGATGCCATAGTCACATGATGGAAAACTAAGTAGCTGAAAACAAATTATTTAATTGTTTTGTGCTAACATGAAAAAGCTTCAAATATATATTGTGAACAAAACAAAAGCCAAGTTGCAGAAGAGTATGAATAGTGGAATCTTAGTATTTTTAAGGATGTTCCATGAGTATGGAAATTATTATAATGATTACCTCCAAGGTATAGAACTTAGGTCACAGGTTTAAGCAAGAATGATATGTGTGTATATGCATGTGTGCATTTTACTGTTAAATATTTTTAACCATATGCAGCATTGTTTTTGTTAAAATTAATGATTTTTTCATTAAAAATAAATACATTAATAAAATAGGTCTGTGAAGGCATTCGATTTACATGGAACTTTATGCACTTGCTATATGGACCACAGTTCTCAGGTTTTGGCTTTGATTTGTGCTTTTATATTGTAGCTACACCTCTAACATTCTCCCAGCCTTACACCTAGAAGATGCACTAATTATTTGCATGTTGCATGAGTGATTGCAAAATAAATGAATGAAACCAAAAAGGCATGTTGAAATACTGCTAGCCTTCCCTTTAGGGTTCTAATTCCTGCACAGAGGAGAGGACCAAGAAAATATAGGGGTTTTTTTGTGTTTTTTTTTTCACTGCCTTTCCAATGACTCATTTTTAAAATGAAGTGAAACATTATCTGTAATTAGAACTATCATCTGCTCCTCTGAGGTTTTCAAGCCCCGTTTAAACACCAAATTAGGGTCCTCCAATGCCTGTATTCCCTTCCCCGTGCCTCTGATTTTTATTTCCAGGCCATCAAGTCACTAGGTAATTGAGTCCGTGTTTTTAATCCATAATCTCCAGTCACTTCTTTTCAGCGCTTGCCTCTGAGACCTATAACCTATGGAACTTTTCCATTACTCTACATTTGGTTTTGAACTACTCACCCACTGAAACAAACCTTACCCAAAGTGTTCAATTCTTCATTTACATATTGACTCCTAGCCTTCGCTTCTGCTTTGTCCTGAAACAATTAAAAATATAGATACAGATGATACAAGTATAGGTATATTTATCTGTGGACTTTGGTCTAAAAGAGTGATTTGCTATGATTCCCTATAATATTATCTTTGATTCCTTGCAAAGTAGGAAATGACTGTGGACAACGATCACCAAATATGCATTTCCCGTTGACAATGGGAACCTCTATGCATTGTGTCCTTGTCGCTGGCTCAGGAAAACTTGACGCTCAGAGAAAAACTTCCTCAGATCATTCCATTGTCATGAAAGCCCCAGGATGGAATACTCTGGCGGTGAAAATGTGCCTCAGTTTCCAGGTTGATTCAGTTGGCTTAACATTTATCCTATTGGCAATATTTTTCCCCTTTGCTCTCTCTTGGGATCACTTGAGTTCTTATGAAAAGGTCGGTCTTTGTGCCTTGGGAGTTTTGGACGGCATCTCTGTTGAAAGGCAGAGTTTCATAGATGTGCACCCTGGAAGCTGTGCACTTTTTTGTGATAGGCACGGACAAGGTTCAGCAATTACCAATAAGTGTTTCCTCTTAAATATCTAAACTTTTTGCATTTATGTACTATCGTTTAGTGTTCAAAGTCATTTTACATTCATTATACTCATTACATAATCTCATTTATATTCACTATAACTCATTTGGTGGTCATAATCCCATGATGAAGGAAGGCAGGTGTAATTTTTTCCTCTTCTGCTCAAAAGACAACCTGAAACAGTCAAGGTCACATGGTTCTTACATGGCATAACAGATCCTAAAATTCAGAGTATCGGACTTTTCACCATAGATGAATTCACTCATGTTAATTCATAATTCAAATGATTCTAAAATTTCTTGACAAATTTAAATTTACTTTAAATGCTTAAAAATATATTTAATTCACTTAAGTAGAATATTGGCCTTCAGAGAGTTTACAGAGAGCCATCATCTGCTCTAAACATGTTTTTGTCGTGTAAATTAGCTCATATGTGGTCATAAGGCGAAGGATGTCAGTTTAATGTGAGCATTGAGTTGGCTCAGGTGCTTCAAGCTTTATTTACATTTCCTTTTAAGCTACATTCTCTTTTTTAAGGTAAATAAATCTTATGTCTACTCCATTCTTTCTTTAATAGGAAATTTAGCATGTCTGCTTAACTGCGCTAGTATTTTTATTAGGATTGTTACTGTCTTGTTAAGCTATGGTTACAAGTTTAATCATATCTAAATGATTGACGATGGTTTGGTGAAAGGTGATGCAAGGGGAGGAGAGAATGGATGGATGCAAGGTGCATTTCTGACATAACACCAATGAGAGTTGATGATGGATTAAATGAGTCGGGGGAAGGTTGAAGTGCTGAGCTTATCAAGGGTGATGCCCAGTTTTCAGAATGGCATGTCCAAACTCCAGATTTAGGTTGTGTGGAAGTGTTTATGGTAGTATATAATTTAAGGTCTGAGCAAGAGACTAGGTAGCCGAGAGGTGGTAGAGGAGTAGGACTCTGGAGAGGAGGAATTAAAACAAGGGGGAGATACTGAAGTCAAGGAGTGAAGACAGGGGTAAAGACAGATGAGAAGGCTGTGAGTTCAGGAGCTTAAAAAAAGTCTTCAGTTGTCTCACCTGTTGGAAGAGGAGCCCAAATCTCCTACACTGGTTGAAGGTCTTCAGTAGTCAGAAAGTTGGGATTATTATTTAGGAAGCGCAAAGATCTTGTTCTTCCATTTTCTTGGCATAGCATAATATTACCAAAGATTTGAAACTGTAAATGCACTAACAATGTGTGAATGGTCAGAACTGTTGGTATGATTAAAAAGATTTTTTCCAGGTACTCTCTGATTTGGGAGGCAGTTGAGCACCAGCTTGGAGTCAGGTGCCTAACCCCAAACGACTCTAACCCAGCAAAAGTTTTCCTTAGAGAGATTCCATATCTCCATAGGCCAGGTGTGAAATGATTTTTCCCATTAGCGACTGATACTGTATAGTATGTTCTTAGGTCTGTAATGGAAATAGGCTTTTAATTTCTGCATTCTTCCATCACTTGAGTATACACAGCCTTGTGTGGTTCTCCAGATGTTTTGTATAGAAGTAACTATTCTGATGTAGGCAGAGTAAAGTGATCTATCTGTGAGTCTCCCATGGCACTTGTCCATGCTCTCATTATCACTTGTCACATTGTATCATATTCATCTCATCTTTCTACATGTAAATCTCTCTCTGGGCTGTTAACTTGTCAATGCAGTGGTCTATTTCTTGTTAGCTTGTTTCCCTAGTCCAGCAGACTGCCGGTCATATAATAGCTTCTCAATAAATGTCTGAAGAAGAGAGAGAGGTAGTATAGGGACCATGTCTTGCATTTCAGTATTCCCCTCAATCCCACAAACACAGTGTTGTTCATTTATTCAAAGCTAGACACTGAGATAGGATGGTTTAGCAAGACAGGGCAACCTCCGCACCCATGAAGGTCATCATGTCATTTTTATTATAAGTGCTTAAAAATATATTTAATTCACTTAAGTAAATACAAATTAATTCACTCAGATATGACCACCTAAAGCTAATTAGAAAGAATCACCATTCTTTTTTTATCACTTAATTTCATTGGATATTGTTTGCATATTGGGATCTCCAGAACCTCAGCTTAATTTGTTTTAGGTAAAGTCACTAAGCTTTCGCCTCTAACAGTGTGTGTCCTCCCGTGGACCCTTGTTCAATACCACCTCTTGATAATGACAGGGAAAATAGTTAACACAATAATTAACAGCCATTTACATTGGTGCTTACAGAGTTCTTATTGTATTTCATAATCACAAGTGTGTAAAGTAGGTGGGCAGATGCTACTGTTTCCTCAATATCACAGAGGAGAAAGCAGAGACAGAGAGCAATTAAACGATGTGCTGTTTTTAAATGGTATTTTGTGTGTGTGTGCTACAAAATACTAGATATCTGTAAGACACTGCCTAAAATCACTTAAAGACCAAAATTGTACCAATACTCCTGGTCCTAAATAATGGGTACTTTTCACCACAGGACACTGCTTCTTTATAATATCCAATAATAGCCAGTACTTAGATTTATCAACTATTTAGTGAGTACATACAAGTGTCGGGCACTGTGCTAGTCACTTAGTAGATATCATCAATCCCTCACATCTACCCTATAAGAGAACTATCCACCCTATAAGAAAAAAAAATCCTCTTTAAAAAATTAAGATAATTTCACACCAAAGGATTAATTTACCTGTGGTCTCACAATTGCAGTGATGTACTTGCTGACCTTGACCTCATGCTCTCAATTGCAGATGTGCCATAAACAAGGTCTAATGTTAAAATTCTCTTCATAACATTTATTGTTCTTTGTGTCTCTCACACCACGGTGGGTCTGCAGGACATGCCCTGTGCCAGAATTCACCACCATCCACGAATGCTTGTGGCTGTATGTTGAACTTAAGTCATCAGCTCTCCTGCGGAGAGTACCGTTTAGCCCTTGGTGCCCCTTCTGGCCAATAGACCTGGGTAACCAAACACACTGTCCTGATGTTGAACTTTGGGATGGTCACTGTCTCACTGAAGTTCCTTCTTTCCCAGAACTTTCAAATACTCCCACCCCCACCCTGCAACTCTGAAAACTAAAGTGATAGGTAATATTGTTAAGCTATAGGAAAGTAAAAAAATAAAATATGTTTTCATACCTTTTCCAAAGGACAAGTGAAATTATATTAAACCTACATTTACATAATGGATGGAGGTAAATTAAGTGGCTCTTAATAGAGCAGAAACTAGCCTTGAGTGGCTTTCTAGCTCTTGCTGGATTCTTTGAACCATGGCATGATTTAGATATATATTATGCTACATACCCAACACCTTACTATATATTAAAATCATCAGTGTACTCCAAGACCCCGCCACTTACTCTAATTATCTAGGATTTGATGTCTGTTCACACCCTTCACATCTTCCATGGTAATAGTAAGGGCCTCAGCCAAAACCAATGTGGGAATATTGAATTTGGCCAGACTAATGTAGTGGAAATAACGTACCAATGCTGGCAGGAAATCTATTTTTTTTTATAACTCCTTCTCTATTTTTGCTAAAGCAAGCCATATACGTGTCCTTGATTTGCACACACCCTTGACATTTTGCAATAAATGTGTATGTGTGGATAATTTTTTTAATCCATCAAAAGGATTTCTCTTTTGAAAGTCTAAGTGAACAGCTGCCTTCAGCTGAGACACATTTAACTTTCTGACAGGTACAAGGATTCTGATCTCCAGGGACTAGCACTTTTCTTTTCAGAGCCATCTCCTATCTTTGTGACTCTCTGGTAGAAACTGGCAATATCCATGCATTCGTTATGGATAAAGTAACCCAGAAGCATCTACTCATTTGCTTCCTAATAGAGCAGAGATGGGCTGGTAATGAATGAAATCTGCTTCTCTTTCTTTAGACGTAAAGAATCTTGGTAAGGGATCTGAGAAGTATTCTAAGCCATCCCTTATAAACGCCCGGAGATAAAGGATTTGATAAGCAATTGTAAAAGAAAATACATTTTTCATTTTTTTTGTTTGCCATATAAAGGGTATTTTCCTTAAAAACTGTTAGAAACACTTTGTAAGAAATAAGTGTGTTCATTTCTAACACCTAATAGAAAATGAAGTAAAAGAAACAGAAATCAAGGTTATATTTTCTGTATGTTAAAAACTGAAACTATTCATTTACATGGTAGATGCTATAGCTTAGCTTCTTGGGCTCAATCCACATCTTTATGATGTTATCTATAATAAACATATCACACAGGATAGCAGTTGAGTTAGTATGTCTTTAGTTAATTAGGATGTCTTCGCAGATGGGACGCTGCCTAAAATCAAACTTCTTAGAACTGGGTTCCTTCAGTGAACTTACCATCACTGATAATAAAGGAAAATCACTCGGTTACTTCTATAAGTTTTTTGGGGGAGGGTGGGAATAAATTTTTTGCTTTAGTAAATATACTATATTATGATATTTGACTGGTTTTTAAGATTTTATTTGTTTATTTTAGAGAGAGCGTATGCATGCACAAGCGGGGAGAGGGGCATAGGAGAGGGACAGAATCTCAAGCCGACTCCCCGCTGAGTCTGGAGCCTTAACACCACTCAGGTCATACCCTGAGATCATGACCTGAGCCAAAACCAAGAGTGGGTCGCTCAACCACGTGAGCCACCCAGGCGCCCCAGGTTGCTTTTTTTTAATTCAAAATCCCATTGAAGATCTGGTAGTCTTGTAATTGCCTGGACAAACTGATTCTGATAGTTTTCTTCTTAATACATAAGGAAATATTTCAATAAAATGTTAGTATATTTTGAAGCTTAAAATAACACTCCTGACCTTCTGTCTTTAGGGCATGAATTTTGAGATTTCCTTCTTAGTCCTCATGAGTTTTGTAGGTTCCATTTATACCAACTTATTCCTTCTCACAAGGCCCAAGTGTATTAGATTACCTCAACTGGACACAGTAAATTATTTAAAAATGTTAACATCAGCATGCCCCACAAAGAAATCATGTATTGAGTATTCTTACTTAACAGTAACAATTCAGTTGCATATTGAATTTTAACTTATGGGATGCTGTTACATTATTTCTTAGTTAATAAACAAAAGTAAAATATTTTAAAGATTGGTAACTTTTAAATCATTTAGAATATGAACGAAATCAATCCACACACAAAAAAGTATCACCAATATAATTTATTTTAGAAATCCCTTTTTAAAATAAATGTCATGGTATGTCATACCATAACTAAACATGCATAAATCTGTATTTCTTTCTATATAGATATAGATAACATTTCATTGTTTCTAGATAATTTATGATTGCTTTCATTTTTCACCTAATTTTTATTCTATCTATTCTAGTATTTTAGTAACTAAGATAAAGTTCAAATAGTAATAATCTTTTGAATAACAATAACACGTTATTTCTATATTCTTTCTCTGAAGATATACAAAAATAACAGAAAAAAAAACTGAACCTAGAAGCTGAATTAGCCAATTTTATGGAGCATAAGCTTAATAAAAATGAAATTTTCAAAATGATGAACACCTACATCTCTGCCTTCCTCAGTATCCTTATGCTAATATTCCCATTTTTCCATTTTTCTATTGATGCATAGTATTAAACTATATAATTTCCTGGGATCAGGGATGCCTGGGTGGCTCAGGCGGTTAAGTGTCTGCCATGATCAGCTCAGGTCATGATCCCAGGGTCAGGTCATGATCCCAGAGTCCTGGGATCCAGCCCTGCTTTGGGCTCCTTGCTCAGCGGGGAGCCTACTTCTCCCTCTGCCTGCCACTCTCCCTGCTTGTGCTCTCTCTCTCTCTCTCTCTGACAAATAAATACATAAAATCTTAAAAAAAAATGTACTGGGGTCATAGTTTTAATAGATTTAATTTGGTTTAATTATTAGTCACAATATGATATTGGCTACACAGCCATAGATATAATAAGTACTTTTGAAAATATGAAGAATGCAGACTAAGAATACAGAAATGTATGAATTATCAACCACACAATCATTTTTAATAATAATCTATGAGGTTATGAAAAGGCAGAAAATTGCTAAATTTACTTTTAATCCCTTATGTATGAGAAAGTGAGAAAGAGAGAGAGAGAGAGCCTGAGAGAGAGGCATGGGGTAACATTAATGGGCCCATAAATGCATATAAATTGCTTAAAATATCTGTATCAGAAAAATGTGATGAACTTTCTCTATAAGTTATTACATCACTAAGATTTCATTATTTTGATGAAATGCACTATGTTAATTCAAATGCAATATAATCATAAGTAACACGAGTATATGAACCACACTTGTCAAAGTAAATGAACAAAATATTATTTTGATGTAGGGCCCTTGAACTCCTTTATGGCATTGGTTTTGTTTACATTGTAATTTTCAAAATTAAGTAATCTACATGATTCCCTAGTGTGAATTAACAAGTAGCTCTCAATCAATGTTTCACATTTTCTTCAGCGTGCCCACAGAGGAAAAAAAAAATGCCTGTTTTCTTTCTTGTGGTATAAAATTATTGTAGTCTATAACTCTTCACACTTCACTATGGAGAACACATTTTCATAACATGTATGATATCACCGTTCCAGAAGTTCTTCTGCATGTATTCAATAAGAAAAAGCAAGACTATATTCAGAATAATTTCGTAATCACGAACCACACATTAATATACTCTAATATGTAAATCCTGAAGTCTCCACAGTGAAGCTGTGTCACAGCCTTTAATCGATTACTTACCCATACAGTCATGTGAACAAAGTGCCGCTATGTCGCTGAGCTGCCTGACGTCCCCTTCTCACTCTCACCAGAAAACAACCAGGTGCTTATTTTCCAGAAGTCTTCCTCCCTTATATTTGGCAAACCTAAAATGTGTTCTTTTCCTCTGAAGCTTCTTTTCTTCAAAATATAAGTAAAATTTACCTATGATTTCAGGAAATAAAAACAAGAGAATTAAAAGTAATACCAATCCATAAAGGCAAACTCTCTGCATAGAAAATAAAACAAAAAATTTCAAAGGGAGCAGTAATTTGGAGGACAAATGTGGCATGGTTGGTTGTCATTATTTCTTGGAAAAGCCAAATGTGTATCAATGTAACATTTCATTGGTTACTACAACTTGAGAAAATTTGAGGATAAACCAAGAGAGTAATCAGTAAAATATGTAAGAGTGGGAAGGAGGACACCTGTTGCCATAGATTTAAAAAGCCATGTCTTCAAAGACGGCCCACAAAGAATCCACACAAGCACTAATCTGTCGTCCGACTCTCAAAGCCACCAGAGAGAAGCTAGAACTAACAGGAGTGGTGATCCTGAACTAATTGGATTTTAAATCAAGATGAAAATGCAGCGTGCATTATCCAGAAATGGAACAGTCTAATTTAGTAATTACGGGATTCACTGCCGTTGACTCCATCCCAGCTCTCACTGTTTCAGGCATAGGGTCCACCCCCACGTCCCCTGGGGTGGCACAGCCTTCTCATTTTTTGCTGTTAGGAAACTTCCATCAATGCTTTGTTTCAATTTCTCATTCTCTTTTATCTCCTTTGTATGAATCCCTTTGCTGAGTACAGTTTCCAATCAATAGAGTAAAATGGTATCCGTAAATACAATTTGGAAATTATTACACATATTCTCATTTCCGGTAAATTCTACTCTGGGCCTAGGAATTTTAACCCTTTTATTCTTCTTCACAATCTAAATCACAGGAAAAGATAAAAGGAAAAGAATTCATCATTCACCACCTCACGTGTGAAGAAATGGACGAGACGTAGGCCACTGCTGAACTTCCAACAGAATGGAAAACTTGAACTTGACTATAACTGACCAAAAGGTATGAAAGCAGAATTGTTTGTTGCAACATTTTGAATCAACAGAGCGTAGGAGATACTGTTGTCTTCCACGTCCAAACCTGGTGGTGCTGGACAAATGTAATATCAAGGGTACTAATGGCAAAAAAAAATTAAGATTAGGGAACAAAAAAATTAACTATGTTGGCTATATGTCTGGATTTGGATTCTATATACCTATATTCTAAAGGGATGCTGTATTGGAAGGAACCATCATGGTTGTTAGAGGGTATGCATAGGCTTTGGAGGTAACAGGGTTCAGATCTACTTTCTGGCTCTGTGAACTTAGGCAAGGTATGAAACGTCACTCAGCCTCAATTTTCTCTCCTGTAGAATGAGGCTAATAATAGGATCTACATCATAGGGCTTCAGTAAGATAAAGAATGTAAAGCTCTTAAGATGGTGTCTGGCTCATGGTGAGAGCTCAGTAAATTTGGTCCTATGGTTATAATTCTGAATATTCATTCAAATCTTCAAAGTTGTACAACTTCTCTAGACTCACAATGGAACAACCAAATAATAATCCTTTTCTCTTGGACTACAACAGTAGGGAGAGTAGTGTAAAGAATAGTGTGCAGTTTAAGCCAATATATCACTCCTGGAGGGCAAGGCAGTTTTCCAACACAGAATTTCTAGGTTACCAGGATGAATTGGAGATTCCATGTTGTCTGTTTACTGAAAGTCATTGTTTTGGATAGTAAAGATTAAAAATAGCTACATAGCTGAAGCCTTTGGGTATCTAAACCAGGATAATTTCTGTTGTAGTACATGCTTACATCCCCTGTCCAGCATCTTCTCTCCACAGAGGCAACTGCACTGAAAAAAAAATAAAATAAAATTTAAAAAGTGCAAAGAGAAAGTTGCCTAGTGTGCATGATCTTAATGTTATAGAAATAAAGGATTTCATTTTTAGTGATTTAGCCCACGAAGGTCTGAGGCATACAATAGGTCTTCAATAAAAGTGGTCTGCAATAAAAGAAGGTCTACAGTAAAAAGTGATGCCCTACCACTGAGAATAGCAGCTTGGTCTTTTGAACCAGGCCATCATCTTCTCTTCTCCTCACACCAAATTTCATTATTCAGTGCTTTGGTGGTTGAACAGCATCTTCCCTTTTAGATTTTTCTGCTCATTTTTTAGGGATATGTTAACACACTCATTGAGAGTGCGTCGAGTATTGCTGGCTTGAGAGATACCCTCTTGAGGGTGAGTTTCATACCTCTTCATTTGTTGTTAGATTTATAAATTAACTCCCAGAGGGATCTTTCTTCCTTTCAGTGTTGGTCGGCTCCTCTATGTTTGGTCCCATGTACAGGGAACCAATATAGTCCTGTGGTTAAAATTGTGGACACTGCAACCATACTGTAGATTTACAACCTGATTCTGTTGCTAACAAGCTGTGTCACCAGGCTCAAGTTACTTATCATCTTTGTTTATCTTATCTATAATTAATGTCTCAGTTTCTGCAATTATAAAATGGGGTTATAGTATCCACTTCATAGTGTCTTAATAGTAAAAAATCAATGAGGTACACATAAAAAGTGCATAGAACAGTGTTTAGTGAATAGAAATTACACAAGGAATGATTCATTATTCGTTGTTCATTATTATTACATCATTCATTCATTATATTATTATTATCATCTTCACTTCCAGAATTCTCATGAGAAGGCTATCTCTCCATCTGTATGTTAAAACCAACCCTTCACTGCCTTGGATGCTTTTCCAGAACTCGCTAATTCAAGGAAGTAAGGAGCGACACCTTCCTTTTAAGGAAAGATCTTTACTACATCATAACTCATCATCCTTTCTTATCACCTTTCATTCATCCAGTCACTCAATTAATATCCATTAGGCAGTCTATAATAACAGACACTTCTAGGCACTAGGATACAACAGCAACCACAATTTATAATCTAGATTTCAGCAGTCTGATGAAGATTTCTCAGAGAATTCCTGTTATAATTAGTACGAGAAAATGCCTGATCTTCCAATTTAAGAACTCAAACCATTGGCTTAACATCACATATAATAAAAGTATTGTTATTTTTCTAAATTTAAGTTCATGCTACTTCCTTGATCATGTATTTTAACTTTTGCATGGCTCCAAATAAATATTTACAAGACCTAGAATATTTTTACTATGTCTTAGTGATTGAGGAATAAATAACTTGGTTGTCTTAGAAAAAGCCTGTTTGCTTACATATCCTGACAATTACTTAGGTCAGTATATACTTTTCCTACTGGTTCCGAGACTTAAGGTTCAGGAAATGGAAGTATAGTGTTGGAGTTTATTGTATTTATAGCTTTCTGTTCTCCCAGGAAAAACCAAGAAATCCATTTTTTTGACCTTCAATACATGGTGCTCTGCCAGGCTGAAAAACAGTGTTTCTAAAACAAGAGCTAAATTTAGATTTAGGAGATACGAGTTTCCAGTCATAAGGGAGTAACAGGATTTTGACTTAACCTCCTGCCATAAACAACTAGAAAACTGGGCAAAATGTAGGAAACAACTGTTTTCATACTTTGAACAATAGACAGCACAGCACTGTGACCCATGAGAGACAGGAGACAAAGAAATGAGACTTACAGTTTCTTAGTCTCTCTGCCTAGAGATTTCTAGGCTATAGCACTCTAAAGGAAAACCTGAATATTGGAGCCTGGAGGCCTCCCTGAGTGAAGAGGCAGCTAGAATTTGCAAGGCATTTGCAGGAGGAAGTTCTGCAGCAAAAGGGCTCCAAAATTATGCAGAGGAGCCTTTCCAAATCTTTAGCTTGATACCAAACTTTGGATGCCTACAGTGAAACTCCAAGAGACAAGGCAAAAACAACTTCTGAAGAAAGAACAATTTCTGGGCAGCTCGGTAATGAATAATTTCCAGAGTTTACGCTAGTCCAGAACTGTTGAAATTCCCACTAGCCAGAGTAGAGAGTCTCCGTGGACTCTCAGAGCATTCACGAGAGGTCACCTAAGGGTCATACCATAGAGGTGAGGCTAAATTAGCCCTAGGAAAAAAAGCTATCCTGAAAGAAATTGAAAACAAATCTCAAAGGGATAAATTTTTTTTTCCCCCACAGGTAATCTTATTGCCTGTAAGAATAAAGTCCAGTGCTCTTGATTGGAATACAACAAAATCCAGCACCCAGCACCAAAGCCACCACCATCCATCAGATGTAGTTTACCTGTGAAATTGTAACAGGAGGTAAAAATGGAGTCGTTATTTCTTTTACCAATACCTGTGCTCTTCCCAAGTACATGTGACATGTATGCTTCCAACTACACCTTAAAATGAGGTCACACTGGGCTCTCTTTCCTCATGCCACAGCAACTGGTGATGCTCTAGACTGTGACTGTTTTGCCCATTGTGGACTGTGGTAAGAACATGGAAGAGAGGCTGAAGCCAGTCCCCAGTGAACATGGCACATGAGTAAGAAGTAACTTTTTTGTCTTAAACCCTTGGGATTTTCCGTGGTTGTTAAGCTCAGTATAACTTAGCCCATCCTTATTGATAGAGTGGAGCGAACATAAAAGAAAAGAACAATCCCTATTTCCAAACTATAGGAAACATGAGCATTTATGATTTATTTTAGCTTTTCCTAGATCTGTTGCAGTTTGATCAGGAGATTTTGATTTAAATGAAGTTTACAGTTTGATGGGTTCTTTTTATTCAATACCTCCTCACATCCTCTAACCTGCATTGGACTCTCCAATTAGAGTCTGTGTGATAAATGATGTTTTCATACTTAGTTGACCCTTAGTTGCCTTTTTTTCCAAAAGCATCTTGAGAACTAGTGCTCTGAGGAACACCTTTTTGGAAATGTTGAAGTAGTCCAATGCCCTATCTTCCAAATGAGGTTAATAGGTAATGTATGAACCACACAACTAGAACCCGAGTCTCTTCATTCTCAAGTTTTATGCTTTCTGATATACACCACAGTGCATTATAATAAAGGACAAAGCTTATATTTTTCCTCATGGGGTAACTGTGTTCATAGAGAAATGACAACTGTAAAAATTTTTAAAAGCTAAATATCACAAGATCTTAGATTTGTGGTCTTTCTTAGGTAAAATGTTGGACAGTGGGGAATGATTATATTCATAATATGTACTTCATGAGAGTGAATCTACATTGAAAGAGGTAAAGAATCAACCTAAATGAAATTCATGTAGGTTGCCTTGACATTTGAGCTCATATTAGATCGCTGAAAAGCTGAAGGCTTCTTTTGAATGCCATACTAAATCTGTCCTGAGCTGCTTCATGTGTGGCATAAAAGCCACCTTTTCAACAAGGCCTTCCTTGAACTTTCTAGAGAAAATTTCACCACTCCATTCCATCTGCCAGGTTAGGAACTCTATCTTTTCTCCCTATTTCATTTTCCTCTAAGAACTTACGATGTTTTGACACACTGTCTATTTTCTACATGTGTTTGCTTAGTATCTATCTCCTTCCTCAGTAAAATATAAACACTATGAGGTCAGGGGTATTTGTAAGTGTTCTTGAAGGTATTCCCAGCACCTACAAGTGTGGGTGGCATAGTGTAATCACTCAGCAAGTATTTCTTGAAATTATGTATAATTTTTTTTTACTTATCTCATATCGCTCAGGTGAATTTGGATATGATCTTTGACTTCCAAAGGGATGTTGTCTGTGAAGCATTGCATAAGGTGGTAAGTAATTTCAGTTTACCAAATCTAACCAAACACCAGGTCTTCAGAGGATATGAAATAAAAATAATGACTAGTAAATAAAGTTTTCTAGAGCATGATCTTGGAAGAGATTTGAAATAGGTAAAATTAATCTCTAAGCTCTCTTTTAAGCAAAGTATTCCCAGTACTCTCCCCTCCTCCTGGTTGCCCAAATCCCCTTACTCCTGAAAACCACTCCATCTACCATCTTTAGAAATACTCCATTTTCTAGCACATTACAATCTCTAACCTGCTCTACAGTCTGTCTAACTCATTCTGGTCCTGGCCCTTTTTATTACTCTTTTCTCATAAATAGATGAGAAAGTCTCATCACCCTGATCCCATAGTCTGTGCCGGTGTCTTGGGTATCACGACCTTACTCTTCCTTAGCAAACTAGTGAGGACATACTTATGAGCATGGAGGGACATCATTATCCTTACAACTCCTTCAACAGGGAAGAACATCTATCAAAGAAAGACTTTTCTTACACTCTGCTCAATTCAATATTTAAGAAAGGTTGGAATCAGGAAGGTGACCTCACTAGGAGATTGGGGAAAGCACCCCTATCTATGATTATCTTTTATCCCTAAATCTAGTTTCTAATCAAATCGAAATTTGATTATCCAAAAGCAGCTGGATAGGAAGAGGTCCCTATTTTAAGTCAATTCAGAAAGTCATTCTGTTTATCCCCCCTGGTTCTTATACATGTTCTGTAAACATTTATCTGTGTCCACGGAAGAGTACATATACTAAATATAAACCTTGGAAATTCTGAGAGTGAAAGAAAGACCTAGACAAGGTGTAGACTCAGAATGTGTGGTTCTCCGGTATATTCCATTACTATGTGAGTTCACTGTTGAATTATGTGGCTGCACTAATATGTCATGATTTCCTTTCTCTGTCTTTTTAAGACCTTCTCTTCTCTAGAGAACCTCTTTTCTTGAATTAGAGATTTTCTTTATTTGATGTAAATTTGTTTCCACTATCAAAGCTGATGAGTTCTAATTAATTCATTTTGCTGACTACACTCTTTAGAGGATCATTTCCTTTTTGAATGCAAGCAGCAACCGAAAAGATGACACATTTTGTCTTCTTTCTACGCCCAAATGTAAATAATTATGATAACCTCTTGCTATGTGGGAGGTGGCTGTCTAGTGTGAACATTAAATTACAGCTCCTGTATTGTGTTCTCTTTGGTTAATGTTCATCCTAATTCGATAGACTAAATTGTATGTGATGCAGAAAATTCCTATCTGTACTTACAAAATATAGTTTAGCAAATTGCTCTGTGACACCATTTTATTTCATGAACATTCATTGTAGAAAATGAATACAGTTCTTTTTATTAGTTATACTGTGTTCTTCCATAAAAAGAGACCAAAACCTTCTATAAATATCAGTCTTAAAAAAAATATACAACTAAGGGAAATAGTGTTATTTTACCCACTTCACTATGAAGAACTAGATAAAGGTTGATATCCTTCTTCAGCGTTGCACGTCATGTTAAGGACAGAATCAAAGACAGAAACTACCTCCTACAATTCCTTATCTCCCATTTTATCAGCTGGATCACACTTGGATCCAGATACAACTCTTCCAAATGGTAGCTTTTTGAGCCAGAGTGGAGAGTTTCTTTTATGTCATTTCACCCCCTTTTACCTCCACGTCCACTGAGTCCTTGGTTAACACATGCGTCCCCTCCCCCCCCCCCAGAGAGCATCACAGTTGTTAGTGTAGTACACAGTGATATGTACATGCTGACAATGCCGCTGATCCTGGGAACCATGATTCCTATTGTATTGCCGCCTTACTGGGTTGTTTTTATAGCTGGTTTTATTGTTCCCATCTATTTATTCAGAAGGTGTCATTTTGAAAACATAAACCTAAAAATAAGAAAGCAGTTGAGGAGAAAAATAAAATGCGTACTTTTGGGGGGTAAGTTAAACTGTATTTCAGAATGTTCCAGAATGTTTCCACTCTCCCAGATTTATTTCCCTGAATGTCCTCCCACCCCCACCCCAAGAAATAAAGATGCTGTAAGCAGAAGCAGAGACCATCAGACCTAGAAGGAATCTTAGAGTTAACGTGTGAAGCATTTTCACTGTACAGATGAGCAAACTGAACTCTAGAGCAGGTGAGAAAGTGACTTGCTCAAATTCATACAGCCAGTATGGTGATTAGCACAACATAATAAAATAAAATTTTAAAAAATTTAAAATAAATAAATAAATAAAAAGAAAAACCAGCCTTCCTCAGCTCCTGCCTCGGGCCAGAGCTAATTTGCACACTGTGCCTCTCAGAACAGGTGCTCAGTAAGTCCTTAGTGATTGATAGTGAGCCCATCGACTGTTTGCACTGCACTGAGCAGGGTGCCATGGGGACAGAGAAGGGGAATTCTGAGGAAGGAAAAGATATTTTTATCTCAAGGGAGGTTTGCTGATCTCATCATTGTTGGGCTTGACTCCTGAAAAGCTGGAAAAGTCCAAGGGAGCTTGTGAAAAATAGGAGGTATTTGTTCTGTTTTCTTAGCCATGGTTGTAAATATCTCCCAAGACAAGAATCATGGTAAATAATAATCGATGAATCAGTGTCTCATGAAGTATTTATTAAATATGTAATATGTCTGCAGCACTACATTGCAAAAAATTGAGGTGTGCCAGGGAAGACAATGACTAAATGAATATTTTGGTTTTAGTATTTCCACCATGTACATAGACTTCTTGTCTGCAAAGTGAGATAATAACCTCACAATTCCTTGGAAGAATCAAAGATAAAAGTGAGATTATGTAAATTAAGTAATTATTAAACCTGTAGTTGCTATATCAGTTTTTATTATTTTGAAAAGCTTAAGTTAAAAAGAACTGTATATTTATAAAAGTATAAAATACAAAAGTGTCCAAGGAAAAAGGGATAGACATTTGACTGCTATTTTGTGTGCAGTTAAATTGTTCAGGCTCCTTACTTGTGTCTGTGTCACCTTGGAAAAAAGGCTGCCCATGACACTTTCAAGAAAGATCTCACAATATTGTCAACCACTCATTTTTATTTTAGAACTTCGGCTCGAAATTTTCATTCCGTACATACCTTCTCTCCCACGTCCTATGAAACCAACTAAAAATAGATGTCTACATTTTTTGCATTAGTTAAATATGACCCTTTTTTGTTCATTGATCTTGATTCTTTACTCGAAGATGCTTACTATAGGAATTAGTACCACTTCGTTTTTCAGCCAACTGTGCATTTCTACCTAAGTCAGCCAGTTACTCTTTCCCAATCTAATAGCTAGAATGTAAGCATCAAGAAAACGTTGTGGCATTTTTAATAGAATACAGATTTTTCAATCATTGAATTAAAGATCTGTTACAAAAAAAATAGGCTCTTCCAGTTTTCTGCTAGAAAACTGCTTTTAAAATTACTTTATATTGAGTTTAAAGTCATTATTTTAAGATTGAAACTTCTGTCCATTTTAATCAATGTAGGCATTTCAAACTACATGAAAAATCAAATAGTTTTCATTTTAATTTTTCAAAAGTGAATGTTTTATTACCTTAGTTTTTAAGTTGAATATAAAATCTTTTATATTTTAAAATTTGTCTTCAGACTTTTTTTTCATTCTCCAGTAGTTCTCATTTATGAGATCATAAGTCGTATATATACATACATATGTATATGTGTATGGTATGTATGTATTCAATATTTTATACTGAATTTAAAATTTTAAAAAGTTAATTTTGTATATTACATATGCATATATGTAAGCATAATATACATATGAACCACACACAAAGAAAGAGAGAAATGGTGCTCCCTCTGGCAACACATATACTAAAAGTGGAATGATGCAGAAATTAGCATGGTCTCTGCACAAGGATGACAGGCAAAGTCATGAAGTGTTCCATATTTAAAAAAAAGAAAGAGCGAGAGAAAGAAAGGAAAAAAGAAAAAGAAAAAAGAAAGAAAGAAAGAAAGAAAGAAAGGGAAAAAGAAAGAAAGAAAGAAAAAGAAAGAAAGAAAGAAAGGGCTCTCACAGGACAATTTCAAGGCTATAGAAGTGGATCACAAAACACAATACCCCATATTTTCAGTTTCCAAGCCATAATTACTCTTATTTCAAAAACGATTTATTAGAAAGTTATGTATACTATGTACATGATAATTTCACTTTTTGTTTGTTCAGTATTTGGGGGTTTTTAAAGGATTTTATTTGCTCATTTAATTCAACAGCCCGTATCTAGTCTCTAGTACATAAGCAATCCCCTACCTATCTGACTACTCACAAGCACACTGCAGTGAAGAAACACAGTGTCTGTTTTTATCACCCCTATTTTACATACACAAATACATTCACACATACTTTGGTTATTTCTTCCTTATTTTTTGCCACTTTGTCTCTTTAGGTCTACTGTAGCTCTGCTCTCTTTAGAGATTTGACCCTCCTCTGATGATTCTGGATCTCACAGCCCCCAGGCCATGCTCTTTTCTTTCAGAATAGTTCACTGAACTGTAGCTGTGTGGGAATCGATTGGGAGTGCATCTGTAGCTTGGCACTCAGCGGGGAAGTCCTGCCAACCAAGTCATCAATATGTGCTCCCCCACAGCGGGTTCCTCTTATGTCCACTCGAAGGTTCTCTATCGGAAACATCAGTCAGAAGGCACACTCTGGAGTTGGGACTCTGCCTGCCTATATTTGGTCCTTTTCCTCTGATGGTACTAGAGCAAGCCTCACAGAAAATAAAGCTGAGATATAAGCAAGAAGACTAGAAAAGTTAAACCATGCTGTCTCATCACCAGTTGATGTGCCTATAAAAATTTGGAGTAATTACTCTGTTAATGACTTCACTGACAGTAAGCCTCCCAGAAACTCTGGTCAGAGGATCACAGTGGCTGGCTGCGTGAGGCTGGGTGATTTCAACTTTCAGGAGACTCTTTGAACACAGTATTTTTATTTCAGTTTATATCTCCTGAGTTTCAACACGAATAAACCAAGACTCAAAGCAAATCTCAGCACACTGAGAGTTAGTAACAGTTCCATCTGAAACCAGAAATCACCCACAATGTGCACAGAAGGTGACCCAGGCTCATGGAGAAACATTCAGACCTCTACAAGCCATTTAATAAAAAAAAAAAAAAAAAAAAAAAAAAAACACTGCATATTGAAAAGAACTGCATATTGAATGGCATTTTTTTAGAAAAAGTGCTAAGTTTTGTCTGGTTTGAGGTTTCCCTGCCATGGTTTTGCACAGATGTGACAAGAACTACGGATTTTATTAAGGGAGTATGTTTGCTCTTCACCAGTGTTGGTCACACCCACCTTGGAATCAAACTTAAGGGAAGAAAAACCCATCATGTCAAAAATCTTGGGGAAAATTTCAGTATATATGTTAATTAAAAAAAAGGAGTCTAATAACTTTTGCAGCAAATAAATTCTCTGCTGAAATCATGTACAAACGTTGAAAAAGACTCAGATAGCCCAGGTTTGTACTTCTTCTTGTGAAATGGCAGGAATTACAAACAGAAATTAAGCCCTAAGTGTCCTCACAATTTGAGTCGCTACTTACTTGAACTCATAAAGAAATGAGAAGATGAAAGGTAAAGTTGTGAGCTTATCATGGGGAATCTACCAATAGCATTATAAAAATTAAATTTGAAGGGTAAAAAAAAGAGAAATTTTTACTCCTTAAATGTCTTTCCCTGGGCTTTGTGTTCTGGTGGTTGCTTTATTGACATTGATGTTACTGGTTTTCTAAAGCCCATATCTGAAGCCCAGAAGTGAAACCCAAGAGACTTTCAAAGTCAGTGTTTATCCAAGAGCTTTAAAAGAGCAGATTTTATGAATTTGATTTTATTCTAAGTCTGAATATTGTGAGTTCCTCTAGGCCTAGCAGCTAAGAAATAATTAGTTTAATAGATTTCTGCTATGACCAATCAGTCTAGCTGTATGCAATAAGGGCCATTATGAAAATAGGAAATGGATATTTATCTCATTTAAAATCTGAATTTTTTATTTATTTTTTTATTTTTTCCAGAGAGAGAGAGAGCACAGTCTGGGAAGGGGCAGAGGGAGAGGTAAAGAGAAGGGGCAGAGAGAGGTAAAGAGCAGGTTCCATGCTCAGTGCGCAGCCGCACTCGGGCCTTGCTCTCAAGATCCTGAGATCATGACCTGAGCTGAAATCAAGAGTCCGACGCTTAACCAACTGAGCCACTGATGCACCCCCAAAATTTGAACTATTTTTATAACACAAATGATTGAACCCAACATAAGTCTTGTCAAAGTTCATTTGTTCTTGAAAGTTGAGCTACATGGTTTGGTTTTAAGGATAGCAGCAAGACATTAAATAAAGAATATAGGATCACTAAATTAAAAATGATTGCTAATGTTTAAGCATTCTAGAAAGTCGTGACTAAGGGGAGAATGTAAGTATTTTAGTGGCTATTTAGAGTCAACCTTACAAAGCCTTCTAGCAACTGAGAGAATTCTATAAAACTAAACATTTTGTCTTTGGACATAAACACATTTTGAAAATTTTAAGTATCTTATACGGAGGACAAACACATTGATTTGGATTTGTGAGAGGATTATGTTTGCAGGATGACTTAAACAGCACACTGAAGGATGAAGTAATTCATAGGAAACACTTTAGAATATAAATACTATATCCAGTTTTAAAACATGCATAATGCACTGTACTTGTGATTCCCTGATAATCATATTCACTTGCAGCCCTGATTCTTTCTTCACCTCGCATTCTCCTAATCACAGTACCGTAGAACGAGAGGAACAGAGCCTAACCCCTTCACATTACAGACGAGAAAATAGAGCTAAAATAAAATTTAAAATACAATAGGGCAATCCAGTGGGAAAATTCTCTAAGCGGTTAAGAATAATATGCTTAACATGGAGACCTTGATTTCTGTCATTCTCCTTTGTGATCAAAGTAACTCCGCTGTGCTGGAGATAAATCTGAAAGTACACCCCGAAAGTACAAAGACAAGGAAATAAATAAGGAATTGTAAATCGAAAGGCGATGCAAAGAATATGCAAGTTATATTTTTGGTCACGTTACTTCAGATCGCCGCAAAACTAAAGAGCAACAGGTTTGGTGTTAGTAACCTGAAATTTCAGCCCCGGTTTGTTCTTGTATTTGTTGATTGACTAACTTGTGCTCTCTTGGTCTCTGTTTCCTTATCTCTAAAATGGCGTATTAATACCTTCTCTGCCAGGGTTCCAAGGCCATTGTGAAGAACAAACGAGACAAAGGATTTGAAAGGCTTTGTAAGTTCCAAGGCACAACAAAATGATTGTACTCTTAGTGGTGGTACCACTTGTAAGTTCGCATTGCTTTTGGTCAGACTTGTTGCCAAATGACACCAAATTGAGTTTCTGGAGGACAGCCAGTTGATAAACATTGAAACTAAGGTATGCTTTCAGTATGTCACACCTGTAGCCATCTTTCACTGTTCAGCTGACAATTGGGCCTTGCTTCATATTACTTGGCAAACCTCACTTCTTCAAAACCCTCTCTGGAGCAGTATAAAGCTGCCAGGGCCTCCACGAATCCTCAGCATAAATACCAATCTGCTTTGCTTTCGCATTTGTATGTTATTTGTTCATTGCATCCTAGCCTTGCAACCTTGCGCTGCACTGGTCTGCACTTTGCAAACAAAACAACAACGTAAAAGAGTAAAGGCGACAAGTTCCCTATCAAAAGAGCTACTGTGGAGTAGCTTGCAAAAAGCAGGTAACCAATGCCTGTCAGAATGACAGGGAGGAGAGGCTAATATAACTGGATTCCTGGCTTACAAAGGAGTTAAAAATGAAACAGCGCCAGCTTAAAATCAATATGAAATTCTATAGGCAGCCTTTACAAAGAAATCAAGGCAAGCATAATATGATCTCGGCGCTCACTCTCGGGAAGAAACGATCACTCCATCGTGCAGTTCTAGCTAAATGCAAAAGCCACGTCCTCCTAAAAGCCCCCCTGAAATGGAATTACTGCAATCAGGCACTGTGGTCAGGAGGGCATGGATGAGATTGATGAGGTTATCAAGAGACAAATAAGGAGCGAGCCTATACAAATTGCTGAGCAGAAAAGGAAAACAGGTTCATGTAGCATATCATTAACAGTTTTCTTTCCAGGGATAGAATCAGATTTCTACTTAACCTATCAATGGGCTTCCAAATATGCAAACTCAATTAAACAAGAGATGGAAAGAGCACCCCCATCCCACTCAGGATGTCTCCCATCTGCCAGATTTTGTTTTCTAAGTGATAGTCTCAAGCTGCCCTTCTTATCGGACTTTGGTGAGCGACAATGGACTCTCACGGCTCTACTGGGCAGTCCTGAGTGTAAAAAGCAAGGAAAGAAAATATAGGTTTCACCTACAGCTGCATGCATATGTGTTTTTTAAAAAGAATACCTCAAGGCAAATCAGAGAAGTTGAGTAGTTAAAGAATTGATATTTTTCTAATCCTTTGTCAGGGGTTCCTTGTTGTAGACCCTTTTTGAATGGTTAAAACTACTACTTTGGACAAAGGCTTTCTGACATAGACATAACGCCAGGAGAAACCCCAGAGAGTACTCTAGTTTGGAGTTTTCATTTTAAAGCTAGCGAAACTAAGGCCCACTGAAACTCTGTGCTTGATTTCAAAAAGTTAACCCTGGAGTCCCGCCAGGAACCCAACTCCCCCAGTTACCTTGAGTCTCAGCTCAAAGCTTTTTTCCTCTCTTGCCTCTTGTTCAGAGTTAACATATTTCTAGGTTCACCAAAGCAACAAATGATGACCACAAAGCCTTCCAGTAATTAACACATCTCTAGATAATATTTATAGAAATTATTGAACCTTTTTTCCACAGCAAAACTTATGAAGCAACAGCAATTTTTCAAAGGAGTGGAGGTGTAGAAATCTTCCCATATTAAAGTTTAACTCCAGGTAAGAACAATTTTAAATTTGTTTTTGAGGTGCCCCAAATTTTCTTTTATTCCTTGAAAATGTATGCTCTTGTCAAATTTCCAAGTGCTTTATAATATTTCCTTGAGCATGATCTTAGGAACCCAAGGCTGGACTGCTTGTTATGTCCATCTTCATATATGTTTATCAATATAGGCATCAAGAAGACCTAGAGAAGTAGCTTTTGCTGGTACCCAAATTAAGAATGTAGCTTATTTCTTTACCGATAGCTACCCAAGTGGGGCGGGGGGGGGTGTTGAGAATCAAGTACCTTGATCTAGTGCCTTGATAAGCAAGGCAGTACCAATATTCATGGAACCCCTTTATTTCTAGAAAAAAAGTAGCCAATCCAATTTATTGTCTCCGCCCTTACAGCAGAAGAGCAAAGCAACAACTTTCCCTTTCTTCTAAGTCCCTTGTATAGTAGCTGAGGCCTTCTTGGAAAGCAAGGTGAGGAGAATTGTGGTCCAGAGGAGAGAGCACACATAGGCTGGAACCAAATAAGCTCAGAGGAGCTCACAGTGGAAATGAAAGCCTGGGGAAGATAATCAGGGGCCTCCAGAATAAAATATTCCCCATATCAGATATTGGGGATTCATTTATAGAGGTTTCCCCACAATTTCTCCCACTTTCTTTCATTTACTCTGCTTTAAAACCTCGATTTCACCCATACCACAAATTTTGGGTATGATATCTCTACTATTTTGGAAGTGACATATAACACATTAGCGGAGTAAAGCCGAAAATCAAATTAGCTTAAATTGAAAAGCAAACAATATGCATTTTTACACATTTTCTAGAACTGAATAACACATGTATTTTGAAGCTTTATTCTTAAGGCTGTTTGTATCATAGTTAATAATATTTGTGATATATGACTTGGGAGAGATGAGTGTGTTTTTTTTAATTGCAGCTTCATTTTTTCCTGTAAAGACGATTTTGATAAGTGATCTTCTTTGAAAGTTGGGAACATAGTGGAAGATTAATCTAGCCCAGTAGAGAAACTAAAGTGGCAAAAATTGATTAAGGCATTAAAATATCTATAGTATGCTTAGAAAATATGAGCTGTCTCTAAATGGTCCCAGTAAATCACAAACCAAACTCGAAGGAAGCAGTTAAGAAGAGCTTCCCGAGTAATAGAAAAGTTTTCAGGGTAAAGTATTTTGAAAGTGTCATTTTATTTTTATACACTGTGCGATTACAGAGAAATATTTATACAGCTACAGCCCAGTCTTTTCTCCCTAGCTTTTCAGGGAAGAAAAAATATCCCTAATGCACAGGTAATATTTAGAACATAGATAATCATCTAGATATTTTGTATAGCTACATATAAACACAAAATGTATGTTATACTACCTGTGGCCAATTATGTGATGTGATGGAATATAAGGAATCCTTCAAAATCCACTGCCACAGAGATTGACTCACAAGCCCCTTATCCCGCCTGAAAATCCCCAAACTTTGTGTTTTTCTTCTAGCATCTAGGGGTGCCCGGGTGGCTCAGTGGGTTGAGTGCCTGCCTTCGGCTCAGGTAATGATCCTGGAGTCCATGATCCTGGGGTCCTGGGATAGAGTCCCATGTCAGGCTCCCTGCTCAGTGGGGAGCCTGCTTCTCCCTCTCCTTCTGTCCTTCCCCCCCACTTGTGTGCTCTCTCTCATATAAATAAATAAAATTTTTTAAAAAAGAAATATTTTCTAAATTACTTTATTGAAAAATAACTTCACTTGAGAAAGAATCACAGTTAAAAGACATTGTGAAGATAGACAAAGCCATTAGCATTTCTTTCTATATTTGCATATTGACCACATTAGTTTGCTTAGATCTAAGGAACTATTGAAATTTGGTTTTGGAGGTGGAAAAGATTTGGAATATTTTTTTTTTTTCCATGAGGCAAAGAGGTCATGTATGACCTCACAGGGAGAAAGCAGAAAAGTAGTGAGCATTTGGGGGATTTCAAAGTAGGTCAGAGCAGCCTAAAAATAGAATTGAAATAGAGTTTTCTCACTTGAACTGGGCTCACAGTGGCTATCTCAAATCTCTTGATTTAATTCTTCCTTGGTTTCATTTGAATCTTCTCACATTTTCCTCATGAAAAAGATTCTAAATATTTTACCTTTCTTCAATCTCCGCATACCCCTCCTCTCTTTCACTCTGAACAGACTAGTCCATTACTTACTTTCCTTTGAAGAGCAAAACCATTGCAGTGATTTCCTCCTCTGTACTCGGGGCTCAGCCCCACTTACAGAGCAACCCTTCTTCCTTTACTATGAGCTGACCCCCCGAGTGCCTTCCAGAGAGACCCTGCCTGTTTTCACCTCGCTCTCCCTCATGGTGAGCTTCTCCCTCTTTGTCCACTACCCTCAATACCATACTTTGGAGAAACATTTTCCTATTACTCAATCCTGAAGTTCTTCTCTATTCCACAGTTTTCTTTTTATCCCATCTTTCCCTGCTAGACTTTTATAATAGCTATATTTACTGCCTCCACCTTCTATCCAAGTTTTCCATTCTGGCTTTGAAAGCTTCTTTTCCCACTTATTAGCCAAGAACGCTAAATCTTATCTTTGATCCATGAGCCAACTGGTTTGAACATTCAATAATTTACCTTTTGTCTATATGAACTCCTTCATAAAGTGAATATGCTAAAATTCGCCCATTGATATTCCTGAGTTTAAACATTGAACTGGCATAGTGAGCTCAGAGGTTTCATCAGGCTGAGATGGAATGAAGTTTTTCTCTAATACTAAAAGTAACCTTCTATTACAGTGCAAAGAATTTAAAGCACTCTGTTCCAACTGTCTTCTGAGAGAAGCTTCTGCACTAACCACATCTCAACAGATCTGGACAGGTCCAAACATGCCCCTGATGCTCTGTTTCTAAGGTTGACATAGAAGACTGGTCATCCATCTCTTGACATCAGCTGCCAAGAAGCCAGAAACACTGTAGTAAAGTGGGCAGACTATACTTTCAGTCAGACTCAGCAGAAAATGCATTAAATTTTTTAAAGTAATGTATTTCTTAATGGATCATAGAAAACCCAATAAGAAGTCCTGGGAATCAGAATTATTTGTCATGACAGGGAAGACTTGGAGCGATAGTTACCTAAAGAATAATTACAGTAAGAGGACACATAGAGGCACAAATTTTTCTGGATACTGAAGTGAATTATTTTCCTGGGTCCATAGCTATGTAACAATCTCTGTATGCTGTACAGATGAAAGAATTATGGCTGGCTGGAATCAGAGATTCACATGCTGTGTGTGTGTGTGTGTGTGTGTGTGTACATATATACATATGTTTAAAGACTGCCAAGAAAAAAATCCTTTGCCTTCTGGCCGATTCAAATTTTCTTCTGAGTAGTGTTCTTGAGATCCATTTACTCTGCCTCTTGAGGAATAATTTGTTAAAATAGAAATAATGTGTAAACTGATCAGTTAACAAAGAGGAAATTCTTTTTATCTCCAACTACATACGTGAGGGCTCACTGGATTTGGCATCAAGGCTATTTACCAAATTTCCTCCGTCTGACGAGCTCATCTGGTTCACAGTCTAACCTCCCACAAGAGCAGCAGGGCAGCCTTCAGGCACAGTTAACATACTGCTCATTCAAATGTCTTTTTATGTTAGTGAGAAAATGCTTAAGAAGAATTTAGGATATTTATTTCTTCATCCCCAATCATTGTTTCTCTTTCTAAATTGTGGATGAGCAAAAATATTAATAAAATTTCCATTCTATTAATTTTCCTGAAAAACTTTCATCATAATACCAACATTGCAATTGAAATAGCTAGAAATTATCACTACTGGGTCAAAATCTCTCAAATCATCGAATCAGAATGGTCTGTAGTATCCCTATCCTTGAACCTTTCTGTAAACAGCTTAATAACATATTTTTGAATGAATAGGTACAAATATTCCTATCACAACAAATATAAAGATAAATACTCTCCTCTGTACTGGTAATAGCATGGAGGGACATATTTCATGGTCTAATTCCCATAATTCAGAGTTATCCCTAAGAAATTAGTTCACGTGTTGGTTATTTGTGGTTACAAATTAGTTCACGTGTTGGTTATTTGTGGTTACAAATTAGTTCACGTGTTGGTTATTTGTGGTTACAAAGGAACTTCCGGTAGATGTCAATGATGCCAAAATCACACTAACTTTATCTTCTTCATCTTTATCTCTTATCATCACCATCATCATCCTCCTCCTACTTTTGTTTGCTTTTCATGACTGTTTGCTTGTAAAGAATACACTGTTATTTGGTCTATATCTACACTTTTGGTTTCATTTATTTTACCAAACTGATCTGTTACTAATTCAGTTAAAATAGGCAAAGCATATGTGTTTTGAGAAGAGCACACATCATATTTTAGATGTTACAAATTTTAAAATCTTTTGATTGATAAATTATTTTGTGTGAGTATATTTCTTAATTATTTTAATGCTGAAGGATAGAGTCTAAGCTTCTATTAGAATATTCTATAAAAATAGAAGAATATTTTATAAAAATTACCAATTTCAAACACCCTCAAATGGCCCTCATTTATTATAAAAGAACATACAGTGCTTTCCATTGAATCTGAATTAGTTCCAGTAAGGATATAAGAGGAAGTAGCAAAATTCCCTTATTGGTCATACTTTGAATCAACTACCTTTATAAAAATAATCTAATTATTATACTTAATGTTTTATCCGTTGTTTCCTGATGCTGGTTCTAACTTAAATATATTGACTTTCTAAGAAGTATTTTCTATATTTCACCTTTTAGATAAAGAGATATAACTAAATCACATATAAATTATCTCTACAGTATCTGAAATATGTTCCAAGCCAATTCTAGGAAGTTTAGAGGTGTTTGAAAATGACTAAATACCTGATTTAGTAGCAGACATTTCTATAACAAAGGTAAAGAAAAATACGTTTGTTTTCACATAGAAAACTGTCAGCTGAATACACACATGCTGTCCATTAGTAAATACCAAAAATTACCATAAAGAGTTCTGATTTGCTTGATTAAAATACAATTTCATTATTCCCTTGAGCATTCATATTCTTTTTTTAAAAAAAGATCTTATTTATTTATCTGAGAGAGAGAGAACATGAATCAGGGGAGGGGCAGAGGGAGAGAGAGAAGCAGACTCCCTGCTGAGCAGAGAGCCCGATGCAGGGCTCAATCACAGGACCCTGGGAACAAGACCTGAGCCAAAGGCAGACGCTTAACCGACTGAGCCACTCAGTCGCCCCTTGAGCACTCCTATTCTAACAACATAAATATTAGCTGACATGGTGTTGTCATTAGTATATTTTACTATTGCCACACACTGTCAGGACAAAACAACTAAGTTTTTGTCAAGGATGATAAAATTGAAGCACTGTCCATTCTGAAAGTAATGCATCTAAGAAGTCCTTGAAGCAAGTTGGACAAGACTGTCAATGGCTCATGGGGATATTTTCCTTTCTCTTTCCAGCATGTTTTGTTTATTTTCAGAGCAGAGGTTTCATTACCAAGGGGGTGGGGGGTGGTCTTGATGCAACCCCATCACAGACAAACAAATCAATGACGTTACACTGTCAATTCCTGGGAAAAAAAAAGTGATTCTTTTTTCACTCTTTAAAAGACCCTCTGGTCACCTAAGAGAAAATGTTCAACTAGAGGCTTTATGCTTCCTACTAAGTAAGTTCCCTGCTTGGAGGCCAACAGAGGGTGTCACCTCACAGGAAGTGCTCCTATTATGTTTGGTTGTTTCTCTACCTTCGTCTTCAGGATGGCTCCAAAAGTGCATTGTCACATGCCACCATATGTAGAGCATATCATATGTCATCAAAACAACTGTTAGCACTGACTGAGGAGGGAAAGACACTTAATTGGAGTGCTGAGGCCTTTTCATCTGTTCGTTTTTCAGTTTTGACTAACCAGCATTTTATTATATAAGTGAAATATTCCATTAGGCACATTTGCTCCCATTCGCCCAACCCCACCTCCCCACACCACACATCCTGGTCCCCCTCCTCACCCTCTGTGCCATGAGACCTTTGACTATACTTCTGTAAGGAATCATTTGGGTTTGGCCTCTCTCACGGCCAAATGCTCTCACTTCTGGGAATCTCCGCAAACAGCTAATTTTATTAAAAACACATTAGGACAAAATATATGAAAAAATTAAGGAAGTCACTTATGGGTGCTTTTATGATGTTCAGTTGGTAAGTTTGACTTATCAATTCACAAGATGAAAGATGTCTCTGCAACTCCTATTTCCCCCCCTAACTACACCCCCAGAGTGAATCCAAGAGGAGGTCTGGTTTAGAATGCATAGTTCGTTTTTAGCTTAATAGTGAGAAAGACTTCTTTGAGAGATTTTTTTTTAATTGTTGATTTATTTTTTGGTTGGTTGTAGGGTTTTTTTTCAGTTTGGGGTTTGTGGGGGTTTTTGGTTTTTGGTTTTTGGTTTCGCTTCTGTCACTGAGTTGCCTCCATGGTAAACAATCTTAGTACAGAGGTTGAAAAAAAATACAATAAAGCTTTGAGAGTGAAAATTGCCCAAATGCCTCACGAGAGGTTCAGGCTGGTAATGACAAGAAGACACAAACCAATTGTTTATTTTTTCCTGCCTCCAGCAATATTTCTAGCTTACCACATATCTTTTTCATATGGATGTGATTTTTCCCCGATGAAAAATATATGCTAAGAAGAAGAACGTCTGCAATTAACTAAAATAAAAGAGCAAACTACAGCATGTGCTCTATAGCGTAATAAAGGCAAAAGGGCTCTTTGTGAAGAGACGTTGCTCCAGGAAAATTCCCTTCTCTAACTGTGATGCATTTGTTTCTATTCTGCATCGTGAACCTCCTGAAAATAGAAACTTTATGTTTAATTGATTTATTTGTAATGAATCTGGCTGGGGGTAAAGACTCTTTGAAGCTGATTGATTACTGCAACAAGCTTAAGATTTCATACCACAACAAACCTTTTTGTACTAATAAACAGTGGGACAATAAAGCTCTGGGGCATGGTGTTTCCCTTCACATTAAAGTGAGGATTTGCAACTTAAGTATGTGAGGGACATAGTTTATGTGCTCCCAAGAAGCAGACATAATGAACTATTTCTTTTAATGGCAGATTATCCCTGTTTCTATTTCCTGGAGTGAAGACCTCGCAAATTGATGTATCTGTCCTCTGAGGTTTTCAGAGAGGCATTATGGCATTTTAAAATATTAATATGAGAGTACATTTAGCTGAAAGTAGCTAGTCTAGGAGTCTCATGTGGCTGCAATGCGGGTCACCAGAGACCTCCTGTCTCTCAAGGCAAATGATTTACTCTAAGTGTATCATTAAGATACACTTTTTGGGAATTTATGATGGTGCTTTTTCACCAAGTTATACCTTTTCCATAAAAATTTAAGTATTTTATGCTATTTTCCTCACTCTTATTCCTTAAAAACCTGGTCAGTGTCACGGGCAAATTGTAAGTCCCACCTCCTTCAGTGCCACTGTGGGTTTGGGCTGAACGCTGATTAACTAGGACTGGATGTCACATCTTGTTACAACTTTGCAGAGCAGAAGGCTATCCTAGGAGATTTGAAAAGAACAGTGATTATTCCTCCAATGGGGAAGGAAGGGAGGGGGTGGAGATAAACCCAGATTCAAATCATGAATTGGATAATGAAAACAGAAAAAAATAATAATCCACTATATAGATGCCAAAGAAACTATTCAGGAAACTGCCTGTAACTATTAATTTTTAAAATAATCACTACAGGCTTTTAAAGTTTCCTTTTAAATAACCGATGACTTGGTTTAGTCCCTGTCTTTTCGGATTTTAAGAAATCAGGAGATAGCTAAGCATATCTGATGTAGAAAGAGAAAGCAACTCAACCTCAGGTTCTCCTACATTATTATTCCCAGTGATCATTAGATATTAAGTCCTGGCAACCGGACTTGCTAAGAAAAAGCAACCTTTCTCCACTGCAGTGAGACAGACAGGTTGGGTCTGCAGCTTATAACTTGGTCGCTCATTAAGTAATTTTTTTTAGTTATCTAAAAGATTCAAATAAATAGGATGCCTTTTATTGTTTGTGCCTGTTGGCGGTCCACAAATACACCTCAATTCCTGCCCTCAATTTGTCTCTGAAGTTACTTTGGCATAAAAACACCCCAGTTTTATCATATTGTTCCCCTACACATTATGATATTCTAATGGCTGACTGGGACAGAAGCATGTAGCTTTTGTCTTTGTGTGATCACGGAGGTTCATTTTAAAACTTCTGTATCTGAAGATATGATTCAATTTAAAGACACAACCCAAAAGGAGAAATCCTTTAAAATATTAACAAAGACTCCAACTTACAAGGTCATAATTTTTTTTTTTCTGGCAGAGACAAACAGTAAAATTTAATTTACTTAGGCTAGAAATCCATTGTCAATTGGAATAATGCTAATATAACATCACAGCAGTAAATATTAAACTCTTTAAATGTAACTCGGCAGGATTCCCTGTGAGGAAATGATCGTTTTGCTAATGATAACTATCAACAGCAGAGGAACTAGTAAAAGCAGCAAAGGATTACTCTACAAGCAACATTTCTTAAAATAGTCTGCCTGATTCTATTAACGGTATCTCTAAATGTTACTTTCAAAAAAGTATTGCAAACTTCCTGGAGTTAGAGAGATTGTGACTACTGCATATGCATCCTGAAAATGTAGCTTAGCTTACCTGTAAACTGATGCAACATCACAAGTGTAATAAATAAAGAAGAAAATAATCTTAGTAAATGACAAAGGCCTATCTGTTCTATCTGCAAACTTAGTGACCCAGTCAATTTGTTCTGTAGGATATACTGTTCTGTAGGATATACAATTTGTTCTGTAGGATATACTACAAGTATCATCAAGAAAAAAAATTGTTTTAATGATTGAGGGGTATAATTATATTAAATGGCAATAAATTTTATTTATACAGAATTTGTTTTTTTCTTATTACATAAGTGTCAGATAAATTAGTATTTTTTTAAATGGGTTGTTAAATATAAGCTTACTCTGGATTGAATAGTCAAAGGATTCACATTTAAAATTTTGATTAAGGCTAATATGATCTTAGGAAAACAAAGATTAATATTTTAAAATCTAAGTGAGCTGTTCCCAATCACTAGCATTGTTTGGAAAGAGCTGTCAGTTTCTACTTTGCTAACCAAATTTTATTACTTTCTGTCTAGACCAGATTCACCTAATACTTTATTGATAAAAACATTTTGTATTTATATCTTAATTCTCATCTAGAGACCTTATAAGGCTTTGCAAACATTACCTCATTCAAATGTTCCCAATGTGTCTATAAGGTAGAGAGGTGACAAGCATTATAAATGTTAATGATAATAATACCAATATTTATATAATGTCCTTTTCTTAATGAGTTCAGAGGATTTCTATTGTAGATGTTAACTTGCTTTATTCTTCACAAAACCAAAATGATGTTGCTCGAAAGCAAGAATTATTGACCCTGAAGTGGATTTGGTTTTCTTGATAAGTTACTTCCTAAAAATAAATGGTAGGAAGTTAGGAGACACACTGAGCCTGTGGAACTGACAATATCAGAATTTGGTTGGGTTTATTTTGATAATATTTGTAAATATCTTTTTGAATATATTTTTAGTCTTTCCACTTCAAATTATGTTTTAATGACACCTCCTTGTCTGACTTGGGCTGCTTTCTTGAGTGCCTGTTATCTCCCAACCCAGCACTTTACATTATAGAAGCTGGAAGACTGAGGAGTGAGTATGTGCTAGACCTCAACTTAGTTATTATCTTAGTGAAATCATTGAGCTTTCCTTGGCCTCCATTTCTTCAAATGAAAAATGGGAATATAATATTTGCCTTCGTTCCTAGCAAGGTTGTTTGGAGACCAAACAAGATAATATTTGGGGAAAAAGTTGTGAAGTATAATACATCTTTCAAGTGAAAGTTATGTATATATATGTGATATTATCCAGAACAACAACAAAAAAGCCTTGATTCTACAGGTAATAAACCTGTAATGGATCTCATTTCCATTATTCATGTGATACAGTTGATATTACAAATGGGATTAACTGGTTGAAAATAGATAATAAATAAGTCATTAAAAACGTTTTCTATATTATAATACAAGAGTAAGCTATTAAAGGACCTCAACAGAGTTTTGCAAGAAACAACTGATACAGTGCACAAAAAAAAAGTCTGTATTTTGTACTTGCAGTTACTACTTCAGTAGTAACTATATTAACTCACTTGATTCATATTTTTCCCAAAACACTATAACTATTTTCCCCCAATAGAAAATATTTCCATTGGTTTTGTATTTCAAACAAACATTAACTTAAAGTTCATTAATGAAAAGAGCAAAGTTCAAGGAGTTTTTAGAGGATTTGGTTGAGTATTGCTCACTATTCCTCATCATGATAGAAAATTCTTAAAAAGTCATCAGAAAAAAAAATGATTTTTAAAAATTTGTGGTTATTTTTTATTTACTTAGGCAACTCACTGAGAACCTAATCTAAATCAAATGTAACTACAGAAAAAAGAGATGAAGCAAAAGTAACTTTCATAATTTATTGTGATTAAAATTTTTTAAAAATGTAACTAAGTGGCCTGTGTTAAAGTTGGATAAAATGTTCTTTCCCTTATATTCTTCCATGTTTTTCTAAAGGATATATGAAACAGCTTGAAGTCTCTGATTGTGAAACTTTGTTTCAAATCAGAAGTAGATACTGTGGAATAAATACTACAGCATAATTTACTTTCCTGTTTTCCCTACCTTAAACTTTTTTTTTTAATAAACTATATCTGATCTCTGGGTGAATGAACCATCTAATCTCTTCCCCCTCCTTTTGCAAAAGAAATAATCTCTTAAAAGGGAGTTTCATTTGTGTCTTTTTCATTTATGTCATTCAGTTATTTATGGCATTACTCTGTAAAATCTAATAAAATGTCCAAATATAAACAGTATATGTTCACATAGAACTAGTAAAATAGTTTAAAAAGATAGAAGTTCAGAACAAATGTAAATTTAATGTTTCCTAATTCACTTTCAAACATTTAGGTACCAATGTTTACTTATTATACAGCATTTTTTATGTTTCAATAAATAGTTGCTTCATCATTATAAAAATTATTAAATTGTCTAATTTCCTTCATTCCTCCATTTCCTCCATTTCCTCCATTTCCTCCATATCCTAACAGATAAGTCTATTATAATGAGCATATTCTATGAGTATTTTAGAAACAGTAAGATGGGAGAATCTCAAAACTGAATCAAAATGGTAAAGTGGTATAATTGGAAAAAGGAAAATTTCTGATTTTGACTTTTAGCACAATTTTTTCAATAACATTATTTGTGGAAAACTAATCCATAAAAAGAACTCCGGTATCCTTTTTGATTGTGTACCTATTAAACCAAACTATGCCTACACAGCCCCTACTGGGGGGATTTAGAAATTGCTTTGTTTACATTTGAAACCTGAATCTATTGCCTGTTCTCTTGGCCAAGAATCTACCATGATCCATATCCCTTTACATCCCTTTTACTACCTAAAAGTAAAACAAAACAAAACAAAAAAAGCAATTATAGTCATTATTGGTAAATGGGTTCTCATGAATTATACTTGAACTTCTTGGAATTACATTGTTAAACAAGAATGATTTAAGAGAATTTCCAATCAAATGAGACAAATGGTGAGTTCAACTGAAAAATTTCTTACCAGACTGCCACACCTAATAGCTACTCTGGGTGCAAATCAGAGAAGGCACATTTCAGTTATTTTTCTCATACTGGACAGAAAACTCAGGCAAAAATGGGTTAGTAGTTTCTGTTTATTTCTGAGCCAGTTGAATTAATGGTACCCAAAAGAGAATCTGGCCATGACAATCTGTCATCTTAGTTCTAAAAAGAATGCCAAAGACAAATGTGCAAGGGGATAAAAATACCTTCTTCATTAATAAGAAAGGGATGGGGTGGGACAAAGCATCCACAGATCAAAGTGGAGTTAACATCTAGAGCTTATTAATAAATCTTATAATTTTGTATAGAGAAATATTTCTTCACAAGGACTCTAGACACTAATTCAAGAATCATTGCATGATAGATAAAGACCCTTGGAAGTATCAAGCAGCCAGAGAATAAATATAGAAGAAAGGGTGACAATACCTAAGTAATGTATTCATCAGATACTCTAAAATGCCATAGGAAAAAGAAATCTTACATTACTAATTCTCAAATATCTACCCTTAGGCAGGTTGACTTGAAAACACCATAACTAGGTCACTTTTTACTATTTATTTTAACAAATGGATAGGATTGCATTAGCATAGGAAAAAGTATAAATATTGATTTGGGAACCTAAAGCACATAATAAAACAGCAACCTTTCTAACCCTTTTAAAGAAATCCAGTCATAAATAAAGTTCATCTCCACTATTTTTTTTTCAGGAAAACAATTGATACATAATTCATCCATAAAATATCTTCATTATTCTCTTTACTGATCGCTACCCACATGTCCTGGTCATACTAGCATTACGGCATATGGATTGCATTTGTCTACCCTCCTAAAAGGGTGTGCTGTACCATATACTGCAACCCTGTTTTATTTATGGCACAATCTATAAGGGCAACTTTTAATAGTTCCACATGAGCTGAGTGCTAAAAGACAGAGATGACAAATGTTAGTATTATTCTAACCATGATAAAAATAAAATCAATAATTGTGCTTTTGAAATCAGGAAAAATAACATTGAACTATTCCAGGTCATGTCTTGCTCATTTATCTCCTATATTTCTATACAAAAAGAAAAAGAAAATTAATAATCAAGCTGAGAATATTAATGTTCTACAACTATAAATAATTACAAAATATTTTAATTAGGTAATCTTTATTTAAGTGAATAAAATACATTGCAATACTATACTTGTAGTTGTAATACTGCAAACATATATGTATATTAAAGTGCCTTCAGCACTTTCTTTGAGGGCCAACTCTGCGCCAAATATTAACCACATTTCAGAAGGCTTAAGATAAATAAGATGTGATCACTGCTCTCTAGAAATTTACTGGAGATAATACTTAATCTCGTTGCTGGAGATGACACTTCAGCATTTACACTAATACTCTGTGTTAGGTGATCCTGCCCTCCTTGACTCATCTCTTTCTCTTAGAAACCACATGCAATTAACCACCAAATCCTGTTAGCTCTACCTTCATGATGTATTCAGCTGCTGCTTTCTTCTTACTTTTACTACTACCATCTTGGTCCAAGCTCCTATCAAGTTTTACTTGGATTATGAATAGTCTCTATCTTATGTGAGGATCCATCTAACACCCCAGATGCAGGCCACTTAAAATGCAGCCCGGACTAAAATTAACAAGTCAGGAAACGACAGATGTTGGTGGGGATGCGGAGAAAGGGGAACCCTCCTACACTGTTGGTGGGAATGCAAGCTGGTGCAGTCGCTCTGGAAAACAGTATGGAGGTTCCTCAAAAAGTTGAAAATAGAGCTACCCTATGACCCAGCAATTGCACTACTGGGTATTTACCCCAAAGATACAAAGGTAGTGATCCGAAGGGCTACGTGCACCCCAATGTTTATAGCAGCAATGTCCACAGTAACCAAACTATGGAAAGAGCCAAGATGTCCATCAACAGATGCATGGATAAAGAAGATGTGGTATATATATACAATGGAATATTATGCAGCCATCAAAAAAATGAAATCTTGCTATTTGTGACAACGTGGATAGAACTAGAGGGTATTATGCTAAGCGAAATAAGTCAATCAGAGAGAGAAATGTATCATATGATCTCAATGATATGAGGAATTCTTAATCTCAGGAAACAAACTGAGGGTTCCTGGAGTGGTGGGGGGTAGGAGGGATGGAGTGGCTGGGTGATGGACATTGGGGAGCTATGTGTGTGAGGGTGTGTGCTATGGTGAGCACTGTGAATTGTGTAAGACTGATGAATCACAGACCTGT
>NW_027397065.1:56467188-56775632 GCF_003265705.2 Callorhinus ursinus
AGGAAGGGAAAAATGAAAGGGGGGAAATCAGAGGGGGAGACGAACCATGAGAGACTATGGACTCTGAGAAACAAACTGAGGGTTCTAGAGGGGAGGGGGGTGGGGGGATGGGTTAGCCTGGTGATGTAAGGAGGGCATGTATTGAATGGAGCACTGGATGTTATACGCAAACAATGAATCATAGAACAGTACATCAAAAACTAATGAGGTAATGTATGGTGATTAACATAACATAATAAAATAAAATTAATAAAAAAATGCAGCCTGGACCTGAAGCAGAACCCTTCACTTTGCGGATTCCCACTCAAACTTGGCAGCTTTTGCTTTCACCTGAGAAACACATTGGAGCAATATTCCCAGGAATAAAATATGCTGTCTCAAGAACCTGTAGAGTCCTGCCAGGTGTTGCACTTCCTTCTTAGAGGTCAGAGAATGCAAGATGAACATCTTACAATTTAGAGGGAATGTTCTAGTATGTTCCAGGCCATGGGACTCCTAAAAACTTTATTGATATTTAGAAGGTGTATCAGCACCCTGGTAGCACAGAGGTTTTACCAAGACCTGCAATATACTTGTTACTTCTTATTCACCTTGTCCCATTAACATAATGTTATCAATATATTGGAACAATGTGATGTTCCGTTGAATGTCCAGAGTCAAGAACCCTGGACTTTATTATGACAGAGGGCAAGAAAGATAACATACCCAAAAGGTAAGACCTTATGTATATGCACTTGTCTGCCCCAAATGGTTGCAAACTATTTCTCATTTCTGATCAAACTATTTCCTTCCTGATGAGAATGGAAAAGAACCAGATATCATGGGCTTGAGGTTGTATTAATATATTTAAGTAAATTTGCAATATCAACCACAGCATTTCCAACTAGAACTGGCTCAGTTTGCGGGGCCACTGGTTTTGTAAGAGCCAGCCTGGTACGTTAAAGGAATAAATGATTAAAAAAAAAAACCCACTTCTGCATCTTTATGTACTAATCTCTACCATGCTCTCTGGAATGTAATAATAATTTTCATTAACTATATTAATTTGAGGAGAAGTAGTTCTAGAGGCTTCCACCTGGCCTTCTCCACAATAATAGCTCTTACTCCACAGGCCAGAGAACTAATAGTAGGGCCCTGCCAAATTAGGACAATGAAATGATGTGTGTATGTCCATGAGCCACTAACCCCAGTGTGCGAAAGGCGTTGGCCAAGATTTCACTTAATACTTTGCACCAAATGCTTCCACTCTAATAGGATGATGCTTTGGGTCCCTAGATATCACCATCAACTCAGACCTCATACCCAAAGTCCTAGAAATATTATGTATTCTTCTTTTCTCAGTGAACAGTTACCCCAATAAATTGGAAAATGACTGGGGAAATTGATACCATACATAGTTGCCATGATATTGCAGGGTACTTTCTCTTGGGAATCATCCTTTTCTTCAAAGTATTTTTGTTCTAAAAACTATTTCCATTTCAGAAACTGGAAAAAGGATTGTGACTTTTTACCATAGTGATTGCCTTTAGCCTCCTAATCAACAACTCTACTTTTGATTGTGTAGATTGAGTACTGTCCTGTTGGTTACCCATTTATCTTGTTGCTAGTGATGTTGTGTGTAGCTGAGCCCCCCTGCTGACTCTAGTCACTAATTATAATAATTGTGCTTACCTTGATTCTGATAGCTAAGTGTTCCCACATGGTCCCTATAATTTTGGGATCCTATCATCTCCCTTGCTGTAAAAGAATCCAGTTCTGTAATGGCGTTTTCTACTGTCAGCTGTGGTCTTTGGCGAAAAAGCATCACTGAGCTTCTCAAGGATACTAGTGATTTTCCCAACAGTGCATTCCTTGATCTGAGCAATTCTGCTTCTAGGAAATTAACCAAAGATAATTTTACACAAAAACTATATGTATAAGAATATTCATGGTAATATTGCTCATAAAAGGACAATTTTGAAACAGCCTAGATGGGCTGGGAAAAGAATCTTTTAGCTCAAGAATATATTGATATAAATCCCCAAAATTTAAAGGAAAGAAAAAAAATAGAACAGAATACTGAAAAGACTGTGGGACAACTAAAAAAGGTGTAATGTACCCATAATGGGATTACCAGAAGGAGAAGAAAGAAAGAAATTAACAAGAAACATTTGAAGTAATAATGACTGAGAATTTCACCAATATATTATGTCAGACACCAAACCACAGATACAGGAAGCTCAGAAAATACCAATCAGGATAAATGCCAAAAAAACTACACCATGGCATATTATTTTCTTTCTTTTCTTTTCTTTACTTTCCCCTGCCCTTTGGTGCAAAAGGTGATTTCATTAAAGCACAGAGACAGGACTCGTGGGAAGAAAGAGCTGCTGGCATATCATTTTCAAGTTACAGAAAATGAAAGATAAAGAAAATATTCTGAAAGAAGCCAGAGCATAAATAAATAAATAAATAAATAAATAAATAAATAAATAACATCTAACTTCTCAAAGACCAGATGGGAGTGGAATAAAGTATTTAAAGTGTTAAGGAAAAGAAAACACCAACCTAGGATTCTGCACCCTGAAAATTAACCTTCAAAAGTGAAGAAGAAATACTTTCTCAAACAAAAATTGAAGGAATTTCTTTAGTAGAACTTCCTTAAAAGAAATGTTTAAAAAAATTCTTTAGAGAGAAGAAAAATAATATAGGTCAGAAACTTAGAGGCAGCTCTTTCTGCCCATGGGTCCTGTCCCATGTATTTTAATAAAAACATCTTTTTGCACCAAAAAAGAAAACAAGAAGAAAAAAAAAAAGAAACTTAGATCTACATAAAGAAAAGATGGGCATAGAGGAAGAAGTAAAAAAGGTAAAACAAAAATTTCTATTTTCCTTATTCTTAATTGATCAAATAGGTAACAGTTTGTTTAAAACAATAGCAAAAATATATTCAATTATGTATGCTTATGAATATATTATATATATGCTTATGTCTTTTTTAAGATTTATTTATTTTAGAGAGAGAGAGCACTTGAGTGGGGGGAGAGGCAGAGGGAGGAGGAGAGGGAGAGAATCTCAAGCAGACTCCCCACTGAGCTCAAAACCCAAGGCAGGCTCAATCTCATGACCCTGAGATCATGACCTGAGCCAAAATCAAGAATCAATTGCTTAACCGACTGAGCCACCCAGGTCCCCCATGTATGTTTATAAATAAGTTAAATGAATAACAGCAATGATAGAAGGCACAGAAAGAAGAAATTGGAATTATTTTGTTGTTATTATAAGGTATTCACTCTACCCATAAACTAGTAGAGTGTACTTGAAACTAGACTTAAACTAGATATAAATATATGTATATGTATACACACACACACACACACACACACACACACACACACACACAAACTCTAGGACAACCACAGACAAAAGTAAAAAAAGAAGTATAATTAATATGCTAAGAAAAGAGGGAATATGGAATCATGTAAAATACTCAATTAAAACCACAAATAGCAGAAAAAGAGTGAAAGACAAAAATAGGATTAAAAAACAAGAGCAACAAATAGAAAACAGTAATGAATATGGTAGATATTAATTCATCATATCACTTAATACTTTGAATGTGAATGGTCTAAATTCACCAATTAAGAGACAGAAATGGTAAGAGAGAATCAAAAAACATGACCCAACTATATATTGTCTACACAAAGCTCACTTTACATATAAAGACACAGATAGATTAAAAGTCCAGTTGACCCTTAAACAACATGGTTTTATATATATATACAGCATAGTACTGTAAATATATTTTCTCTTATGATTTATTAATAACATTTTATTCTGTAGCTTACTTTATTATAGTAATGCAGTATATAATAGATATACCATACAAAATATGTGTTCATCAACAGTTTATGTTATTAGTAAGGCTTCTGGTCAACAGCAGGCCATTAGCAGGTAAGTTTGAGGCCTGTGAAAATTTACATGCATATAATTCATTCAATTAGACCAGCACTGCTCTAAAACCAAAGCAGACAAAAACATTTCAAAAAAAAGAAAACTCCAGGGGCATCTGGGTAGATCAATTGGTTAAGCATCCAACTCTTGATTTCAGCTCAGGTCATGATCTCAGGGTAGTGAGATCAAGCCCCGAATTGGGCTCTGTGCTGGGTGTGGAACCTGCTTAAGATTTTTTCTCTCCCTCCCCCTTCTCCCCCGACCCAACTCCTCTTTCTCTCTCTCTTTCTCTCTCTCTCCAAAAAATTAAATTAAATTAATTTTTTAAACAAAAAAAGAAAACTCCAGACCAATATCTCTCATGAGTATAGATGCAACAATCCTCAACGATGTATTAGCAAATTGATTCCAAAAAAGGATAAAAAAATTCTACACCATGACCAAATGTGACTTGGCCCACCTATGCAAGACTGGTTCAACATTTGAAATCAATTAATGTAATCCATCACATCAACAGACTTAAAAAGAAAAATCACATGATCATATCAAAAGATGCAGAAAAATCATTTGACAAAATCCAAAATCCATTCATGATAAAAATTCTCAGTAAACTGGGAATGAAGGGGAATTTTCTCAGGACTTGAGAAAGACTACCTACAAAAAAAACCCTTCAGCTAGTATTATATTTGACGATTAAACAAATTCAAAACTTTTCCACAAGATCAGAAAAAAGGCAAGGATGTCCCCTCTAACCACTCCTTTTCAGCATTATTGTGGAAGTCCTGGCTAATTCAATAGGCAATAATAGGTATACATATTGGAAAGGACACATAAAGCTGTCTTTGTTCACAGATGACATGATTGTCTATGTAGAAAATCTGAAAGAATTGACGCCAAAAAACCCTATAACTATCACTAGTAAGTGCTTATAGCAAGGTTGCAGGATACAAGGTTAATGTATAAAGGTTAATTTATTTCCTGTATACCAACAATAAACAAGTAGAATTTGAAATAAAAAGGACAATAGTAACACCTAAGGAGTGACCAAGTGGAGTCATCATAAACGTTCTCCAAGACCACTGACTCCAAACACCTTGATGCCAAGACCCTGACTTCAGGGAACAAATGATTTATGAGGGACAACTGAACCCTATCCTTGTTCTGACCAGTTCCTGGATGCATAAAAGGACACTTGCACCAGACCACAGTCACCAATAAAAACTCCAGGCCCCAAGCAAAGAGGAGACTCATGATCTTTTCCTTTCAGAGTCTCCTGCAAGCTCTGTCCATATCTTTCTCTCTATATATATCTTCAATAACTTCTGTTTCCACTCTAAAAAAACAACAATAACAAAAATTTATATTAGTATCTCAAAAAGAGATATTTAGATATAAATCTCACAAAATATATACAAGAGCTATATGATGAAAACTTCAAAACTCTAAGGAATGAAATCAAAGAAGGAAATAAATAAATGGAGAGATATTCCATGTTTGTGTCTAGGAAGACCCAATATTTCAAGATGTCAGTACTTCCCAACTCAGTCTGTAGGTTCAGTGCAGTCCCAATCAAAACCCCAGTAAGTATTTTATAGATATCAACAAGCTAATTCTAAAGTTTATATGCAGAAGCAAAACAGCTAGAATAGCCAACACAATTTTGAAAGAAAAGAACAAAGTTGGAAGACTGACACTACCTGACTTCAAGACTTACTTTAAAGCTACAGTAGTCAAGGCCATGTGGTATTGGCAAAAGAACAGAGAAATAGATCAATACAGAGCAGAGACATAGACCCCCATAAATATAGGCAAGTGATCTTTAACAAGAACAAAGGCAATACCGTTGAGCAAAGATAGTGTCTTCAACAAATGGTTCTGAAACAACTGAAAATCCACATGCATAAAAAATAAATCTAGACACAGACCTTGCACATTTTATAAAAATTAATTCAAAATGGATCATAAACCTAAATGTAAAATCAAAATTATAAAAGTCTTAGAAGATAACAGGAGAAAACCTAGATAACCTTGAGTATGATGATGCTTTTTTAGATATTATACCAAAGATATAATACCATAGATATAATATTTCATGAAAGAAATAACTGATAAATTAGAATTCATTAAAATTAAAAATGTTTGGTCTGCAAAAGACAATATCAAGAGAATTAGAAGACAAGTCACAGACTGGGGGAAAATATTTCCAAAAGGTGCATCTGATAAATGACAGATATCCAAAGAACACTTAAAACTCAACAATAAGAAAACAAACAATCTGATTAAAAAACGGTCCAAAGACCTTAACAGACACCTCATCAAAGGAGATATAGAGATGGCAAAAAAGCATACAAAAAGATGGTCCACATCATATGTCATGAGGGAAATGCAAAATCAAACAACAATGAGATACCACTACAAACCTATTAGAATGTTCAAAATCCAAAACACTGGCACCATTAAATGATGGCAAGATGTGGAACAACAAGAACACTCAAACATCCCTGATGGGAATGCAAAATGATACAAGCATTTTGGAAGACAGTTTGACAGTATCTTACAAAACTAAACATACACTTACCATCTAATCCAACAATTGCATTCCTTAGTATTTACCCAAAGAAGTTGATAACTTCTATCCACACAAAAATTTGCACACAGATGAATAAGGAGCAATGTATTTTCATATTTATTCATAATTGCCAAAACTCAGAAGCAGCCAAAATGTTCTTCTGTAGGCGAATGGATAAATAAATGGTAGTACATCCAGACAACAGAATATTATTCAGTTCCAAAAAGAAGTGAGCTAGCAAGCCATAAAAAAACATGAATGTATCTTAAAATGCATATTACAACGTGAAAGAAGCCAATCTGAAAAAGCTACATACTATTATGATTCTGACTCTATGACACTCTGGAAAAGGTAAAACTATAGAGACAATAAAAAGATCAGTGGTTTCCAGGGGTACAGGGAGTGGCAGGAAATGAGTAGAAAGAGCACAGAAGTTTTTTAGGGCAGTGAAAATATCCTGTCTATTATAATGATGGATAGATGTCAATATACGTTTGTCCAAATCCATAGAATATACAACACCAAGAGCAAACCCTAAGGTGAACCAAGGTGAACCATGGATTTTGGGTGATTATGATGTGTTATAATAGTTTGATCCTTGATGAAAGGTTGATCCTTGGTTGATCCTTGGTGAAAAATGCCCGATCCTGGTAAGTAATATTGATAATGGGGAAGACTATGAATGTTGGGGCGTAGGGGGTGAGAATATGGGAAACTCTGTATTTCCCTCTGAATTTTATTGTAAACCAAAAATTTCTTTGACTTCTCTAAAAATATAGTTTTTAAAAAAAACCCTAGATGTTGTTTTGTGATTTGGTTTAAGGTACAGTGTACCAGGGTGCCTGAGTGGCTCAGTCGGTTGAGGATCTGCCTTCGGCTCAGGTCAAGATCCCAGGTTCCTGGGATCAAGCCCCATGTGGGGTTCCCTGCTCAGCGGGGAGCCTGCTTCTTCCTCTCCCCGTGCCTGCTGCTCCCGCTGCTTGTGCTCTCTCCCTGTCAAATAAATAGATAGATGATAGAGAGATAGATAGAGATAGAGAGATGATAGATAGATGATAGATAGATGATAGATAGATAGATAGATAGATAGATAGATAGATAGATAGATAGATGATAGATGATAGATAGATAGATAATCTTTAAGGTACAGTGTATCTATTTCAGTAGATAACTGTGGCACACTGCCCAGATCCCTCCTTTAAGACCAAACCACTTATTTCCCCAGTTGCAAAGAAAGTTGCTGCCTCCCAACAATTTACAAAGGTATCCCTTTTCTGTAATTTCCCTTGGTTAAAGGAGCTGTTCAACCCAATATATGACCCTTCACTGTGGATACCTCTCATCAAATGACTGACTGATGTAGGGGGTAGAAAGTCCCAGCTGCAGGTGGGGAACATCCCTGAAGGGCCACGCCAGCTCTTGAGCAACTTCTGTGATTGAATGAGACATTGGTTGAAACCGGGAGAACTTGAATTGCAGTTCAACTCTTTCTGGTGATGGGTGCTTCTCCCTCACTCTCTCATAGATGTTCACAAAACCACTCCTCTATAACCTTCCTGCATGATAAATCTCTGTCTCAGACTCTGTTTACCAGTGAACCCAACCTAAGACAGTCAAAAAAAAACTATACAGTCATAGAAAGTGATTCTTTACTCTATACTTACTGAAAATTAAGATGGTCACAACCTATTGTTCCCTAAGAAAGCTGTTGGCAGTGAGTTAAAATTTAGCTCTTTATATAAGATATAAATGAGTGTGTTTATGTGTTTAAGATATGAGCACACACTCTCACATAACCATACCCGCAGAAAGATATCCAAAAAATTGTCAGCCCAAATATTAAGTAGTGCTATTCTTATGATTGCGGGTAACATGTTTTTTGCTCACTGTTTTATCCCCAGAACCAACCATAAATGCCTTGGGCATAGTAGGTACTCGATAGGTATTTATTGAATAAAAATGTAATTAATTAATTAACATCTAGACAATAAGAATTCAGATGATTATTATTGTCTTCACACTTCCTAGAATTGTCTCAAGCTGTTAAAATGACCATATAACAAAAAAATTGCATTTTAATTAAAAATATATATATATTTGATATTCATATATATCTCAATTCAGACAGTTTAGTCTTCCTGATCAAAAGGAAACTGTCTTGAGGAAAAGGAGAATGCCAAAGGATCAAGTATCAGCAAAATGTCTTAACATTAAATGCCCCATAAATACCTTGTCTGAGAATGCACATACAGTCACACTCAATATTCTTCTAATGATGCAGGAAAATTGTCAAAGTATATGTAAAGAATTAGATGTTTTGGAGAATGTATTATATTTTACAATGGAAAACTACATCAATTATCTTCCTCTACAGTCAGGAATTTATCTAGTCTGCCTTAGAACAAATAATAGTCTACCTCTCCAACCCCAACCCCCACAGTAAGAGGTAGTGGTTAATGCCTAAAAGATACAGATCTGTTGTCAGTAACTTAGGGTTAAAATTTTATTACCAGGGACATTTTAATCATTTTATGGCTATGTGTTGTGTTCACAATGGGTCTTAGTGTTCCCTATAAAGCAATGAATTTTTTTTAACTTTATGATGTTATGTTAGTCACCATACAATACATCATTAGTTTTTGATGTGGTGATCCACGATCCATTGTTTTCGTATAACACCCAGTGCTCATTTTAAAAAGAGTGTATTTCTTGGGAATACTTGCCCTTCACATCTCAATTGGAGCTTGCATTGAGAATTTTATGATACAGTTATTTACATAATAAAAATAATGAAATGAGGAGGAATAGTCATGCCAAGATGAAGAGGGTGTCAGCAATTTACCATTTTGAAGGAGTTCTTTTGTAATGATATAAAAATAGCTAGAGGGAAAAAAGCAGTTATAAGATTATAAATAATCTTAGTACTCTGAACAGAAATAGAATCTGAATCATCATGAAATAACTTCAAAAACATTAAAAAAAGATTTCCAACCTTCCAGTCTCTCTATAAAGAGATCATTGGGAAATCATCTAATAAGAAAATGATTTGAATTTCAGTCCAAGCCACATTCTGCATTATTTAAGCAATTTTATTTTTTATTAGACATGTCCTTCACCGGCTTCCCTTGGACTGACCTGAGCCCAGGGCTAGTGCTTCTCTGAGAGGCCAGGTCATCTGACCAGTAGTCATTATGTTCAACCCAAAGTGGGACATTTTTGGAAAATCTCTGTCTTCTTTGTCATATTTTCCAGTAAAGATAAGAAACATCTATAACTCACTCTTAGTAATCACCTTGAGTTGTTCTCCTTGGCTAGAAAATCATGAATCCAATTTAACCCAATCAAAATTAAGCACAATAATACTTATGAAAAGTTGACTCTAAGCTGTCACTTTGTGAATCCAGAAGGGCAATTGGCATTGCCTCAGAAATCTTTTTATTTTCTTTTAGAGAGAGAGAGAAAAAGAGAGTGAGCACAAGTAGGGGGAGGGGCTGAGGGGGAGGGAGAGGAGGGGGGCACTCAAGCAGACTCCACTAAGCGCAGAGCCCGATGCAGGGCTCCATCCCACGACCCTGAGACCATGACTTGAGCCAAAACCAAGAGTCAGATGCTTAACTGACTGAGCCACCCAGGTGACCCAAGCCTCCGAAATCTTGAAGTCCAGTATGTCACATTTATCCTTGCTCTTCTGAGAGGGTTTCCTTCTCTTTTCAAATGTTAATTCCTCCTTCTAGCCCCAGATCTTCACAGTTGCTTTGGTAACTCCATCTGTCAATTATCCCTCTGTTTGGGGCATCTTTTAATTCTCCCTCCCTGTTAACTCTTTCCCCTAAGCTTAACCATGCTTAAGTCTCTTGATCTTAGGAGGGAAAAAATCCACTAAACCGTCTCACCTCTAAATAATACTTGACTTGCCTACCTTCCCAAGACACCGGTTATACTCCCTCTTTCCAATTTCTCAACTTCCATTCACTTCTTTGTCCTCTAGGCTTGTCATTTTACCTCCTTCATGACATTAAATCTGGCGTTCCAATGATTACCCAGTCAGCGAAGCCAAAGAACACTGGTGCATTTGAATGCTCTTTCCATCTTAAACAGTCTCTTTTCCCTTCGCATCACTGACACTGCTCCAGCAGAGTGATTGCATTAATTCACATATTGATCATTTCATTTTATGCTAAAAGGCTATCAGAAGCTTACGTTATCCACAGTATAAAATTTACATTCCTTAACATGTCACTTGTTTAACTTCTTTATGACCATCTGTGGCTACTCTATGCAGCTGGTGCAATGGATGGCTTCTTCTTAGACGACCTCATACTTTAGAGAGAGAGCACTGGACCCTTGAACCTTCTTACAGGCTTCTTACAGGCTAGCAGTGTGAGGCCCATGGTAGAAGATTCATGCACAATAATAATAGATCAATTCTGCTGTTGGTGTAGAAGAAGGAAAACTTCTTGCCTTGGGTTCACTTTTCTGTGCCTCTTGTCAACATTAGACCTTTAGAATCACAGAACCAATTAGGATTTGGTCAGATAAGGGGATTTGGAGAGCTAAGGTCAGAAGCACTCACCTTGCCAGCATCTAGTCTAGGTTTGTTGTTGTTTTTTATTTTTTCTTTGAGAGTATTTTATTTTACTCCTTATTTTTTATTTTATCTTTAATTATTAAAAAACGCATAAAAATGTACCATCTCAATCACTTTTAAGCATATAGTTCAGTAGTGTTAATTATATTTACATTGTTGGACAATAAATCTCTAGAACTTTTTCATTTTGTAAAACTGAAATTTTATATCTATTGAACAACTCCCCATTTCTCCTTCCCCTCAGCCCCCATCAACCACCATTCCATTTTCTGTTTCAGTGAGTCTGACTACCTTATATACCTCATATAAGTGGAATCACGTAGTATTTGTCTTTTTGTGACTGCCTTATTTCACTTAGCACAATGTCTTCCAGTTTCATCTATACTGTAGCAAGAGACAGGAGTTCTTCTTTATTAGAGGCTGAATAATATGTTGTTGTATGTATATACCACATTTTCTTTATCCATTCATCCATTGATGGACATTTGGGTTGTTTTCACCTCTTGGCTACTGTGAATGATGCTGCAAGTAACACAAGTGAGCTATCTAGTTTAATTCTTGATCCTAAATGGGCAACAGAAGTCCTTTTGTCTTACAAGTGGTCCAATCAACTCCCCCGGGTAGAATTAGGCTTGAGAATCTAATAAGTAAAATATATATTCACCTCGAGTTGTTTCACTGTCTCCCTCAGCACCATTATCACCATTGGCATTTACAGGGATAGTAGAGGAAACCAGTTTATTTGCTCATAGAGGTACAACAATATGCAACAACTGATTTCATCTTGCCTTTTTTCCTAATCAAAATAAATACATTGCTTTACTAATTATTGTATACTAAAGCAGATAAGGATCCAAATGCATTGACCACATGGTAACAAAAATCCTGGGTTTTGGAAAATTTTTCGTACATTATTTCAGTCAATATGCATGATCTGATTGCCTAGTCTATGCTTAAATACTAGAAATATAAAGAAGAATAAAACATTGCTCTACTTTCAAGAAGCTCAAAATCCAGTAGTAGAAATTGAGATATGAACAAATAATTATAATACAACATGCCAGTACATTGACAGAATTACACACTGAATATTATAGAAGTACCTAAGGTAGGTACTTTTCCCAACCCAAGAGGGTAGGGAGACGTTAACACACAAGTTTCCTAAAGGCGATGACACTTGAACAAAGGATTATAGGATGAATAAGAAACAGTGATATGCAGGGATATACCAGCAAACCAAGTGCATTAGAGGCTTCCAATAATTTGATGACTAAAACATGGACATTGAAAGATTGGTCAGCATAGGAAGAGCTGACTCTTAAGCATGAAGGCAAAACAGAAATATGACTTTGAGAATTGAACTGGAAGCAAGTTAAGTGGAGACAACTAGGGGAAATTATCTAAAAGCTAGATCTATTTTAAATGAATCTTTTAGTGTACACAATTTGAGTCAAAATTGTATCAGAGATTTAGCCAAATCAATCTAATATGTGGAGAATAATCATTCCAATGACCAGAAATTCCTACTCACCATAAATTAGTTAATGACACAGTCACATCAACCCCAAAATCATTCCCTATTTGCAGTGCTGCCTTCAAAATACTTTTAAAGATTATTCATGCTAACATTTCTTTACTAAGGTGTAACCATTTAAAATGGGCCCTTACCGACTGAAGTGAAACAGAATAAGAGAAAATTGAGCAGAATATTGAAGTGTCTCCTCAGAAATGATCAGAGAACAAGGAGAGGCTGAGACAGAATAGTCCAAGCAGCTGGAGCCAAGTGACTTAAGTCATTTAAGAGCATGATGGGTAAAACACTCAGGAATGTGTAAATGAGGCTAATCTTGAATTGGCTAGGCATGGATTTGATAACTTAGCAGGTCTTCCCATTTGGCAGTTAGCAAAGCTGCAGTTCTCACAGGGGGTTGTGGTGAGGTACGCAATTGTTGACTGGATGAGAAAGTGAATGACCTCACCCAACCATGTCACCATGACAACTACGTGAACATTTCCAATCGTTTTATGTGTTACAAAACTGATGCCTAATAATTCTTTCCATGTTATGGAGTCATCTCAAGAAGACAATTGAAAGAGAAAACAGAATTATTCGTGAAATGTGTTGGTCATGTGGTTGCAAAGCCCTGCGTTAAATATGGAGTTTTATTGTTTATTACCAGAATTTTAAAAATAATGTCCATGATCCAGAAATATAACTTAATGAATAATAAGTCAATAATAGATCTGGGGGGCCCAGCACATGGATATGACCAAGAACCTTTCTTCAAACATCACAAAAATATCTTCTTTACATTTATCTTTAACATTAGATCACTCAGAAAAAAAGAAGCAATGACTGCTTTTCAGTGGCATTAAATATAATACAAATATTAGTGGGGTTTTTTGTTTTACTTTAAATGTTTTTATACCAAAAAAATAAAATTTAAACAAGCTATTTGTCTCTTTCCTCCATCCTCCATCTTCCACATGGCTGACCATGACTTGAACATGCAAATCCAGGTTGACACGATTTTAATGCCAGGCCTTTCTAATCTATTACAACATTGTTCATTTTCTAACCTATCAAGAATGTCATACTTACATCCCAGATTTCATCTCTAATCCATCCTGTAGCTAATTATAGCTGACAACTTTTTCAACATCCCAGACCTTCATTTCCTCCACTTTCTCTACTATTGCTTTATTCCACTATGGAAGCCATATGTTACATGCTATTATTGCTAGAATATTTTCTCTTCCACCCGGCTCACAGATGCTGAAGTTAACCACTCTGAGAGTAATACCCAGGCCCTCGACCATTTCTACTCCTTCCCACACTTACTAACCCTATTCTTTGTCCCTTAGACTCTTATTTTGTCTCTAGACTCCTCCTCACTCCCGTCCCCTGTTCCTCAGTCAGTTTCTGGCTTTAGTTTGTTCATTTGTTTATCTGACTATCCTGAACACCATGGTCACCCATTTCTCCTCCATTCTTGTCTCTCACTAGTAACCAAGGATCCTTTAACCCATCAAACTTCCTCTGCAGCTGTCCTGCCAATCCCCAGTGTTGGACAAATCTAACCATCTGTTTTCTCTGCTTTTGTCATCCCACTGCCAAGTAATACTGGAAAAAGTCAAGAAACTGCCAGTTGGCTCCACTACAAATTTATGATATCTAATCTCATCTGGCTCCTCAGGACTGTTTGGAAATCCTTTTATTCACAGTGAATTCTCCAAATTATTCCAAATTTCCTCCATTCCCCTCAAACCCTTAAGATCACTCCTTTCACTCACTGTGGGCAAATGACCTCACCTCCTACTTCCCTTAGGAGATTGAAGTCATCCACCATATACTTTTTTAGTTATCTTCATAGATTATTTCTATCTGATCACTTTCCTTTAATGCTGAAAATAAGACCAGAGACAGATGAAGCTACTGTGTCCCATCAGGGATGGGGGAGGGAGTGGAAGTATTTCTTACATGGGGCTACAGAACACAGACACAAAGACCAATAATAGAAGGAAAACCCAAACGGAGTCTCAGTACAAGGGAATCAAAGCACCAAAACCCTGAGAAAGATGACGAGCTCCACCAATGGGAGGTGGTCTAAATGAACTCCATCAATGATATAGCAAAGGCCTGAGACAGGGGTAATATCACCGTACATTTGTATGATCACTCTGAGATTAATGAAGTTAACCGAAAAAGAATCGAGTCTGTCCAACTCCTGATCTTTCTGATTCCTGATCATTCCTGATCTTTCATAGCAAGGTATGTCAACCCTTTTAAAAAACAACAATTTCCATTTGTACATTAGAGTCAGTATCTACCATCTAGAAATTTACTCTATTTTTTACATTGTCTTTCTGCTGTATCTTCATCTATTTCATTGTTTGTTGCTCCTGTGGGCCTACTATGTTATTTATCTCCAAAACATTTAAAAACAAACATAAAAAACTGCCTTAACTCGCAGTCCTCCCCAGGTACTTAACCAACCTTTTCTTCCTGCTGTTCTATGTGTGTAAAGTTTCAGTTTTGCAAGATGAAAAAGTTCTAGAAAACTGCTGTACAACATTGTACTTAGAGCTAACAATACTGTACAGTTAAGAAATTGAAGGTAGTTCAAATGTTACATATTTTTTTAACCACAATTTTTAAAAAAGCAAAGTCTGTGCTTACCATCCTCCCTCTGCACCTGCAAAGGGTAAGCCAACCTATTGATCTCTAGTTTCTCTCCAGAACACTCATCTGGAACTGCCTCCTCAAAAGATATGAACTCATCCTCGACTGCCAAATATCATGACTTTTTCAGTCCTTCATCATCTTGCTCTCAGTGCTGGTAAACACATCTTTCTTACTGGCAGTATTTCTGTTTGCCACACATGCACTCCCCTTCCTCTCCACCTATGTCTCCATTGCACCTGCCTCTTGGCCTTGACTCACAGACCACTTCCAAGCACTGATGAGAAACCTTTCCTAAGGTTCCTCCTCTGTCATTCAACTTGCACTCCACCTATTACTCTACATTACTGACTCTCATTTCTGCAGCTCTACCTTCGACCTCTCTCCCACACTTCAGAGTTTCAACTCCCTACTGATCCAGAAAGCTCCATATGTCCAAAATTCAATGAAAGAGTAGGCAACATAAAATTAAGAATGCACTTTCTTGAACCAGACTGTCTGGGTTCAAATTCTGACTCTGCTTTTGACTAGCTGTGCAACCTTGGACAAGTTACTTAAGCTCCCTGTGCCTTAATTTCTTCAACTGTAAAACAGAGATAATGAGAGTCCCTATTTCCTTTCTCTGGCGTGAGGGTTAAAGAGTTAGCTCACACAAAGTACTACAATGAACCCAGTATAGAAATGCTCAGTAAGTATTAGTTATTATTATTATCTCTTACCCTTTCTTGAATAAATCCTGTTCTTCAGGCTGTATTTTCTTTGTCAGTTAATGGCAGCAGTATCAGCTCAATCATCCATACTAAAATCCTCAGTCACCTTCTAACCTCTTTCTACATTCAGCTGTGCTTTATATCCAGTTTCCACCAACTACATCAACATTTAATCTTCCATTTTCTTTCCCTCTGCTGCTACCCAAGTCCAGAGCTTCATTATCTCTAACCTGAATTATTGCAACAGCTCCCTTCTGAATTGCCTGCTTTCGATCTTTACCCCCAGTTCATCTTCAGCTCAGTGTTACTTTTCTAAACACAGACATCATTTTAAACCCTTTTCTGTTTTATTATCACCTTCAGAACAAATTGAAATGTTGAACACAATGTAGCTAATTTTCCTTCTTACCTCCAACCAGGTGCCTCTGTTGCCTTCCCCAACTGCTCTCAAAACACACCATGGGCTTTAGTTCATCTGTGTGTCTGCAAAGCTCTTGTGCCTCAATATCTCAAATACCCTGTATTAGTTATCAAATTTCTACTTATCTTTCAAGCACCAGTTTAAATGGCATGTTAGTAAGTCATCTCTTTCATATCTCTATTCCCTGAGAAAGATAATAGATAGATGATAGGAAGGTAAGTAGATAGATAGATAGATAGATAGATAGATAGATAGATAGATAGACAGATAGATAGATAGATCTTAATTACTTTGTGTGGTATTTGTTTGTTTATATTTCTATACTTGACTAGATTGTGAGTTTTTCTTTTGGAGTATGATTTTTTTTTTATTTCTAGCCCACAATAGAGCTCCTGACACATATTAAGTGCCCCATGAAATTATACTGAATAATTCAATGTTCCTTCCGAATGCCCCATACCTGTCTCTTATAGAATCTATTACAAAAATTCCTTCTCCATTTACCCTATCTTGATAGTTTCACTGGTTTCCCTAATTCAAGATCTCATCCCCATTGACATAGATTATAACAAGAACCTCCCATTCAATCACCAGCTTTAGTTTCTCCTCCTCTCAAAGCGACCCATGATATATGGCAGACATGGGGTATTTTCATTAACAACAGATTCTGTGGTGTTATTCCATTGCTCAGACACCTTTCAATGTGTCCCCCTGACTACGGAGCAAAATACACTGCTCCCTCTAACTCCCCCAGCCTATGTCAGATATCTCCTCCCCACCCCCACTACATACGTACATGCTACACTCCATCGTCCTGAACTCTTGGCTATTCCTTTATCCTAGAATGCCCATACTCCAATATATTGGTATCTTGGCCATCTGTCAAAACCCAACTCAGAAGGCTCTTCTTCTATAAATCCTTTCACAAACCCCTTGATCAGAAATAATCTCTTCATATCTTGCTTTCCCAAAGCTTAGGTAAAGGCATCTATTTGAACATGTCACTTTCTCCCTACTATATCAGTGTATGTTCTTCACACTACAGAGTTCTACACAGTATTCTGTCTCCCTCAATAAAGTGTGAGTCCCAAGTCTCTTCTAGGCAGAAATTTTGCCTATCATTGTTGAACTTCCCACAATGCATTATACAAAGTGCACGTCAGAAAAGGTTGCTGGTAAAATTAAGAAGGTATGCCAGAAGGAATGGAGTTAGAATGTGCAGAGCCAGAAAAGAGAAGACGTCTGAACGGTGACACAGAGATAGAGCCATGTAAATTTGTCTGGGCCTGAAGACTACTGTTAAAAATTAGCGAGACGTAGAAGACAAATCTGTAAAGTTGTTTGTGTAGACCTTGAATGCCAAGCTGAGAAGTGAGAGCATTATCTATCGTTATGCAGGATTCTTGTAGTTTTATAAGCAGGAATGTTATGTGTTAAATGCACTGTTTTAGAGTTATCTGATAGTTGATTTCAGAATAAATTGGAAGAAAATGAACACGAGGATAAAGTGAGAAGCCTTTTGCATTGATCCAGGTTGAAGTGCCCTTAACCAGGGCAATGACAGTAAAAAGAAAGACCCTAAAGGCCTTGTGAAGGAAGAAAACATAAGATTTGTTGAAAAAAAAATTAAAGGCAAGAAACAAAGAGAAAATGGTTGGGTTACTCAGACATTTGCTAGATATTTCCTGCAACTATAATATCTGTTTCTTACTGTATCTCGGTGACGGTTTAAAATCTCAAGATATAGAAGTGGCAGAAGATCCTGCCACCACTCTGACTTGAAGTGAAACAAAGGGGACAGTAGTCTGGTCAGAGAGACAGAAGCAGACAAGAAAAGCTTTATACCAAGAAAGGTAGAACAGTTTTTAAGAGTGTATAGTCAGAGCTCTTTTTTTATCAATTTTTTAAAAATTTTATTTCTTTATTTGGGGGGGCACTAGCAGGAGGAGGGGCAGAGGGAGAGGGAGAAGCAGACTCCCCGCTGAGCAGGAAACCCAACTTGGGGCTCAATCCCAGGATGCCGAGATCATGACCTGGGCCAAAGGCAGATGCTTAACCTACAGAGCCACCCAGGCACCTTTTTTTTTTTTTTAATCAATTTTTAAAAGATTCCTCCTTGAAAGCAGAGAGATTATAAAAGGGTAGCCTTCCCAAGGCAGACCCCACCTCCGATGCATCCTGCCTTGTGAGTAGAAAATAGCACCCCCTCCTCTGGGTGGATATGTTCCTACTAGAGAACACCTAGGGAGCTGGGCTTCAGCCTCCTACTGTTCCTTCAGCCCCGTGCCTTCGGCAAGGAAGACTGCACACATCTACATGACGCATGTGTAGTCGACACTTCAGAGAAGTCCACCAAAAAGAGGACAGGAGAAGGCAATGAGAAGAGATTTGGCATTTGTGTGGCTCAGTCAAGCAGTTTCATCGGAGAGGGGAAGGGCACCAAGCTTCGGGGTCACACTCCTTCCCACCCATTTCCATGTAGAATTGCCTCCATTTGTAAATCACTGTAGGCCTCCTTTTGGCCCCTCACTCACACTTCCAGCCCATCTCACAGATGAGTAAACTGACTCACATACAGGGTGGGGAGCCATTGTTATTTTTAATAGTGCATCTCAGAGTGCACATTAAGATGAAGATGAGGAAGATGGAGTATCGCGTGATGGAGAGTTGGAAGGAAATTGTGATGTGAAAAAAAAAATGGAAGAAGCCTAAAGCTCAATATGATTGTGAAGTTCATCTATGTTGGATTTACAAACCATTCAATCTGGCTGTGTATTAAAATCACCATAGGTGTTTGTTGACGATAGAGATTTTTGGTCTCCCCACCCAGCAATTCAGATTAAGTAGATCTGAAATGGGGAGCTGAAAACTATGTTTTTATCAAATATTTAAGGCAGTTTAATGCAGACCAGCTTTGAGGACTCAGCAACCCTAAATCACTTCTTTCAGCATATCATTCCTTGCTTACCAAACTAGAATTGCTCCCATCTTCATACTCTATTAAATATAAAATCCTCTCCTTATCTTAAAGACTTTTCATAATTTGTTGTCACATAACATAGCTAACTTATCACAGAACACTTTCCAACACAAACCTCTTTGCAGGAGGAAGGCCTCCTCAGTACCCAGCTAGGGAGCTTCACCCCCTCCTCTACACCTACTAAAATTCTGCATATTCCTCAAATTCCAGTTTAATTAACACCTCTTATCCAAAGGTACCTCCAGTTAGCATCACCCTGAAGTCTCTGCCTTCTCTGGACTTACTATATTTATGGTCTTTGTCTTAGCACTTAAGTTTTAAATATATACTGTTGTTTGCTGCTTTCTGGATCCTGGGCATTGGCCTCATCTATAAAATTAGCTTGTAAGATACTTCTTTGTATGAACCCCACTTCCTACCATGCAAACGTTTTGGCAAATATAACTAAAAGTCGGGCACATCAGCTCTGCTTTCTACCTCCGTAGAAAGGGAACTCTTCTTTCCCAATTGTTGCAGCTGAAGTCCCAAGTCTCACTCTCTTTGGCCAGGCTGGGTACATGTCTGCTACTAGACCGAGAGGCGAAATTAGCCCCACCCCAACCATAAGGAATGATGTGAAGAAGGTGATTGGCCAAAGGAATATTGAGTGGCTGTTACCAAGCGCTCAGGGGAAACAGTCACTGGGGAGGAAAAAATAACAGATATCTGTGTCTCCAGATAAGACCTCTAGTTCACAGAGGAAATACAAAATTGGAAGTGTGTAAAGAAGTAAATCTTTCAAAAGAGAGTGGGATAGGAAAAGAGAAGAAAATGAGAAATGTGGAGTTTTAGAGAACTTGAGTTGGAAACCATAGGCGCTTGATGAATAGTGTGGGTAAAGAAGCGTATCTTAGATATATGCCTCCTATTATAAACAGCAAAGGGAGCATCTAGTTGAGAGAAATTTGGGAGGATAAATATGAGGAAGCTACCAAAACTGGCTGGAATTTCTAGAATTAAGCTCCAGAAAAAATTACTTTATCCTCAAGTTGTCCAGGTAGACAATTAGAGAGTCTCCACTAGCCAGAGACATTAGGAATGGTTAGGACCTGGAAAGTGGGAGTGAATATAAACCTGATGTATTAATCCAATATTAAGTATAGTGTACATTGTACAATTAATATAATTAGCTACCCTAAAGTTTCTCCAGTAAAATAATATCCTACTTGGATGCAACTAACATTTGACCAGGGCTTGGATGTAACATTCACTGGTGTTCAACTGCACTGATAGAGGCACATATGGACCGAATACCAGAATATTCCTCTGCGTTAACCAGTAGTACAACTTGTATTTTTTTGCACAAAGGCTAAATATATTTTAATTACACTAGATTAAAAGGTAAGATCTAGGTATCTTCAGGACTCAGTTTCTTTCATGTTTACATGATGCTTTAAATCTGTGAAATAATAAGCCTATTTCTCCAAAGTGGGTTGGAAAATATCTTGCATACAATACCTATTCAAGGCGGGTCAAGATGGTCATTTAGCTGTGGCCTCACATTCATGAAGGGTCTCAGATTTAAATTTTTTGACATTATTTTCACATAAGGTTACACAGATATTCCCAAAGATAAACTGCTAAGATTGAAAGAAATTGATGCCCTTCATACAACTTTAAGTGTGCACGCCATTACCAGAGCATACTATTCACTGCATATTATAAATTAACATATTGGAAAAAAGCTGTAATTATTATTTTATAAATTGCCTAATTATGTCATCTTGAATTTGAGTGGTTAAAAGTATTGGTAAATGTTGGGATGCCTGGGTGGCTCAGTCAGTTAAGCATCTGCCTTCAGCTCAGGTCATGATCCCAGGGTCCTGGGACTGAGTCCCACATCAGGCTCCTTGTTCGGCGGGAAGCCTGCTTCTCCCTCTGCCTGCCACTCCCCCTGCTTGTGCTCTCAATCTCTCTCTGACAAATAAATAAATAAAATCGTTTTTAAAAAAAGTATTGGTAAATGTAAACTTGTATTTAGAAAAAAAACACTTTATAGAGGTATGATGGACGTACAAAGAGCTTTACATATTTAGTGCCCACAACTTGATGAGTTTGGAGATAAGTACATACCAGTGAAACCATCACCACAGTCTATGCCATAAGTATATATTGATAATCTCCAAAAGTTTCTTCTCTCCCTCATTATTTTTTTCATTTGTGTGTGTGTGATAAAAATAACTAATATAAGATCTACCCTCTTAGCAAATTTTTATGCATATAATACAATTTTGTTAAGTATAGGCACTATGCTGTAGAGTAGATCTCTAGGATTTATTTATCTTGTATAACTGAAACTTTGACCAACACCTCCTGTTTACCTCTCCACCCCAGCCCTTGGCAACCACCCTTCTACTCTCTGCTTTTCTGAGTTTGGGACTATTTTAGATTCCTTATATAACTGGAATCATATACTATTTGTTCTTCTGTGTCTGGTTTATTTCACTCAACAAATTTCACCCACTAGGTCCATCCATGTTGTTGAAAATGGGATTTTTGTCTTTTTTAGGGCTGAATAATATTCCGTTTGTATGCAAATACCACATTTTCTTCCATCAGTGAACATTTAGGTTGTTTCCATGTCTTGGCTATTATAAACGTTTAATACATGCTTTAAATGTTGTGACCCAGCATTGACTTTTCTTAAATTTTTTTGTATTCAGTATCTTCTGACCCAGGTCTCTTCAATGACATTAAAGAGGTTATACTTACATACGGCAATAGCGAAAAGCTCTTTGTGGATTTGTTCATGTCATGAGAACATCTGCCCCACAGCACAGCCAAGCACCTATGTTGTATTTGTGGGAACTGTTTCACTGTGTCTTTGGGGGGCGGGCAGCATGGGCTTTCCTGGGCAGGAGAGGGTTAACAAGACAGGTGCGGAAGAGAAGCTAAGAAACCTGGGAACAAACAGCTCTGGGTTTCTTCCTTGCTGACCACTGTGATGCTAAAAGCATACATTTCTTAGAAAACCCCTGTCTCTAAATATGACATTCACAATGTTCATAAGCCATGGATTTTCTGGAACAATCTTAATTTCAAATATTATATAATGTTTCTGAATCTGAAGCTCAATTTGTGGGGAGGGTGCATCTTATGCAGAAATAAGAGGAGTAAAGGCAAAAAAGAGGATTTTTTTTTCCTTCTTACAGTATCAGAGGACATCTGGAGATATGTTCTGGAACAAGACGGGGAAAGGGCAGCTATATTATGTCCATTCCCTCTTACAGATCATGATATGAAAGGTGGAATTTCTCAGTGAACCCTGAGGAGTCAAGGACAGGGGAAATCTCTTATTTATACGTATATGAGTTGAAATGGCTTGGCAGTATATACATAGTTTCACTTTGATAGCAGAATAACCTTACAAGAATTCTCAAATATAAATAAGAAATCAAATAAAAATGATATAGCTCCCATTAAATAAGAGCAAAGTGTGCAGCAATGTAACACAAAGTGTTGCTTCTAAGGGTCTGGTGACAAATCACTTGAGCCTTGCTCTTAAGAATTATCTCCTATCTGGAGCCCCACACCAGAATTATACATTATATTGCACATTTATTTATCAGTTAGGATAATGCGGGGTTGATCTCTCTGAAACAGCTGTCCGTTTTGTGCCTTCATATTTTAATGCCTCTTCAGGACACAGCCAACCAGCCAGCTTAAATCTTCTATTGGCAGGACAGCATCATAACTTAGTTTAACATTTCCTCTGGTGATTTTTTTTTCTCTGCAGTTGATGTACATGTCAAATAAAGTCTGTCAAAGCTCTTTCTCATAACATAAATTCCAGATGTTTTTGGCTTCCCAAAAGGAAGATGTAATAGGTTTGCTTTTCCTAATACACTTAGATAATGAAAATAGAAGTATGGCTATAAAGTCCTTTTATATGCTTTTCATGTTGAAGTATGTAAGCCATAATATGTGTTCCTGTTCTTCCTAAATGAGGTCTATATGCAGGGGATGGGGGGGAGACATTTAAAGTGGGAAGGAAATGGAATTGGTATTAGGCCAAGCTAAAACATAGCTACTTTTGATGAAGAAAAATCAAAAGGATAAAATATACTGTGACTTTACACTTTACATTGTCTTCATTCATTCTACATTCAGGAGTCATTTATTAGGACTCTATTGTGTGCTCAGCACTATGTGGTAAGTGAAAGGCAGAGCAAATCTTTTATAGGAGGAGACAAGGCTTTTATCATGGAAAAAAATCAGTGAAATCGTCAAAGGCAACATATAAGCAAATGTAAGATAAGCATCACTAACCAAACACTTAAGTAATTTTTCAAAAATCAGCTGAAAGGAATAACCACTCGGTGTGGGGTTAATCTTAGGAAATACTGAGGCGGATATACTCCAACGTGTGGACCTCAGACTAGCCAAGCCGCATCAGTAGGGGAACTTGCTAGAAATGAACATTTTCAGACCCACCCCAGATCTCCTGCATCAGAAACTCTGGGGCTAGAGCCCAACAATCTGTTTTTTCACAAGCCCTCCAGGAGATGCTCATACCCACAGAACGGCTCTAGGGAAACACTCCACGTGAGAGGGAGTCACTCGTCAGCGATGAGACACCGCTGAGTGTCCAGATGGCATGATATGTCTGGTGTGTCTAAAAAACAGGGTCTTCACCAGAATGACTCCCAGAAAAGCCTTGAAGGCCAAAGTCCTGTCATTTAAATCTTCTGTCCTCTAGCATAGCTGTGAGGAAACATCGACTTCAGGCAAGGTCAGCCCAGAAAATTTTATTTTCCCCTCACCAGAAAGTCATGAAACTAAAAGCCATGTTGCTTTCTGCTGCTGTGGGATTCTAATCAGAGACTGATGTGAGTATAACCTGACCCAACTGTAGCTTTTAGTCTCTCTGGGAAGGTTTTCAAGACAGACTATGATGTGTTTACGAAATTCATATGGGCTGTTTCAAAGTGTGACACATTCAAATCGTGTGGACATTGACCTAAAAGGGGAATCTCTCTCTCTGTCTCTCTCTCTAAATCCCACTTGCATTTTCCTTCCTTTCTTCTTTCAACTTTAGGATGTTATTTAAAACTTAAATTTGCTTTCTGGGGTGCCTGGGTGGCACAGTCAGTTAAGCATCTAACTCTTGGTTTCGGCTCAGGTCACAATCTTAGGATCGTGAGATCGAATCCACATGGGGCTCTACATTCAGTGTGGAGTCTGCTTAGGCTTCTCTCTCCTTCACCCTGTGCCCCTCCCCCCCCAAAATAAATAAACCTTTAAAAAAACTTCAAATTTACTTTCTACATGGAATTCTGGAGCTTTATGCACTCTAAGTACCAAAGTTTGTGTTTTAATGTATTTGGGCTATTACAAATTTATCTTTTGACCTGACGATTTTTTCAATTTTCCTGGACTACTTGGAGGGTGATATGCACCATGAAATATAAAAAGTTTCTCATTTACTTTATCTTTGCTCTTGGGATGTCCTGACCGTATGATCTCCCTTTGGTTTAGACCAGTAGTTTTCAGTCAACAACAATTTTTGCTCCCCAGAACCATTAGCAAGGTCTGGAATCATTTTTAGTTATCACAACTGGGGGCTGGTGCCACTGGCATCTAGTGGGTACAGACCAAGGATGCAGCTAAACAGCTGACAATACATAGGGTGCACAATTCTCTACCCAAAATGTCAGTTGTATTACAGAGGTAGAGAAACTGGCTTACTTGGATTCCACTCTGTATAAAAGAGGAAGCTGAATGGAACAAAACAAAGCAAAGCAAACAAACAAAAACATGTGGCAGGATTTAGCAATGTGAGTGCTCCTGAATTTTTAGGAGTCCCTTTATGTGAGCAATGTTAGTGTCATTGTGCCTAGCAACCCCCCTTTTAAAGTGAAAATCCTGGAGCACCCGGGTGGCTCAGCTGGTTCGGCTCTGCCTCCTGATTTTGGCTCAGGTCATGATATCAGGGCTGTGGTGAGATGGAGCCCCGCCTTGGGCTCCGTGCTGGGCATGGAGCCTGCTTAAGATTCTCTCTCCCTTTCCCTCTGCCCCTCCCCCCTCCCCCCTCCTCCCACACCTGTTCGCAATGCGCTTTCTCTCTTAAAAAAAAAAAATGAAAATCCTTTCCTTTATTGAAAAAAAGGAAGGTGGGGAAGGAAAGAAAGACTATTGGGCAGTTGTAGAAATCATTGGCAATAGAATTTCTTAGTTATAGAGCCACAGGATTGCAGAAGTTTTGAATTATAAACACTCCGTAGGGCTCCTCTAAGCCATCATCACCTTATAGATTGAGAACATAGGTGAAGTGCCCAGTTAAACACTTGCTTGCCCTGGTGGTGGGGTCGGTCGGGTCTCTCCTTTGCTCTCTGCTCCTTTCCTGCACTCTCCAATTTCTATCTTCTTACCATTATATCTTCTTATTTCCCCTTTCCCCCATCCAGTTGCCCCTGTCCCATTTTCCCCCTCTCTCCTGTCTCTCCACTTTGCCCAGCCTCCAACACACTCTCCACCCTTTCCTTCTCCTGCACTCCTTACTGTTGACACCATGCATCTTTGTACACATGCAGACATCAGGATTTGTGTAATGTGAAAGAGTACACTCTTTGTGTGAAGTAGCACACACTTGTAAATGCTCAGAAATTAAAATGACTCTCATCTAGTTCTGGTTTTGAAAACTCTCCACTCTTTTGCTCCAAACAGACTATCCTGGTCTTGTACGCAGGAAAAAGAAAATCAGAGCCCAGCACTAAAATAAGCTCTTACTCCCATTTAAAAAAAAAATCAGGAGGCGAGTGCTTCTCACTGTGCCCTCCTTATTCTAATCCCCATGCCAAGAAAAAAGGTTTTAGATTAAAAGGATATTAGCTGTTCATTTGTTATTTGTCAGTAGCAGTGAAGAGGAAGTTTGTGTGTGCCAGACATCTAATGATAACAATCAGTTGCATGTTCAAGCAAAATAATTAACTTCCATTTGCTTGGCTGTCTAATTTCTCCTTTACCATTTGTCCCAGCTAAGTTCCTTCCAGGTTTGTCTTTTTGTTTTGTTTTGTTTTTGATGCACTACGCTGCATGCATACTTAAGTTTACGCAAAGCCAAACACTGATAAAGATCAATAATTGTTTAATTACAATTATACCATACCGCATGGCATATGTTATGTTTGCACTGAGCTCTGTAATTGGGTACACCACATTTCATATTTTCCATTGGTATATAGCATGTTGCTCACGACAAAGAATTGTCTAATCTACCATGTTCTGAATATTAATATTGACTATCCTGGTTTGTATTTGCTTGGGTCATGAAGATTTAATAATTTAACAATAGGTCATTGGAGTTCTGTTTTGTCATCAAATAATTACAGAATTTATGTTTTATCAGTGGCAAAACCACTGTAGTATTCTAAATTCCACTTATTGTCCTTTAGCTTAATGCTTCCTGTTACCCTTTCTCAACATGTTTTCCCATCATGAAAATTAACCCACTCTATATCTTTCTGGAAAGAAAATAAACTGCTCCCTTGCCAAGCCGTTCATTATGCTGCTTCTTTCCTTCATGAATTGTGATCTAACAGTAGCCCAGCAAAAAGCCTAAGCTTTTGAAGTGTTGTGCTAATTTGATTAATACGTAGTTACATCCTGTTATGATGCACTTTGCCTTATGCATTTTAAATGGAAAATGCAGAGTGGATTACATTTGTGTTAAAAACACAGCATACTAAATGAACAGTACTGAAAGCAGTCTATAATAACAAGCTCTGCAACCACTTTAAACATGCAGAAGGTTATTGTTTGTAGGTTAATGATAATTATATGAAAATACATGTTTTTACAACAATTAAGATGTCAATAAAAATACTGGTGAGGTTAATACAGCTGCACTTAAAAATATTTATTCTACCAGTAATTTAAAAATAATTCTAGAAGTATCCTGATATAATTATCTAAATTATGTGTGTATGCATCTATACGCATATATAAGCAATTTGTGAATTCTCTGTATAAAAATCACCTAAGTCAATCTTAAAATACTTATGGAATCGAAGAGTAAGAGACTATTTTCCTAGAAAGAAATACATGTTTTCATGCTTATTACTGAAAGGAAACTAGCAAATTGCCAGGGTTGCTAGAAATGATAGTTACTTTTGTGCAGATCTTACTAAGATTCAGTGGCCCGGGGAGAGTGATGAAAGGAAGAGAATGAATCCTATAACCAGATTAGTCCACAGTTCTTCGTATTGTCTCAATCTGACTTTCATCTCTATTGGCATTATAAAGTATTGTGACAATGCATTCTTAAAATTCACCTAAAGTGGATGCTAATGAACTTAAGAATGCATACAAATGTATCTTGGTAATATGGCAAAAAGTTGACGAATATCTTACATTTTTGGAGACACTTGCTCAGCTATTTTTCCATTTGGAACATACATTTTTTATAGCTACAAAATGTTTTCCCTTTCCATTTAACTTTTTTACCATGGCTAATAGTAGTTTATAACAGTTTACAATGACTTAAAGTGGCTTAATTTCTTTAAGTACTTTCATTCAGACTCTTTTCAGCTTCCATGACAACCATACTGAATTCTGCATCCAAATCTATTGAATTAACACTTTGATAGTTGGTTAAAATTCGTGACTGTGCTCTGTGGGTCAGATACTCCTGAAGAGCGGAAGAAGAGCAGCAAACACGTTCATGCTTTCTCACCGAATATGCTGTCCAGCTATCACTCTATGGACACTTGATTTATCATCAAGAACCAGTTCAGAAAAGAGCAAATCAGAAGCCACCCTTTTCTTAAATATCAAAATAGTTGCTGTAATTTAACCTAAAATATGACTAGAAGAAAACTTTGTATCAGTACACTTTTTTCTTATTTATATAGTCTGTAAAGTCATGCACAAAAGAATCTATGAGGTCATAAGCTCTTCTACTACTTTTGAAGTTGAAGCAGAATATTTTCTCCATATTCAACTGTAAAATATTTGAGATTGAAATGAAGTGGCAGCTTAGTACAGTAAGGTTTATTGGAAGTCATTATGTTTCTCAGTCCACTTTTCTTATTAATCAGTTCTGTGGCTTTGGGGAAAGATATAAACTTCCTAGACTTCAGACTCATCAGTTTAATGGCTACCCACTAAAATGTAATGTGTAATGTTCTTTCAGTATTTTTGACTACTGTCCACAATAAGAGATACATTTTACATGGTGACCCAGAACACACACACACCACATAGAACTCAAGGAAGCATTTCATGAAACAGTACTTACTCTCATAATGTGTGATGAGTATCAGTATTTTTAAAATTCTGGTTATGACACATTAAGTTTTGCTCTTGGTGTTCAAAAACATCATCTCCACCTTCCTCCAGTGGATTATGTGAATATGTTGTTTTCGTGGATTCTGATAATACATATATTCATTTTTGCCATGAGTAGCATTATGCTTTATCAATTCTCCTTTGGTTCCAGAAGGGCTCTTTATTTTCTATTTAAAATGTATCTGTTTTAGCATTATAGCTTCTTGGTCTAGACTAACAATTATTGTAAATTAACATTATAACAAATTTAGAGTGAAAGTAAATACTGACCTAGATGTTTACTGCGTGGAAGGGCTCCTCAGCTCTTTTACATCAGTGCTATCTAATAGAAACAGAATGTAAGCTACTTTTAATTTTCCAGTAATCCAATTTTTCACAACCAAAAAGTTACAGTTGAAATTAATTTTAACAATATTTTGTTTGGTTCAATCTATTCAAAATATTATGGTTTCAAATGTAATCAACATAAAAAAAATTTTAATTAAGTCTTCAAAATGCAGTGTGCACAGCTCAACTTGGACTAGCCACCTTCAAAATGCTCAGTAGTCACATTTGGCTAGTGGCTACCATTTTGGACAGCGCAGCTCTAAGCGATTCTGCCTGATGACACTGAGGTGAACCAGAGCTGAGCTCCTGAGATAAAGGTGATATTTTAAATCTTCAAAGTTTAAAAGCAAACTTTGGGTTAGTTACTGAAAGACAGAGAGCCCTTGTCAACACTAGGAGATTATGTCCCCTCCCTCACACACTCATACATCCTTTCCAAATTTCCTATTGATTACTTCCCCAGCATGAAAGAGGCAGGAAACAGGAATATCCTTTCATGGATGTGGTTGCCATCTTGACTGGTGTGGTTAGCACTAAATCCATTAGCATTAATACTCCCCATAAGAAGCTTTGGATAAGTAGCTTTAAAACTCTGGATGATCAACAAAGAAATAGATTTTCTTGGGGGGAGAGTGAATTTGTTAGAAGAGAAGACAGGAAGGAGGCAGATGCACTGAGTCACAGTATACAAAACTGATCCTGAAAAAAATATAGGGATCCAAGGCTAATTGAAGTAATTGCCAGGGTTTGTGAGCCCTGCCTTCCTATTGGCACCATTTTCTTTCCTCCACCTCCCTGCCTCTCTTAGACCCATTCGGCATATGAGCAGCCATTGGAGCTTGAGAGGCTGTGTCTGAACCCGGTGCAGTGAATGTATCCAAGGTTTTATTAGCTAGATTCTTAGCCCCAGCATGAAATCAGAATGGATCCCATAAAGCAGGGTTTCTCAAACTTTACAGTATATAACAGTGACCTTAGAAATCTTGTGAAAGTGCAGATTCTGATTCTGGAAGTTTGGGACGGGGCCAGAGATTCAGTCTCCCAGATGATGCCTGTGCTCTTTGTTCTGGGGCCACACATTGAGTAGCAACATCCTTTAACAGTGGTTCTTAACCCTCTCTGCAACTTAAAGTTACCTACAGAGCTTTTTAAAAATAACTGACACTCCTTCCCAGATCGATTAAATCAGAATGGGGAGAGGGGGGTGAGGTGAGTGGAGCAAGTAATAAAACTCTGTAAAAGTTCCCTAAGTGATTAAACTGTACAGCGATGTTTGAGACCCACCAATCCATCCTAATGCTAGTGAAATCAAATGACCCTCACTTATCTGTTCCATTCCACCAGCTGCCAGGTCTCAAGTCTTCATAACAAGCTACAAAACCCCTCTTCCCCCTCTCTGGTACTCTGTCAGCTCAACATCCAGTTTCTCACTCCCTTTTACATCATTCCTCTCCCACTACCTACTTTTTAGTTCAATTCAACCATATAAGTATTGATTAATTGCCTGACAAGTACTGAAGAAGAGTTAGGAGAACCAAAATTCCCACATTCAAGGAACTTTGGATCTTAGTGGGAGAGTTTAGGAAATTATTGTAAAGTACTACCACTTATCATACTCAAATTCTACCCAGAATAATGTTGTTGATTTCTAAGAAGTGGAGGTCCTGACCAGGTGGTCAGGAAAAGCTTTTTAAATTTGGTGGAACTCGAGTTCAGAACCCCAAGAGTGAGTGCTCAGCTGAACTGACACCAGGAGAGCTCAACAATGAAAGAAAGGCTTTTAAGATCAGGTCTGGGAGATGGAAGATCCTGGAGGGTTTGGAACACAGATGCTAGAAGGGAAAAGGAAGAGGGGTGAAGGGGTAAATGTTGCTTTGACTTATTGGGAACATCTCCAGGACTTGAAAAACTAGTAAGACCAATCACAGGAAGGGACACACTGAGAAGAGAGAGTTGACTTGGGATAGAAACAGGATGAACACTGATTCGAATATGACAGTCTTGCAGTAACCTCCAAGAGAAAATACCCTGGGGCACATGGGTGGCTCAGTCAGTTAAGTGTCTGCCTTCGGCTCAGGTCATGATCCCAGGGTCCTGGGATCGAGCCCCACGGCAGGCTCCCTGCTCAGCGGGGAGTCTGCTTCTCCCTCTCCCTCTGCCTGCCTCTCTGCCTACTTGTCCTCTCTATCTCTCTGTCAAAAAATAAATAAAAGAAAAACAAAACAAAGAAAGAAAATACCCTGAAGACTTTTGAATACATGAGATTGTGTGGAAAAAATCTTGAAGATAAAGGATGCACTGCCCCCAAAACTCCAAGTGTGCAACATGAATGACACAGAAATATGGACAATATGCACAATTCCGAAACACGACATGGAATCTTTGAATCCCATGTCTTATTCCTCTATAAGAGGTATGTGAACCTAGTCAATTGATTCATCTACCTTTCCAAAAACTCAAATTGAAAGGATTCGGTGATAATTTCTACTTGGCCTCTCCTAGATACAATACTAGTACATCTGGCCAAGGTAGGCTAATAGTGCTCACTTTAAGGAGGAATTTTTAGCCATGCCAGAGGCTTTCAGTGGCCTCAGTTTTTTAACTAAGAGAACTCAGCCTTATAATTCCCATTTTTAAGTTGTGGTTCTACACTGTGTTATCTTAAACCAATGGCCACCATCCAGCAGGGCACTTTGATTGCTGGATAAATTTAGCCACTAGGGTTTTTCAATCCCCAGACTAGTATAATTATTTATATATTCACTCATTCTTTCATTTGACAGATTTAAATGTTTTGGACTAACATTGCCTTTTTTCAACAGTGGGTGGAAAAATTTATAACCATGAAACATCTTCTTCAGTAGAGAGAAGGGGGATTTGTGGGTGCCAATGTATAGTCAAACCATTTCTCCTCCTATATCTCTAGCTAGGTTGTCTCCCCTTGTTTTTCTTAGTGTTCATTATAGCACTGACCTGTTAATACTTACTAGCAAAAATCTGGCTCAAAACCGGGAATTGCTTCCTGGAGAAGGGAAGCAAAATATCTCTTTCTTAGCCAGTCAGGTTTTGTGGCCCCATTAATACAGCTACAGGATAATAGGAGTATACAGTGTTTAATAGGGTCAGATAATGGTTAAAATTTCAAATAATCCCCATTTGCAGCCATTATTGGTCTTCACTGTATTTGAAACCATGTCCACCAGCACACTGTGTTAGTAGGAAATTAATGCTTCCTGAGTATTTCTGTTTTTAAGTTCTACAGAATATTTACGTGATAGAATTGCTTGTTCTTCAAAGAAAACAAACATAATTTAGAAAAGAAAGTGTGTAAATACTGAAAAGTACAGAAAATTAATGCAAGCAAAACACCTTTAAGTGTCTGATAGCAGCAGATACTGAAATTCTGCCAATGACATAAAATTGCAGAAATTCCACAAAGCACTGTGGGAGAAGCACACTGTTAATCAAATATGTCAATGTATCTTTGTGGCTGATAGCTAACAAGTAAGTACTGACCTAAATTTTACCGGAGAGCATTTTAAAAGCATTAAGCATATGCTGTTTACTTAGTTGATGCAATAAATATAAACATGCTTTGAGTTCACAGTAAATCCAAAGTACAGACCTTAAATAATTCTAACATTTTAAATCAAATTGATTAATCACTAAAATACATTAGAAGAAACCATTTCAGCAAATTTTTTGTGAAAAAGGTCTTTTAGTCAAATTCAGTTCCTCCATTTCTATCCACTGCATGTGTAATTCATGAACCTTTAAACAGTATGAGATTATAGATAGCTAAACTGACATTTGTACTTTCACTTAGCAGCTGAATAATCGGCACGCTCTAAGCTTTTTAAATGTTAAAGCAATCATTGCTTTGAATTCATCTTGTGATGTCATTGCCACTAACAACTGACATAATAAATTTGAAGTATATGAAAGCTTGAAAAGAATATTAGAAATATGTCTCATTTTAAATACATAACAATTAAATGATGTACAACAAGAAGTATGTTCTGATCCATCTATTAATGAAATGCTCTTTAAAAGTGTGATGTATCATTGCCATTTTTGTATGTCTGAGCTTGCAAAGATTTTCATTTTAATGTGTTGTGCTTTTTGTTCAGAGTCAGAAAGAGCAATATTAATAAACATATAATAAGAATGTGTACACAAGTGTAAATGAATTTGTCTTAATGTGTATACAAGCGATAGCTACATTTGCAACCCATGGAAGGAACACAAAAGACATACACAATATTTGTATTATATAGACCAAAGTTATAGATTTCATATTTACAGATTGAAAGGGATAATAGTCATTAATTATTCCATACTAAAATAATTTGAACTAGTTAACCATGGACCTTTTGCTCTTGAAAGTGGTGTGTGTGTGTGTGTCTGTGTGTGTGTGTGTGTGTGTGTGTGTGTGTTTAATTTAGAAACTGAGCATTTTCATGGATGGGACTCTTTTTATTAATAAAATGGGGCCACCCATGTAGTTAGGATATTTTGAGTGAATCCATTTATCTCTGCTATGAAGATGGGCAATAACCAGCCATTTGGAAGAGAAATAGAATAGTTCCTTTTCCATTATCATGGGAGGTATTTGGTGGATACAGTATGGTTTACTTCTTCCCCACCCACATGGGCCTGAGTAAGGCGTATTTGCACGGTATTTCCTCTACTGGTCCAGGTTCCCATTAACAAATAAGTAGACCACCAGACTTGATTTATCTATGTTTTTTATGTGTCATGGTAACTGGAGTATTGCAAGGGTTGGGGATAATTTTTTAATGACAAGTTTAAAGATGTTTTTGCATGATGAGAAGATTAATTTCTGGCATGTTCTCTTATCCCATATTTCAAACATTTTAAGCAAATTAGGCCAATTGGTAAAATCATATAAACAATTGAGCCAAAATAGCCATACAGGTTTTCCTCTAAAAAAATGAACAATTTACAGAGCTAAATCTGAACACAGATAGTCCTTTGTTGTCTAAATTCTGACTGATATATTTCAGATATTATACCAACTCTATATTCAAAAAACATTCTCCTATAATCCAGAAATCTTGTCCATCTTCCTACCCCCATCATTACTCACTTTCGCTTTCCAAATTTTTGACACAAAATTTAAGAGAATTGGAACTTTTTTTCAATGAAATTAAGAAACTCATCTTAGAATCTTGGCTTGAAACTAGCTGAAACTCATCCCAGAATCTTGGCTACTTGGAAATCAAGCTTAATCTAATTAGGAAGCATCTTTTAAAGTCAGATAATTCTCATTTTGAACACAATGGCTTTTTTTAATTGATTCAGTAGAATTGGTTCAAAATTCCCCAGTCATTCCCCAAAGTGATGTCCAAATCCATCTCTCTAATTTTCAGTCCTACTGTTCTTATCTCCCACTACTGCCCTACACAGAGCCCCCCAGCTGTCATGTACACACCATACCTAGCTGAATTAACCCTCTTATTGTTCCTGGTCATTCTGCCAGAGCACCTCCTACTCCAATTTTACTTACCACAAATCTACTTTATTCAAACCCCCACTCAATTTACTCCCCTCTGCCAGCTCCTTTGTCCACAGGAACCATACAATGTAAGTTTTGGTCTTGCTACTCATAGATCTATTTCAGGCCATCTTGGATTATTATTATATTATGGTGAGTGACAAATCAATGTTTGTTGTTGATGATGATGATAACGATGATGATGATAACCAAAGAAGAATGAGAACACAGGTTGGCTCGAGGTGTTTTTCTTCATCGTGGTTAAGATGTCCATGAGCACACAGAAGATCCAATAGCTATCAGATCCCATCTAAATAAATAGGGAAGCCCACATACAAACCTGGGAAATATCACCCTCTCTTGCATAACACTAAATGTTTTTGGAAATTAAAATCAAGTTAAAAATATACTCAATTCACTGAAGAGGAAAATTAAGTAGCTCATACTTAAAATGATCCACCAGTTAGAGTGTGTCAGGATAGTTGGCCCTTAAACAACATGGTTTGAACTGTGCAGGTCCATTTATACACAGATTTTTTTCAATAAATACAGTACAGTACTATAAATGTACTCTCTCTGCCTTATGATATTCCAAATAACATGTTCTTTCCTTTAGCTTACTTTATTGTCAGAATACAGTCTATTATATATATAACATACAAAATATGTGTTAACCAACTGTTCATGTTATCAGTCAGGCTTCTGGTCAACAGTAAGCTATTAATAGTTAAGTTTGGGAGGAGTCAAAAGTTACCACATATTTTTGACTGCACGAGGCTCAGCACCCTAACTCCTGTGTCATTCAGGGGTCAACTATATATCTTTTCTATGGAAGTCTTTTAAATATACATAGTTCACTGCCTTATATAAAAAGAAAATAATTCATCTTCCCTTTCATTTATAATAGTCAAGTTTATTAAACACTACCTATATGCCATATCTCATTTAAATTCAGATAAAGATGCTCTAACAGAGAATTAAATAATTGTCCAGAGTTCCATAGCTGGATTAGGTGAGAGTTTTCATAGATGTGCCTAGAACCAAAAGACATACATTTAATGGTCATTCTAACCTCCAAAAAAAAATGGTAAAGAGAGATTTTTTAATTTCATCACATTTTTGGAGGCTGTTTCTTACTATCTCTGTGACAGTGACAAGTTCTTTAATCTCTCAGAGATTCAGTTTTCTCATCTATAAAAGGAGAGGTAGTGCTATGTAAGCTTTATTATCATTCACAAAGTAGATTTTTAGATGTCTGATAAATGTGTTTTCTATTCTTCTACTATAATAAATCTGAAATCAGTTCTCACAGATCTAAATTTTTACTATGTCATTGCTTTTCACTAAACCTCAATTCTCTCTGGTGTTGATACTTATTGACTAAGAAAACATGCATCTAAAGAAGTAGACTGTATAGACTGATTAGACTAAATGTTACATTTGGAATGATTCTATGAAACATTCTCGGCACAAGCATAGACAAGTGTCTCCTTTATGTATTTTTCAATCTCCTGCAAGTGTGAGTATACATGTGAAGGGATATTTGTTTATACCATGACTCATTCCACAAAGGAATTAAGGAAAATTACAACAGGCCATATATAATAAAATTATGATGGAATAGAAATATAAAAGAAGTATTAAAACTTATATAAGCTGAAGCAAAAATTCAAGACCATGTAAACTTGGAAGACAAAAAAAATCAGAGTTATAAGGGCAAATATAAACACACTAATAGAATTTAAAAGTTGGCTCAAATCATTGTAGGCACTAAAGAACCAGGCATATAATGCACATTGTCTTTAAAGAAGAGGAAGAAGGAAAAGCGCAACCTAAACTACATTAAAGTATCCCTAAACTTATAATATCTTAATAACCAGCTTGTATCTGTTTAGTTTGATGACATAGTCATTAAGATTACCTGAAAGATTTTGCACAGTAAGAAGTCAGAATTATGAAAGCTCTGCTAAACAAGAATGAAAGTTAAAAGTTGATTAAAAGTGGCCACACTTCCAACTAGCATCAAAATTACTCTTTGATGGGGTGCCTCGGTTGCACAGTTTAAGTGCCCAACTCTCGGTTTTAGCTCAGGTCATGATCTCAGGGTCATGAGATCGAGCCCCACATGGAGCCCCATGTCAGGCTCCAAGCTCAGGGCAGAGTCGGCTTGGGTTTCTCTCTCCCTCTCCTTCTACCTCTTCCACTTGTGCACACGCATTCTCTCTCTCTCAGAATAAACAAATAAATCTTTTAAAAAAACTTACTTATTGATGATCCTTTCTCCAAACAGGTTCCAGATAGTTCTTACGAGGCTACTCTGATGATAAAATAGAGGTCAAATGCAAATTCAAGTTAATTTAAGCACCTATCAGCATCATTATACATGTGAATTGATTGTATATAATTGACTGACTCTAACCTGAACTTTGATTGAATTTTATTTATTTGTTCAATCAACAAATATGTATTGAGCACATACTATACGCCAGGATGGATAAAATAATAGAAAAATATATAATACCTTTTATCAAGTCTTGTGGGAAGACAGGCAAGTAAGTAGCAGGTTGCAACAGAATGTAACTGTTCCTGGTATGGATACCAGAGAGCATAGGAGGCTCTTGACCTAGCCTCAGGTGTAAGAGAAAGCTTCCTGCCACTTAATTGGAACCCCTATGAATAAATAGGAGTTATCCAGATGAAAATGCAGGCAGCAATGTTCTTCACCGGAGAAATAATATAGACAGAAATACCAAGAACACTGAGCACTTCAAATGGATTAGAGCATCAAATGATGGAGAACAATTAAATGAGAAAAAGCAAGGGCCAAATCACGAAGGGACGTTGCATGCTACATAGATGAGCCAAACTAAAATACGTAGCCTCCAAGACTTTCTTCTCAACTAGCAGTGGCCACGCGCTTTTGACTAATTAGATGTAGACAGAATTCCCTTGGAGGGGGGCTTACCTTGCAAAATAAAAAGGCAATGCTTCACAAGGAGGTGTGGGGCTTTCGTTTTGTTTTGTTTTTGCTTTTCTGCTTTCTCCCTTCTTTCCTCAGATGCAGATGATTCTGTGGATACTGAAACCATCTTGCATTTATGAGGATAAAGACACAATTACGGCTGGTCAGGCAGAAAGATAAAGGATGGGAATATCACTTTTATATAATAAGAATATTTTCGGAATGAGCCTGCTCATTATGTAGATGGAGAAGAGGCTGTCATAGAGTTAGGAAGAAGACAGTTTAAAATTATCTCAATTCCCTGATCAGAGGAAGGGAAATAAAATCCAAAGCCCAGGGAGGGGAACTACATGAGGGAAGAAGAGACACCACATCCATGGTGACAGAAAGGGCAGGTAAGTTTGCATCAGGAGTGAGGAGTTTAACAAGTTGAGTGTGTGAGGGGGTAGGAAAGGGCATTCTGAGACGTCTGGAGAAGAATTGTAAGAGCCATCCTGAATGGGGCACCTGGGTGGCTCAGTCGGTTAAGTGGCCTAGTCTTGGTTTCAGCTCAGGTCATGATCTCTTGGGTCATGGGGTGGAGCCTGAGACCGCATAGCGCCCCACGTACAGCAGGAGTCTTCTTGAGGATTCTCTCCGTCTGCCTCTCCCCCCCAAATAAATAAATCATAAAAAAAAAAAAAAGCCATTCTGAACAAGGAGAATAGACAGACTACCAAGGACTGGGAGAGTTGGAGTTTCAGGTGCCATTACTAAAGGTTGTAATGGTATCTGTGCCTATCCAAACTCTATTTTGTCTCCAATCTAGTCCTCAACAGTCTCTTGTTTTGGCAACAGCCCTCCTGCCTTTGTCCCTCCAGCCTAGGGGCAAAGTAGCTTCCTGTTTTTGCTTATCTCTGAGTTCACATGCATTTTCAGGTGGGTTTTCAGTTCTTGGTAACCAATTTCCACATTAAATGTCCTTGTTTTAAAATATTCAAAATGGTTTCTACTTTCTGGCTGGACCCTGACTCAGCCAGCACTAAGCCTTTTGGTCGTGAGATCCTTTAATGGGTGTGGACGATTGAAATGAACCCTGAGGTATTGCCAAGAAGGAGTTATGGTGGAGCGAAGCGACCGGGAAGTGATTAATGGCAAGACACTGATTACAGCAAAGGATGGTGCATTTCCAGTCCAACTCAGTAACACAGTGCCACCACTGTATAAAACAAGAGAAGGGCCAGTGGCACAATGAAACCACACAAAATAAATTTGACTCATGTCTCAATAATTTAGAAATCAGGTATAAGTGTTTTTAAAAAAAAACTTGCAATGTTGTCATTGCTTAAGACAATAGTCACATGACTTATAGAGTTATTTTTACATTGACCAGGCTCTGGAACTTATGACAAAGAGGGTTTTGTGGGTTGTTTTTTTTTTTTTTTTTCAGAACTACACTCACTAATATTCTTGGATTCATGAGTGATGGGGGGAAAAAGAGCTTATTTTTTCCCTTATCCATTCAGTGGAATTGCAAGATTAGATGATTTATTTTTATCTAACTGAACCCCTAAAGCAGAAATCAGACATAGTACTTTTGTGTTCTCAAAGCGTGAGGACTGTCTGGGAGAATGGTGGACACAGAAGTTTAAATGACAACTCTAAACCTCATCACCAATTCTTTTGGCTCAGATGTAGCCATTTGTTAGAGAGAGAGAGAGAGAGAGAGAGAGAGAGAGTGTGTGTGTATATGTATGTGTGTGAGGGGTCGGGGGAGATTACAACATCTCACTCAACCAAGATGTTGAGTAGTAAGGGAGATAAAGGGGTATGTGTGGTATGATGGGACCAGCACAATCTGGTGGGTTACAGAGTGTGTAATCAGTTCAAACTGATAACATATATGTATGTGTAGGCATGAATTATGACATACATTTTGAGAGAGAAATAAAAACTGAATGAGAGCCAAGAAAAATTCTTCACAAGATTATTTCCAATAATAACAAAAAATAACAATGTCATTAGGTACTTAATACTAAGTTTTTTAACTTTTTCAACCTAATGAATAATTGAAAATATAGGCAATTATTCTCCCTTAGCTGCATCGAGAAATTAATATTTGCTTAAGTATTTTCTGCATTTTTCTGACATAGTTGCAAGACACAAAAGCCTGTCTTTACACAAAATAATCTTCCAGGGAAAAGGTAAACAATTATATAGACAATTGTAAGTCTCTCAGTTGCTTTTAATGGTACCATGTTCAATTATAAGTCTACATGATCAAAATAATGTATCAAGTGCATCTCAATAAATGCGTTCTTTAAAAAAAAAGCCTTCAAGACAGTGGACGCATTAAACAGTTCTGTGCTTCTTAAACCAGAGACATTTTGATAGTTAAAAGGTCACTTGTGGTATTTATCTTCTACCTAACTCATTTCTGTCTCTTTTTCCTGTGATATTTATTTTTCCCCCCAAAGCACTCAAGAGTACACCATGGTTAAATTTGTTCTTTCATTGTTAAGCCTCCTTTCTCCCTTATTTAACAGATAATTCATCTGTAGTAACAGTTTACTCTCAGGTATAAATTCTTGGAGGTTACTTATACTTACAGAGACAGCAGATGCACAGTGGAGCAACTATACCCATTCAATGTAAATCCTAACTCTAGATGCCATTTTCTTAGAAAAAAAAATTGTTGATTTCTGGCTAATTGTCATGACAGAAAGGGACATATAACAAGATGCTGATCTGTCCTTGACTGATTGTACAGAAGTCTACATTTAGAAGATAAGAACTGCAACCTGGTGGAAATCATTAATAAGCACATGTATATTGCAATTATCAAGCTTATTTAAATTTCCACAGTCCTTCACATCTCATGAGGGAACTAGGCTTAGGTCCTGTTTTTAGCTACTTTTATACAGATAAAGAACAGAGATGCTTTTTAAACAAGAGTTGTAAGTGTTCTAGCTGGACTGTACCTGATCCACTGGGGCTGCCTGCTAGGATATCTGGGTAACCCCACCCATCACACTGCTTCCCTACCTCCACTCTCTATATTTTTAGTGAACATAGTCCTATCAGAAGGTATTTGGGAATCCTTAAATAAGTGCCCAATTACCTCCTTGGTTTGTCTGGAACCAGAAGCTCATGGGCAAGGACTGACTAACAGGTACCCATACTTGAAATCTAGACCCACACAAACATGTCTGAATGTATTTCAAAAAGAAACACAAGGCATGGGAGAGAAATCCCCATGAATAAGAGCAAATGGGAGCTAAACTCAGCAGCTGAGACTGGTTGGTTGTAGGAATGGCTTATGACTATTCTGGACCACCCCAATCCCTCCCTCTCCACCATCCTGGAGAGCTGTCACTCTGAGAAAGTTAGACTGTCTTAGAAATGATCAGAATTCATCCCTACTGGTCCACAAACCTCTACTATTCATCTCCCTTCTTTCTCCTGCCTGTCTCTTCATAAACAAAAACAAAAATATTTGTACATAAAAGGGATAGACAGTTTCCTAGACACCAGAGACAGAAAGAGAAGCTGCAGAATCCAGTGGCACATCGTAAGAGCTCCAAGAAGAGAAAAAGCACTGATGCTTCTGGCCAGAGGTCACTACCTATGTGGTCTGAGCATAGTACTAAATCAACAACTGACTACACATTTCCATAGGCAACATGGAAGTCAGATGCCCAAAAGAAATTAACAATGAGTGCCCATGATCCAAGATCAGCAATGCAAAGGTAGTCAATGGGATGGAAGAATGTGGATTTCAGGAAGATGTACTGAGGCTCTGGGTGGGGAAGACACCATACCAATCACCCAGTGACAGGGTTACATTTCCAGAATGCTGTGGAATTTCAGAAACATTTGCAGAGAAGACTACCTAAAGATGTTGAATTTCCTTCCAATAATTAGGCAGCATTCAGAGCAGAGAGATTAGTGGACCACTCAAAAAGTCATATACATTGTTCTTAGTGGCCAGTGAAGCTGAGAGCATGGCTGATACACATCTAAATAAACATGATTGTGTACTAATGTATCAAAAGGAGTAAGAATTAGCTCATTCTTCTTTCTTGGTGTGGCCATTAACTAAAATCAAATACAAATGTGACACCAATTTTATCATGTATTCGTTTTTTATTGCTGTGTAAGAAGTCACCAAAATTTAAGCAGCTTAAGAAAACACCCCTTTATAGTTCAGCTCTGATCAGAAGTTCAATACCACAGGACTACATCTCTGCTCAGGGTATCACAGGACTGAAAGCAAGGTATCAGCAAGGCTGTTCCCATTTGGAGTCTTTGGGGGGAAAATCCACTTCCATACTCATTTTTTGTTGTTGGCAGAATAGAGTTCCTTGCAGATGTAGGTCTTAAGTCCCTGTTTCCTTAAAGGTTGCAGCTGGGAACTGCTCTAAGCAGCTGGGAACTGCTCTATAGACTATCCTTTCCACATGACCTCCTCCATCTCCAAGCCAGCAATGCTTTGGGCTCCTGCTTCAAATCTCTAACTTTTGGCTTTGAACTCTACATTCAGATTTAAAGAGCTCATATGATTAGATCAGGCCACCTTGACAATATTCTTATCTTAAAGTCAACTGATTTGGGACCTAAATTACACCTGCAAAATCCTCTCACAGCAATACATACATTAATAATTGAATAATTGAAAGAAAGTGCCTGTACACCAGAGACCGGGAATCTTGGGGACCATCTTAAAATTCTGCCTACCACACACTGATTCCTCTTTCACTTCCTTTCACTACAAAATACAACCTGTTTTACAGAAAATCACATATAATTGACTTCATAATTAACTCATACCTAGGACAAGAACAGTGATCTTAAAAGCCAACATTAGACTCAAACCAATTTTTCTACTATCTCATGTATTTATTCTGATATATTTATTGACCATCTGTTCTAATCATATCCAATTAGAAAAGAACACTGGTCCTATTTGTTTCAAAATATCTTTTCTGTATGTCTTCTTTTTCTACAGTGTCAGAAGTTTAGCTAAGTTACTCCAATAGTTTCGCTGCTTCAGCATCCATTTTATTTGGCCAAAGAGCCTGCAGGGACCATAAACCTACATCAGCCCCCTCACGGAAGCACGTGGCCTGATAGCAGCCTGCAGAAGCACAAGCAAATGTAGTACTGGTATGACTTCCCCAACGGCCATTGCGATCAACAATCTCTCCCTGGCTCCCAGCACCTATATGCCTCATGCATGCCCTAGACAAGACCCCCGTTGGGGCTAACCGAAACTCCACGCTTGGTCTGAATTGACCTCTCTAGCCATAGTCCAGGGAATCCCAACACACTCCCCCCGTGGACCCTTGTAAGGCTTCACCCCAGGTCCTGACTTTACCTCCCATGTGGCCCCTCAAGGCAGGCTGTGTACTTCCTCCAGGACCTATGAGTAATAAATGTTCCTATTTCAATTTCTCTTGCAGTCTGTTGTTGAACTTCGGTTCACCAACCCACACCCTGTCCTTCACTTAATAAACATCAATTTTACAAAATCATAACATACAGTTAAAAGGAACATCAGCGATTCAGATTCTTTCCAGTGAACCTAGTATCAGATATTACACTTAGCTGCACGGATAGTTAGGGGGAAAAAAACCTAGAGCCGGAAGGCCCTGAGAAATCTAGTCCTAAATGACTCATCTTATAATAGTCGGCCTTAGAGCTACCTATTTATTGGAAACGCTGACAAACCAAGGACTAAACCATGACCTTACACATCCTGTTAAGAAGACTAGAATTTAGTGGAGAGCCAAAGCGAAGCTGTCCTTCTTCAGCAAACAGCTACCAGCAGATTCCTTACGGGAGTCTGGGTAGCGCACACATCTCTTTGAACAGCGATAATTTCTTCTCAAGTGGGTACACATCTTTTTGGTGTCCCCAAACTCGACTTGTCTGCACAAGATATATTTCTTTATAGTCCTCAAAAGTCAAACCTGGCCACTGCTATTCTTTTAACTCATCACATCTTTCACCAAACTTCCATTTCAGCTGTGGAAGAACAGAAAGAAAAAAGTATCTAAAATTGGACACTTCTCCGTGATCAGAATATAAAGAAAGCTAAGCACTACAGGACTCTATTGTCAAGTAGAAGCCAAGCTGACACTTAGATGACATCCCGCTCTTTTGCAAGAGACCCTGTGGTGTGGTTCGGAGATAACAGTCTCTTCAGGGATATTCTTATTAAGACATTTTGCATTTATGTGACACTTTTTTTATCTTCGAAGGAAGATGTTAAAAAATTTATTTACAATACCCTATAAAAATATGGGCATTTATTTTTCACTGTGTATACCAGAAAAATAATAAAAAGTGAAAAATCCTCCTCAGGCTATAAAACAAATAAAACAGTAAAAGAGGACAACCCAAACTATTAATGTTTTCTCTACCTTATTTTGCCATGTGCTCCAGAAAGGTTGAGAAAATGTTTTCTTTAACCTTCTAAGGGGGAGGGCAGAGAGGGAGGGAAAGAGGGGGGAAGGGAAGGAGGGGGGAGGGAGGGAAGGAGGGGGGAGGGAAGAGAAAGGGAAGAAAGAAAAAAAAATTTAAACTTTATTGAAAATTTCTGTTTTTTTTCCTTTAATGCTTCTCTTATAGTTACTTAGATAAATCATTTAAGTAATTACCATTCATAAAATCCCAAGTTTCTCTTCCTGAAGGGGGTGTTTCTATTGGCAGCTACCAAGAAAAAAGAGTAAATACCCTCAATTTGTATGACAAAAAATGTAATTTCTTTTTCATTCCAGGGACAGCCACAGAATAAATGCAAAGGTATTTAGGATCTTTGTAAGCCCCCAGGAACTCTTATTTTGTTCCCACATCCTACCTTAAGTATAATTTTTACATAATTGGAAGTTTATTTGAGTTGCAGTTGACTAATAATGTTCTGTAAACATGCTATTAACAACTAATGTCTATTTTGTGATTTCTTTCTTGTTTTTTTGTAAGTTTGGTATTTTTAAAAATAATTAACCCTACTTCTTTTGTATATAATTTTGGAGTCTTTTTTGTTGCTGTTGTTTGTTTTACATTTTTAAAAATTTTTCATAGGCTCCTGAGAAACATATGGACTCTGCTTGATGGTTATCTCATCCCTGGAAGCATTATAGCAACGCACAAAACAGGAAGGCCAGGTCACACACAACAGATTTGGCAGTAGGTTTCTGGTTGTAATTTAAAGAACCTTCTGTCCCAAAATACGTTTCTTGCAGGTCTCCCACAATTAATCATTCTACTATTGATAAACATTTCTCCATCCTACCAGCCTCCCATGTGTATACATAAATAAATAAATGTTACTGCATTAACAAATTACTCTAAATCTTAGATTTAAAACAGCCATAAACACTTATTATCCAATTTTTCTGGGTCAGGACTTCAGGACCAGCTAACCTAGCAGGTTCCAGCTTGGATGTCTCTGAGGTTATAATCAATGCATCCTCCACGGGCACAGTCAACTCATGGTTGGCTAGTGCTGAAGAATTCTCTCGCAAGAATTCTCCCTCCGGAGGCTGGCTGACAAGTTGTACTAGCTGTTGAGGAAAGCTCAACTCCTGGCCACAGGGGGCCTCTTCACAGGCTGCTCAAGGATGCTCACAACATGGCCGCTAGCTTCCAGGGAGAGGAGGAGCCAAGAAAGAGCAAGGCAGAAGTGACAAGGTCTTCTGGGACTAGTCCTGAAGTCAGACACAGCCAGTTTCACCATATTGTTTGTCAAAAGTGAGTCACCGAATGTAATAAACAACGCACATTTTTAGGGGAGTGAAATTAGTCTCTGCATTTTGAAGAAAGGGGTAACAAACGACTTGGGGATATATTTTAACTACCACAGATCATGTAAGAATTCCAGAGGAGTTGTCCTTAATGAAGACAATGCTTTAACTCAGATAAAAAGAATCTAAGAATTATCATTTATTTCTATGAGTAAACGCAAACCTGCCTTTGAGGGCCAGAAATTCCATTTAAAATAGAACCATTCATTCTTAAATATGCACATATATTTTTAAGAATGGAAAGTTTTCCTTTTAAAATAACACTAAACTCAATTCCTTGGTGACCTTGGAATTACATTATTTTTCAATAACATATTCATTGATCAGCCAAACAGTTTGACACCTTATTTATGGGCTACTATGATGGATCACATCTGTTCCCAAAGTAAAGTAAACAAATTCTCATTTTAGATAATTAGAGTAAGAGCCCAGATTTGATTATATATTCTGGTATATTTGTTATCTTTTGTTATTGAAAAATTAAACCCAAACCTTGAGTAGGTCATAATATATATCTTAAAAAATCTAAAACATAGTTGATAATATTAGTAGACCCCTAAATAAGTAGACCCTTAAATATATATACTATTTGTATATATGTGTTAAAGTCATTTTATATTTTTCCAAAAAGCAGCAAAGATTCCTTTTTAACCTGTGATTGTGATAATGTCAAATATAGAATATTTGTAGGAGGGACTGAGTATGTGTGTGCTGCACGCATGTGTATATACGGGAAAAAAGGGAAACAGAAAGAAAGATCTCACCATCTGTGCTTTGGATGTCATGTGAAGTTGATCTAACCCACTGCTCTCTTGTAGTTGAGTTTCCAACAAAGTGAACATATCAGCAAAGTACTGACAGATGCAAGTAAAACACATAACATCCAGAATTCTATCCTTGTCACACAATGTAACCCTTAGTAAACATATTATTTAGTCTAATTTCTCTAAGAATCATAACCTATTAGCTTCTCCATTATAAAGGAATGAATTCACCGTCATATGTTCTTTGGTTCGTAAGGATTCCCACAGGTTCATAGTGGCCATACAGTTCACTATCAGCCACACCTACCTAGAAAAGACTTCCAGCCCCTCTGCAATTGGTTAAGCATGCATAATCTAAGGCCAATTAATTTTCCTACAAACATGCCTTTAAAACATCTTCATGTTTGGACTGAAAATTAGAATGGTTTAGATATGGAATATTTCTATGTTCCTTTTTTCCTCCTTTTTCTCCTCTTTTTAATACATATCCAATAAAGGGGAGGGGGGGGCTTGATTGAGGTTTATGTGCCAGAACTGGGTATATTTTTTGCCTCAAAAAATGCTTTGTCAAATCAACTGTTATCTCTATATACATTCTTGTGCCAGGTGCCTGCAAGGACTCCTTGATATCAAGTGTCAAATAATCTTTTGAAATGTTAATAATTAAAAGATTATATATTTATACACATACACATAATTACCTATATTATATACAAGGAGATAAGGTAGAAAAGACCTTGTAGTCTTTAATATTATTTTTCACCCAAATCTGTCATTATTTGCTTCTTAACTGATGGGACACACTAAACTATTTTATTCTGACTCAAGTACTTTTTTAAACCAGAGATCCCTACCTCATGAAGTACTAAGAAAGGCAGAGATAATAAAATGTGTTTATTAAGCCAGTGGATATTCCCACTACCCTTGACAGCAATAATTAACCCTTATCTTCCATGGGCTGGTGCTCATCAGAACTCCGTACACAGACACAGCTATGAATAGTACTGTTTAATCCATGTGAAAACCAAGGTGTAAAGGTCAGTGATGTGTCTAAAGTTGATTACCAAGTTAAAAATAGGCCCTTTTTTTTTCTGACACTTGGTTTTGAATCTAGGCTTCCTAAACAGACCTTTCCTCCTAAGCCCTCAAATCACGTCATGAACAACTTCAGACACCAAATACTAAATTTCTACCAACAACAAACACATAAGGAGGAACTGATTCCAAGAATTAAGCCATACAACTGTGTGTTCAGAGGCACCTGGCTGGCTCATTTGGTAGAGCAAGTAACTCTTGATCTTGCGGTCGTGAGTTCAAGCCCCACATTGGGTGTAGAGCTTACTTAAAGATTTTTTAAAAATTAAAAAAAGGAAACATTAATTTAAAAAAAAAACTCTGTGTGTGTGTTTAACTATGTCCAATGTCTAGATTTCACGTGAGATTTTTGATGTCTACATGATGGATCTGTATGAATCCATAATCCATATGTGGAGTAACAAAGAGCAGAGCACTTGCCTAAATACAGACACACAGTTTCTCCTCGTTCAAGAAAGCACTTCTCAGCAAAATGCAGTCATGTCTGCAGAGGGAGACCAGGTCATTGGCAACAGTTTGGGCAATCTGTCACCAATAAAAAATATTGCCCTCTGGAGTGGTTTAAGAGTAATAAACAGGGTTAAAGTTAGTCTCAAAGGAAAGTAATTAAATGCTTTTTAGCATTTAATTGGGGGTCTCTTTTTTGCAGCTACAAAGGTACAAGTTTCTACACACTGGACCAAGTCCATTACTTGGTTTAAATTCTATCGGAGGTTGGAGGAGTATCTCAGGCAACTGCCTTCTTAATTTAAATAGACAAAAACAAGCAGAATGCTTCCCTTTTCAGCCACTTTTGAAGTTATGGTAGAATTACCTTAAAACAGCTGATAGCTCTTGGTTACACCTCTTCTAGCAAAGCTTGGGAGCACTTTGAAGGAAGACCTGAGTAACTTGGGGAAATATGATTCTTACTTTTCCCAGGACAGCAAGCTTTGGGGAGGACAGCAAACTTCTCTTTCCCGTTGGTTGGTATATTCCCAAAAATATTTTATGCTGGATCTAGCATAGAGTGATACCTAATGGATATTTGCTAAGGTTCTACCAGAATGGCTTCTCACCAAATGCATGGAGGAAGTAATGGATTCTAAACAAAGAGATGGAGAAAGTACTGGCCACACAGAAGGCAAAATCAGAGGTTACTGATTTCAAGTTATTTAGAAGCACTAAAAAATTCCATTTCTCAAAAAACTGTATCTCCCACGACCAACTCTAAGGACTAAAATTTTATAATTATGGGCTCATACTTATTCAAACTCTACTGTATCTGGGAGAAAGAAGACAATGTGCCTAATAACAATTTGTATTTCTTTATAAGGAATTTTTAATATGCTTACCTATTGCAGTTTAGACAGAGAAACAGAGAAGGTTCACTTGTATTTAAAGCTCAGCTCCTTCAAGACAGAAGTTGCTGCTACCCTCTGTTCTCCACCACCATCCAAGCTCTATCCCATTGAATTAGAATTGCCAATTTTTGTGTCAGTCTGCTCTACAAAGCAGTAAGGCCTTGAAAGCATAGGCCATCCTATTCACTGCTCTATTCCTAAGATTTAAAGCTATTCCTAGTTATTTTAATGCTATATTAAGATTCTACAGGGGCGCCTGGGTGGCTCAGTCGTTAGGCATCTGCCTTCAGCTCAGGTCATGATCCCAGGGTCCCGGGATCGAGCCCCACATCGGGCTCCCTGCTCCGCGGGTAGTCTGCTTCTCCCTCTCTCACTCCCCCTGCTTGTGTTCCCTCTCTCGCTGTCTCTCTCTCTCTCTGTGTGTATGTCAAATAAATAAAATCTTTCAAAAAAAAAAAGATTCTACAGAGAAATAAAACTAATGGGAAACACAGATACAAGAAAGAGAGAGAAATTTTTGTAGGAATTAATTGACTCACTCTATCTGCCATCTGCAAGCTGAATAACCAGGTAACCCAGAGGTGTCATTTAGTCTAAATCCAAAGACCTGAGAACCAGGGGACTTGATAATGTAAGTTCTGATCCAAATCCAGAAAACCAAGAACCAAGAGCACTGATGTCCGAGGAGAGGAGGGGATGGATGTCTCAACTCAAGCAGGAAGCAAAGGTGTCCTTCCTCTGCTTTTCTGTTCTATTCAGGCCCTCCACCGATTAGGTGAGGCCTGCGTGCCCGCCCTGGGGAGGCCAACCCTCTTTGCACAGTCCACCAATTCAAATGTTAATCTCTTCTGGAAATACTCGCACAGACACACACAGAAATAATGTTTTACCAGCTACCTGGACATCCCTTAGCCCAGTCATGTGGATACATCAAATTAACCATCACAATTGCTAATGAATTATTTAATAAATCAATATTGATCACCAAGGACACACTTCTGAACAAAAGGTGGTACCCGTGACAAGTGAAGGGAGAAGAAAAGGTGAAGAGAGAAAACACAGCAGAGTTTACAGCAGTGACTGGGCCAACCCAGAAGAGACAAAACTGCAGTCAAGGCTCCTAGAAGTCAGTAGCATAGTAGGGTCATGCTCCCCACAAAGGCTCTAGGGAAGAATTCTTTCTTGCCTCTGCTAGCTTCTAGTTTGCCCGCAACCCTTGATAACTCCTTGTCTTGTAGCTGCCTCGTTCCAATCTTTGTCTCTGTCTTCCAGTGGCCTTCTCCCCCCTGCTGCTGTGTCTCTGTGTCCAAATTTCCCTCTTATCGTAAGTCATATTGGATTTAGGGTCCACCCTAACCCACCAGGGCCTCACCTTAATTTGATTACAATTGCAAAGACCCTATTTCCAAATAAAGGCACATTTATAGGTTACAGGTAGACATAAGCCTGGGGGGCAAGGAGACACTTTTCATCCAAGTACACCAGCTAAACACAGAAACGAATCTATGCTCGTTTGTTGGGCTTCATAATTTACAAGGTTTTCTGTAATATTTTGCAATGCCTTTGTGGCTAATCATCGATTTGAAGAAAAGAAGGACTCGCCATTATTATATCCAACAACTGAGCCCAGCAGTGCAATTTTAAATTGAGATGGTTAAACTTTTTTGGTTTCTATGGAGATTATCTACTGAATAGTTTACTTACTGCCCCCGAGCTGTCAACGCATAGTGTTTAATTTATAAAGCTGATCTAAACCTCTATGGGGGAAAAAGCCACCAATATTTCTCCAAACTTACTTGGATTTATTTTCAGTGTCAGACAAGACATAACATTTATTATGATTCACCTTAGCATGATGACATTTCATTTTTCTTGTTGAAGAAGATGTTCCAGAAAAAAGAAAAAAAGTTCAAAATCTCTTTAGCCTTCTGGATGTCTTATAATAAATGAGGGGTTCTGCTTTACCTCAGTGCTTCAATAGCAAGAAATGTTTATATTTCAAGACTAAGCCCCCACTGAATATTTACAAAATTTGTTGCGAGGTGTTGAACTATAAATCTAAAGTTTGAAATCTACATCAAATATAAGAGAAAAGCCCATTTTTTAAAAAAAAAAAGTGTAAAACAAAAAGTGAGAAGTAAAAATGTAAATATTTTAGAGGCTTATTTAAATCCTTAAGTGTCTTTCTCATAAATAACACATAAAACTTATTTTATCAAATGTTCTTTGGTCTTGTCATTCAGAATATAAGACACTGAGTTATCTTAGAGGGATAACGGACACAAAGTTTAGATTATCAGAACTTTAGAAATATTAGAGGATTTAATACATAAATAATGTGTATGAAATTAATTTGTATGAGCAAAGTTTTACAGCATTGGAATAAATCAGATCTTATATTTTATGCTTTTATAGACTAACTCATATCTGAAACACTTTTACAAATAATGTGAAAAATCATGTTCTTCATTGTAACACCTAATGAAAGCTAAAGTCTAACTTAGAAAATATTCACTAGATATTTAAAAATGATGATACTGAGTCAAATTTTCAATGTTCAGTTTGTTGCACAGTGGAGGAATACTTATGTGCATCTTCTACCCTTCTCCTATTTTGAACTTACATTTCAAATAAATCTGTACCTTCCCGCACACACAGAGCAATCCAGATAACTTACAATATATTTATTGTAATATTAATATTTACTAAGTTACAATACTTACTAATAATTTACTAAGTATTTTGAGTTCTTATATATTATGGCTTTAGGGAATATTCCGGGACTTCCACTTTTTTTGAACCCAGGAAAATTAGTAGCTTTGAAACAAATGCTTGTTGACGCAATCAACTGAATAGCAATAAAGATTCATTTGATCGCCAAATAAATAACAAATGGGTAGAAATGCATTGACATAAATGGAAACCACATAAAAATTTCATGCTCTATGTTTCATGTTTCACATTTACTAGAAAGAGGGAGAGCCAGAGAAAAAGAAAGAGAGATGGAGAGATTGGAAAAAGCAAGCCAACCAACAAAATGAAAACAAAGGTGAACCAGTCCCAGAGAGGATATTTAAAGCACATTTGTGAGGAGTCAATTAAATGGTGTTTTATCCTTTTACTGTTGTTTGTTTCTATAGAACAAAACAACAGATAAAGAAGATAGTTCATCTGTTACCACTGTCATTCCAAACTGGCCTGATAAGAATGTCCCACCAAAAACTCAATCTACATTAAAATGGTTAATTTCATGATTGCATACAGACATGGCCTTTGTGTCTCAGAACACTCTCCCAGAAGTCATTGAAAGTGTGTTAATAAATTACCATGCTATTTTAGGAAGAATTTATACATAATTCATTTCCCAAACAATAGAGCATGAAAAATTACACTTAGGCTTTAACTTCCTTTGGAAATAGTAAGTGAAGTTCCTATTATAGGTGTTCATACTTGTTCTCTAATTAAACATATTTATCTCTGAAATGCATTTATCACTTTCTCTACACAGTTCCTTCAAGCATCAGCTCAATCTCACTCGCCCTTCCAGGGTTAAATCCTACCAAAAGCTGAAAGCGAGACTTAAGCAAAATTAGGCATTCTGAAATCATGTGGGGAGGGGCTGAGCTTTGAAGGCAGCAGAGAGAACGTGATTAGGAGCCAGACGAAGTGGGTTCTGGTTCCTGTTGGGTTTCCAAGCCACCAAATCTGTGTGACCCTGCGTAATTCACTTTCCTGTCTCTGAGTCTCAGCTTCCTCATCTCTGAAACGAGAGTTGCCAACGGAACATGCTACTGTGCACCGGCCAAATAAAATCATCACCTGTAAAGGTAACATATTGCCATTTGTAGAGAACAGAAAGGCATGTGTGACAATAAAAATAGACGTGCTGAAGAACGACCAGAAAGACAGCCCAAAAAGTACCTATTTTTTAAAAAAAGAAAGCAGTACTCCAATGATCTTTGATTTGCTACTGACTCACCGTTTTTATTATTCAGAACCATATTTCTGGAAAAGAAAATTACCTCAGAATAAAAAAAAAAAAAAGCAGGATTTTCTCCACTCCAAGCAGTTATTTTTCTGTAGTGCTGCAATCATAGGACATGGTTTCTATTTGCTAAATAATGAATCCCAAGCTCAAACACAACAATGACCTCACTCTGGTTTACCCCCACCTGCTGACAGCCCTGAAGCGTATTAAAAATAGAATTCTTTACAAAGGAGTCTGTCATTTCTCTAAAAACTACATTTCGGGTGAGTGTTTTCTCTTCCCCTAGTTATAGCGGTCCTGTTCTAAGCAATTCTTTAAGAAATCAAATATTTAAACAAGAAATGAGACATATGGAACTTTGCCTGTCAAGCGAGCCTTGTTGTCAAGATGACTCTCTCACTTTGGGACCACTTCAGCTAACATTACCTAGAAAATTTTGAACTTATTCACTGATTTATATTTTTAGTCTACAAGTGCATGACCAATCATACAAACCAAAGGAAGAAACTTAAGTTGGATCTAAATATTCCTTAAATAAATATGTTCAATAGAGTTTTCCATCTCTAAAGTAGTTGTGGACAAAACCACATGAAGAAATTGAGAATTCTTATCAGTCAAGATGCCCCACTAATTTTGGAGCTATGGGATTGGCAATCTGCCTTCCATGAAAGGGCCAAGATAGTGAAATTTTAACCACAGCGTAAATTTTAAAAGTTATTTTTGAATTAGCATGTAAACTTTAATTAGATCAACAAAATGCAAAATAACAAATCCAAGGATATTCCCAAGCAACTTGTTTCTTAAACTTTCCACATTTTTCTCATTGCAACTTTATACAGACTATTATCCTAACTTGTATTGTCTGCTAATGATCAACTCAGAAAAGCTCCTGTTTGAATTAATACAAATTCCAAGATCCAATTTCTATAATGGGATTTTACTATATATTATTTCCTTTGTAAAACTCTTGGAAACTGATTAGATTGTCAATATAAAAGGGTGTGGAGTAATTCTGCTAAAAGTTCTGAGAGGGACTGAAGAGATCCTTTGCCTCATGGTACTTTGGGGCCAAGGGTTCTGGCCGAGGACCAGATTCTGTCAGCTTAGTCAGCTTGACCATCTGCCTTAACTTGGGGTGAACTAGGTTGTGTTTATGTATGCCCACATACCTGACTGAATGTGCAGTGTGTGTGTGTGTGTGTGTGTGTGTGTGTGTTGACCAATAGTATTTTGACTGAAATTTTTGATCAGTTATTTTATGTCATGTAGATATAACCTCATTTGACCTTCCTTTAACTGCTTAATTGGCAGGAGCAGATAGACATGGTTAAAGAATTCTTTTGATTTTTCAGTGCATAGTGCTAGCCAACTGAGGAAATATAGAAAGAAAAGTGATAGCGTGTGTTATGGACTGAATGTTTGTGTCCTCTCTAAGTTTGTATGTTGAAATGCTACCCCCACTTTGATGGCAACTAGTGGTGGGTCCTTTGGGGGGTAATTAGGTTCTGAGGGTGAAGCCCTCATGATATTAGTGCCCTTATAAAAAGAGACAGGAGAGCTTGCTTCCTCTCTGCATCGTGTGGGGACATAACAAGAAGGCCACTGCCTGTAAACCAGGAAGAGTATTCTTCCCAGATACCGGATCTCCCTGTGCCTTAATCTTGGACTTCCCAGGCTCTAGAACCGCAGGAAACAAATGTTTGTTGTTTAAGCCATCCAGTCTATGATATTCTGTTATAGTAGCCTGAAATGATGAAGGCAGAAGGATTATTTTTTCTCTCTTAGTGACAAAGAGAAAACTTCAGTGTTGTCCCTAGTATGAAAGGGACAGCTATTTTATTAAAAAGTTCAATTCAGAAAAGAGTGATGACTTCATAAAAACTTTAAACTTCCAAACCAGATCATCAACTATATGTCAAAGTTTATGAAGGCAAATACCTACTAGGAATATACCAGAAAAGAAAACACTCCGTTTCTTCTGAAATGTGAACAAAAATGAGTATGGAATATATTTGTAAGGAAACCACTCTGTCATAGTGATAATAGAAGTGACTGCAACATCCACTGTGGAGAGAAAGGCCAAATAATTCTTTTTGCAGTTACTTAATTTTAACAAACAACCTAAAATAAAATGCAACAAGAAAATAATTTAAGAAAAGTAAAATTTCAAGGAAACATAGGATGTAGTTCTGCCCTCCTTGCTGGCCAAAAAATAGTAACAATAATCTATTCTATATAGAAAGATATCTGTGGTAAAGCAGCAAGTATCTCTAAGAAAATAGAAGAGAAAATACTGCAAACTATGACAGAGCAGGTATAATAAAAAAATTGACAGCTGAGAAATAATTGGGAGGGTACAAATATAACAAATATTTGCAAAATACCATATACCACTTTTCAAAATAAGCAAATTTTTTTTCTAATTTATCTAGACCAAAATGTTACCTACAGACTCCACTGTGGTTTATAAGATAAAAATGGTAAGCTAAACACAGGGCATTATTTCCTCCCACCTGCACCCCCCCACCGCCATCGTCTCAACCCCCCCCCCCCGAAAATCCTTACTATCCTTGGAGAACCAAGGACTAATGGTGGTGCAGGACCTTTTATGAATCACTGAAAGTCAGAAAGTAGATAGGAGAAGAAAGCTGAGGGAATCACAGCTTAACATTGATGCAAATGTTGAGAGCAGTTTCAGGGCTACTCTAGTTTCAGAGACTCTGGAAATAGTTCTGGGCAGACCATCAGCATAACTGATTGGGAGACCCCAGTGGAGAATTTAAGAGCAGAGATTCCTAAGCCTTTTCTGTTCACACCCCTCTTATTGTCTCAGTAATTTTTTCATCCTGCCCTGAAGAAATACCTAATAGTTCTGGGTGGGGTGCCTATATGGCTCAGTCGTTAAGCATCTGTCTTTGGCTCAGGTCATGGTCCCAGGATCCTGGGATCGAGTCCCACCTCAGGCTCCCTGCTCGGCGGGAAGCCTGCTTCTCCCTTTCCCACTCCCTCTGCTTGTGTTCCCTCTCTCGCTGTGTCTTTCTCTGTCAAATAAATAAATAAAATCTTTAAAAAAAGAAAAAAAAAGAAATACCTAATAGTTCTATTTATTAAGTAACTAGGTACAAACAATTGTAGTAATTCTGTCTTAACAATAGTCACTTAAAAAGGTAACACGTACAACTGAAAGATAAATATATTTTTATTTCATTCGTAAGCAACCACGGATATTTACTAATGGGATGTGCACAACATATTGGGCATTATACCAATTTTCAAATCTTGGAATCAGATGAGACACCTAATTTCCTATTCTAAATTGATTTTCACCTGGCACTTGCCTTTATTCACAGCAAACTCCAAAATACCGGCTTCACAAAAATATGATATCTGCTAAAGGAACGTGGCATGGTCTGATGTTGAAACTGCAACCTGGTAGTTCTCATGGTGTCTGACACATGGTGAATATCACTATTTTTCTCTTGAAATTTCAAAATATCCCATGGTGCCCGTGACTTTGCTGTGGTGCCTGGGGGCATCTGAGAACCCGGCGCTAGATAGTCCAAAACCTTTGTGGCAAAGGGGGCAGCAAAAACATCTCTCCCCAGGGCCTAAGGATGCTTGGGTCAGAGAAACAGTGCCACATCCTCCTGCAAGGTGCACCCAAAGAGAACACTGATATTTTGAGCTCTTAAGATAGACTACTTACACACCACCCTGCGACAGAGTCTGAACCTTCCTTGCAACCATTGAAGGCAAGATATATCCACATAAAAATAGGAAAATTCAAGTACAAAGACAAGCACAAAAACCAACAAACATTTGAGCAAAGTTAAAACCTTAAAAGCAAAGCTCCCAGCTCTAAAATTGAAGAATTGCCATCAAGAAAGTTTATATATATATATATATGGTACGGTATATATATATATGCATATGGTATATGTAGATACTATATATATATAGTCAATTTCCTACGGATACAAGAGAGGCTACCACATCCCCCAAACAAGCACAGCCAACTATGAAAAAGAACAGAATCTGATCGGCAACATGGAGCCAGGTAGAGAGGAAAAGAGCAAGCTGAACATTTGGACTGAATAATTTTCTCCAATATATATGTATGAACATGAGTGATAATACTACTGATTGGAATCATATATTTAGCATGACTAATACAAGATTGGGCCCACAAGAGGTGGTCAAAAACAATAGTTTCCTTCTCCTTCCTTGGATTTTTAAATTATGGTCTAATTTGAGTCTATCTCTCTCTCTCTCTCTCTCTCTCTCTCTCTCTCTCATACACGCACACACATACACACACACACACACACACACACTGCAAAAAAAACCTTCGTAGTAAGGAAGAAATAATTTTTATCCCCATTTAACAGGTGAAGAAATAAAGAACAAACCACACAGCAAATTATAATGACAAAGCTTGGACCAAATCCTCAGATTCCTGTTCTGTGACTTTTTTCATCCTTTTGCATACTTTAAATAACCTGTAAACATTGTGCTCAAGATGAAAGAAAAATGATGGTATAACTGAAGAATTTCTTTGCTTATTCCAAATTCCACTCCAAAATGTTGGAGAGTGATAAAGTTATTGCAGTTCTAAAAGGATAGAAAAATAAAGTCTTAATTAACAGGTAGCTCATAAACAAATCACCTGGATGGAATGATACTCATTCAAATATTTTTTAAGAACTTAATGTAAATTTGAGAAATTTTGGGTGACAATATATGATTTCTGATACAAAACCTTATGAGTTGCAGTTCTGATGGATTGTAGCACAAATACCATCTATAAAAATGATCTAGAGAAAACCAAGGAGTTTTGTATTTAAAAGTATCTTAGCAATTAAAGACAACATATTTAAATGCAGAGGATCAATTAAAAAAAAACAAGCATCAGCTCTTAGAGAAAAGGCAACATAAAATATGTAAGAAGAAATCATGACTCATTAATAGGAAAACATGTTTAAGAGGACTGGAAAAGTGTGTGAAGAAGAGGAAATTGGGAGATACAATTTAGGTAGATTTTTAAAGGGACTTTTGTAAGAGCATTTAAAAAGAAAATAGCTTAGTTATCATGATGAATAAAGAATCAGCTTAGATTCTAGAAACCAAATGTACCTAAATTCATACCTGGTTGAAACGCAATGATTCCACAATTCTTTGATCTTCAAGGTTTCTTACAACTCCACAATTCAGAGAAGGGTAAGTAAACTATCTATGAGCAGAGACATGTGAAAAATGAGGTCACCGAGAGATCAATGATGGATTGTACCTTATTTTAACTTTGTTTAAAATAATTTGTAAAAGGAGTTGCATAGTGCAAGTGCCAATCTCTACGTTTATATTAAATCCCTGAGCATTAAACAACTTTAACAAAATGTATTTAGGGAAAATAACTTTAAATGTATTTATAAGAGGAAGAAATCTAAGCTCTTAGCTATAAGCAAAGAAAAAGAAACAGGTGTCAATATACCTCATCCCTTAAAAGTTTCAGCCAGGGAACTTATATGCTAAAAATGGTAGCAACTAATGTATTTTTTAGCATGGAGGGCTAGACACTGTGCTAAATCTTTGACATGCTTTATCTAATTTAATCCTCCAATAACCCTAGACGTAGGAATTAAACTTTTACAAAATTTAGGTGTATTCATCTCTGAAGTAGTGGGTGTAATATTATCTGCCACACTAGAAAAAAATCTAACAGAAAATGCTATGCAATGGGCAACTTTTATAATCAGGAGGTGAAAGGTTTTCCATGAGGATAGCCAAATAAATGTGGTAATTTCTTTCACTGAGGAAAGACAAGGGTTAATAAAATTAAGAACAAAGACGATAAAATAATATGCATGTGCTCACCAAATAGCAGAATTCAACATCTAAAGAATGTTCAATTAAATTGCATTAAAACATAAAAGGACCCAATGCATTTTAGTGGTAGATATCAAACTAAATGAATCCCAGATTTGGTGAATACCAAAGCTACAATTAATTTTGAGAAGAGTTTAGCTGAATTAATTTTTGATAAAAGGTGGGGAGGTTTGTGGTATTTTAATTTGTTCATTTAGAAAATAATTCTTAGTCACTGATAGGTTCTAGGCACGGGGCGGGGGGGGCGGGGGGGGCTAAAGTGGCAAAGTTGCTGTCTCTTGAAATCTGAGCAGATGGCCAATGAGGTGCTATTGTTACCAAAAAGACAGAACATAATGAGCCATTGCCAAAAGGCATGGCCAGATGCCTTTCCAGGAAAGCTCCTCATAGTCTGATGCTGATACTTCTTCAGTCTTGGAGGCTTGGGAATCTTATTTTTTTTTTTTAAATGTATGTTCTTTTTTTTTAAAGATTTATTTATTTATTTATTAGAGAGAGAGAGAGAGAGCACAAGTAGGCAGAGAGGCAGGCAGAGGGAGAGGGAGAAGCAGGCTCCCTGCTGAGAAGGGAGCCTGACGCGGGGCTCGATCCCAGGACCCTGGGATCATGACCTGAGCCGAAGGCAGCCGCTTAACCAACTGAGCCACCCAGGCGCCCCGGGAATCTTATTTCTTAGCAAATTAAGAGTGACTCTCTCTCTCAGAGTAGAATTACTTTGACCAAAGTTATGAGGACTAATGTTAAAAACAGAACATTCACTGACATAAATATAAATATAATATCTTGGAGACCTATATATTCACATTGTCATAACTCAACATATATATGTACATATATATATGTACACACACACATACACACATATATATACAGCAAGCTAAATTATAATCAGAAAGTTGCCTAGTGAACATGGTATCATAATAAAGGGAATTGGACTAGAATCTCTTTGACCGAAATCTCTTCTTACCTAGTGATGAGGACAAGTCATCATTTGTGTCTATCACTCTTTTGACAGTCCTTCCATCAGAATTAGTCAGAATCTAATCTTTGTCAGCTAGAAAGACATTTTGCCTCTTTTTTCTTTTCTGAGATCCATTATATACTGATTTGAAGGACAGTCATATGTTGCTTCTTCCAAATTCCACTCATTAACTCCCTTCTGCTCACATGAGAACAAAGACAACACCATGGAAGACCAAGAGGATTTTCTATCAACTGTTCTTTTATTCCAAAGAAAGAGAACACATCCTAGGCCACCTGTAACATTGGTCGGCCAGTGTTTATTATAATCTTACATAAGGGAAATTTCTGTCCAATAATAAAGATGAGTAGAAGACACTACCTTGAACCCAGTGGAACAGCTGTGCTGTGAAGTAAAGTTGTCACCTCGGGGCTTTCTTTTGTTTATCCATGAGCTAGCGTGTTGCCCTTAAGGTCTCAGATGGCATTACCCCCTCACCTTAGTGTCCCTTGTTACAGCTGAAAGCTTGCTATAAAGAGACACTACACCCACAGTTACCTTTTAAAATGATAAAGTAAAAGGTCCAAGCAAAAATTAAATTTGTCTCCAAAATATATCTCCTAACTAGTTACCTTCTAGAAATTTCAAATACCATAGAATCCGACCTCTCCTGAAATAGACAAAACTCTTCATACATTTTGAGATGCCAAGTGTTTGGCACGTGGACTGTGATGAAGTTTCCTGTAAGATTTTCTTCAGAGGTGGACAAGTGGTCATCTGGTCCAGTTTGCCATCAGATGGCCTAGGATAGTGTTGCCATGAAACCGGAAGTTGGCAGCCAAACACTTGCAGAGTAATTTTGAGAGTCTCAGAATTTCAAGTTCCTGTTGTGGAGTAATAAAGCTAAACTAAGCTAGACCAGAGGATAATTCATGAAGGAGCCACCATCGCCCAACACCATTTCAAAAATGTCTTACTGCGGGAACTTTAATTAGGGCGATAATAGGATCATCCACAAACTCCACGTCACTCAGCTATCTTGCATCATGATTTAATCTAGGGAAGAAATCAATAAGTAAACCAGTGAGACCCAATAAGGAACCTGAGACTACTGGAGATCAGGATGCAGGTAGGCATCATATGACCGGGAGAACTGAAGTGAAGATACTCTCTGCGGTGTGGGGGCAGTGAAACTGCACAGTCACTCTGGGAAGGGCTAAGAGTATCTTGTACTCCCGAGAGATAGGGGCTAGCAGACACTAGGCACCCCACCCCCTCTTCAAACTATTTTGGGGTTTTGGTCGTTGTTGCTGTTGTTGCTGTTCCTAATCCTAGGAAGGCAGAGGGCACTGTGAGTTAATTCAGAGCCTGCAGAGGGCCGATCTGTCACGGCAGCGTCGCAGTAGTGCCCTAATGCGATCTGACCCTCCCTGCATCAGGTGGCTCCGCTAAACGGTGGCTCCTTTGAGTCCTGGGCAATTAATTAATCCAGGAATGCAAATCCTGAATCCTGGGCTAGGAAAATACGAACGGATTTGGTACACAAATGATATGTAAAATCTACACACAGAGAGCGGCAAGTGACAAAGGAAATTGCAAATGCCCCTAAACACTCTTTCCCATCGATTGGCAGAGAGAATCTAACACATACACAGAGGAGATGGAGCATAAAATTGGGCGGACTGATTCAGAGGTTTGTTTTGATTTTTAAAATCATTTATTAAAAATAAAATGAGTGTGCGTACGTGTGGGGAGGGGAAACAGGATTCCCTAACGCAAAGGGGCTGTCGGCAGACGATGTACAAATGAAAGCGCGCTCTCTAAATCTCCGAAGCACTAAATGTAGAGAAATGCGCAATTATCCTGGGACTCGCCCGGAGAAGGCAGCCTCCGGAGTCGAAGGCGAGCCCGTCCCTCCGGTCCCTGCCAGAGGAAAGCTAGCGAGTGGACTGGAATTTCCCGCGACTGCCTGAGGTGAGCTTCAGGAGGGGACCGGCCACGCGAAGTCGGAGACAGTTTTCAACCCGAAAACCAGCGCTTGCCCCCGCTGGGTCAGGGGGCGGGCGTCCCGGGAAAGACACCCTGTTGGGGATCTGGGGATCCCCAAGCTACTCTGCCGCAGCAACAGGCTGAGCAATAAATTAAAATCCTAGTGAGAATAATAAAGTGGTCTGCAGAGCCGGCAGAACCGAAGCTCGTTCTTCAGTGCAGGGGTGCGGGGGGCGTTTAGTGTCTCAGGGACGCGATCTACACCCCCCCCCACACACACACACACCACACACACACACGCCCCCAGACCCGGGACTTCTCTTCCGAAGGCGCGTGCTCAGGGCCGAGGGGAAATAGAGGCAGAGACCCGGGACTGAGAAATCGAGAATCCAGGGCATCCCTCTCGCTGCTCAAGCCCCCATGCCTTTCTCCCGCAGGAGTCCCCTCGGCCCCGAGTCCAGAAAGCCGTGGCACGCGCCCGCCCGGGAGAGTCCCGACGAGTCCCGCGGGCTGGCGGCTCTTCGGCGGGAGGGCTGGGGCTCCAACTCGCACGGCCCTGGGCTCGGCCCCTCGCTCGGCTCCCGCAGGCCCAGGGATTAGCTGCACCGCGCAGTGGTCGCCCGGCTCCCGAGCCGCGGCGCTCAACCCCGTTCCCTCTGATGCTCCCACTGATGTTCAATCTTTTCCCCCTTTACCAACTGGCCTTTATTTTTACGTAGTCATCTTTGGGGGGCAACAATGCTAATAATCAGATAATCTCACTCCTGACTTTGTAGTCCTGCCTCCTTAAATATTTGTGCCCCTTCACGGAAAAGGGGTTCCTCAGTCTACCCACAACCTGTCCGAAGAGGACTCCGGGGACAGATGGGGTTCTCTTGTGGCTCTGAGACGTTTACACAGAGACAGCTAGGTTTTGGTTTTAGTTTTGGGTGCCGGTTGCTTTTGATTGGGGGATTTGTGTTTGTTCTATGATTATTCTTCTTTTATCATGCAGTCAGGGAAAACTCTCAGTGTTTTAAGAAAACTTACTCTCCCCATCCTCAGGGACATGAGTTCCAGTCCTAGACATTTTACTTTCTCCCTCTGCTTTTCCTCTACCCAAGTCCAATTTCTTAACTATTGTTTGCCCTTGATCTTTTTCCAAATTGCCCGGCCCCTGGCCGCCCCAGGCCCTCCTTCCTCTTGCCCCTTTCTTTAATTTGTCTTGTATGTTAGAGCGGGGTCAGCAAGCCTTTTGTGCTGTGGTCCTGGACCAGTGTGTGTGTGTGTGTGTGTGTGTGTGTGTGTGTGTGTGTGTGTGTGGTGTTTCTTTTGTTATTTTCTCCCCTAACACTGCAGAAATGAAACACACATGCAGCTCTGTCGCCTCATATTTTCAGATGTTTTTCACACTATTGTCTGCTCCAGCCCGTTGAAAGTGCAAAGTGAAAACAGATGCATTTGAAAAGTTTTTTTTTTTTGAAAGGGGACAATCTTAGGATGGGGACTAACCCCTCAAATAAAGATAAGCAATAAATATAATATCAGATTTATAATGTGCATCAAGCAGTCTTGATTAGCACCAAGGTGAGCTTTGGTGAGATTTTTATCATTTCCATGTGTCTGGACTACAAGAAGAAATCAATGGGGGAAGAGCTCTATAAATCAGCATTCATGTCAAGACAAATCAAAATAATGCCTCTATTATTTCAATCAATAAACCATTTTTATTCCCAACATCTGATATACACAGTGTGTGTCCATCTATTTGTATTTGGAATTGGCAGCTTAGAATTATACCAAAACAAACCTTTCAAAGATGTGTCAATAAAATTAAAATTTTAAAAAGAAGAACTCCAAAGGGTCCCTCCTTTTCTTTGGATCCACTCTATTCTCTCCATTTCAAACCCCGTACACCCTAAGTCAGTAGGAGAGCTTTGCAATCTCTGCAAAGAACAGAATTGCTCAGACAGGGGATAGAGGAAAGGGGTGGCTGTGGCTGGTTGGTAAGAGAAACCGAAAGTGACAACAGGCAATGACTCAGGCAGAGGAAAGCCTGCCTAGCTGTTGGCTCCAATATATTCCCAAAGAGGAACCTACAGGGGTCATGGGCAGGCTTGATACGGTGCCCTCGTGGTTTGCTCAGAACCAACCCACCACCTCCTGCCACCAAAATCATGATTCCTCCAGCAGGTGTTTGGCTGACTTGCTGTTGGAAGCTAATTGGGGCGAGGCTAGCTGGAGGAAGATGGGAGAGAGGGTGGGAGGAAAGGGGGGGCGGAGAAAGAGAGAGAGTAAGAGAGAGAGGAAGGGAGAGAGGCGCTCTGGCTGACTGGTGGGCTGGTGGGTGGCTTTGTTAGTTTCGGCAGATTTCTAGCCTTGTTTCTCAAAAACGTCCTGCAGTTTTGGCTTCCCTGGCAGCTTGTTAGATGGGGCCATAATTCTTAATAGAGAGGATGCAAGGAAGGTAGAGACGGAAGAGATTGATTCATTTATGAATTAACATTATAGATACCTCTGCAGCAGTGGTATGTCTATAGTTGCCTTGGTTATTTCGTTTCCGAATTTACACACCCAGAAACAAAATTCAATTATCCTTTTGTTGCTGGGGGTTCATTCTCTCCTGTTCCATCTGTCTGTCACAAACGCACAATTTTGACCAGGCCATTCCTAATCCCTTCCTTTCCCCTGGAATGGGAAGAAGGAGATGAAAAATCCTCCCAGATGGAACCCCAAACGGCGTGGGATCCCGTATAGTCTTTGTTTGGATTCAACAGCTGTCCGCCACGCCCTCAGTCCCCAAGACCAAAGCGCATTCTCGGGGGTTTCGTTTGGGAATGGGGGGTAAAAAGAAACGTATATATTTTTAAAAAAACGGTATTTTTAAAGCAGGATTCCACAGCCATTGGGAACTTTTGAGACTTTAACAGTTAATCTCTCAGGCGAAATTATCACCCCAACAACTGTTTCCAAATAAGTCAATACAAATGGAAAAAACATGTTGGTGATCTGGATACGCAGGTTTATTTTTTACCCTGAGAAGCTTGTTGGTTTTCTCTCCCTGACTCCCTTCTTCCCTGCCTCCTCAGCCTCGGTGCATTGTTTGTTGAAGGGGCGGAGGAGGGAGATTGGGGGAAAGCTTCGGCGACGGGAACCTGGAGGCCGAGGGATTTCCAGAAAAGCGAAATAAACCAGGCGAGGAGGTGCGGGTTCTGTCTTCGTTTCACTAATGCGTCTCTGCTCCGGGTCAGAGCGCTAATGACGGCCTCGTTTCTACGATTTAGGACGCGGTGCTTTCAAACAAAGGATACGGGGTGCTCTCGCTTTTCTTGTTCGCTCCCCTGGCTTCCTTTTACCTTCTCCCTTTCTTCCCCTCCCGCCTTCTAACGCCCGACCCCCCCCCCCCCCCCCCCCCCGCCCCTCCTGAAGCCCTTCCTTCCCCCTCCCTAGGCTCGGGTTTTGCGTTATTTGCCTCTCCTCAGCTGCCTACTTTCCACACGGGATCTCTAATCCCATTATCTTGCTGCCTGAAGGGCATGCTCCGATTTCCAGGGGGCTTTTTCTGTTCCTGGTCAGGTCTTGAATTCAGGAGTCCACGAATAAATCTAAAGCTTCTCGCCCAACCATTCGGATTGGATGCCTTTCGAGGCCCTGCTTAGTGCCACTCTTGCTTGCCCTAGGCGGCCCACGTCGGCCTAGAAACATTTCCACGGGTCCTGTTCTTCGGATATTTTCTATTTCCGAACATGCTAAAGCGCACAAAGGACCTGAGATGCAATGAAGGGACGGTTTTTCCAGGAGAAAATGGTGGGAATGAGCGCGGACGTGGGAGTGCTCTCCTCACTATGGGGCCTGAAGGGGGGCAGAGAAGGATACACAGCCGAGATGACCCCATTGGCCTGAGGCGACCTGAAGCGTGTCCCAAGTGGAGCGCCAAGGCCCCGGCTCTGCCGTGGCCGGCTCCGCCCCTTTCTAAGGCTCCTCGGTGGCTTTTGGCAACCGAGGCCCGCTACCTCCGGCTCCTAAGGCGACCCCCTCGCACCCCCAAAAAAGAGGTTCCGAAAGCCCCCAAGATACACGATCTATCTGGTATTCTACCAAGAAAGACCGGAGGAACTGCAGCTCTATCCAGAGATGAATTTTAAGGGTCACTTGAAATTGAGCCGCCGAGTGGACGGCCCCTTGGGGAGCACAGTTGAAAGAAAAATTCCTGAACACCTAGGCTCTGCCCGGGGGCTAACAGGCTTGCGCGACCCCCCGACTGGAGAGTTTCCGAGGTACCCGATCTTGAGAAGCAAACCTGGTTGCAAGCCCTGAACGCGCTCGCCTTGGAAAAGTACGAAAAGAGTACTCTGCTTTTTCAAAAACAAAAACTTTTTCCCCGAAGACGATTTTGGAAAACTCAACTATAAACCCCTTCCCCACAACCACCAACATTGAGAACTTTTGTAGATATTAAGTGGAAAGAAGACACAAAGGATATATTCCGTTTCTGTTTAAATATCTACGTTTTCAGATTGCTGTAGAAAACAATTTCTGGGAAAAAGGGGAGGGATGTGATCGAGATGGGGGTGGAGTTTTATTTGTTCTTAATTATTTTATTTTATTTTGGTTTCAAATATTTGGGGCATTTCTTTGTTATTTCGAGGTTCATTTGAAAGACCAAGGACTCCACTCTGAATAGAGCTTTTTTTTTTGTTGCTGTTTCAAAATTTCAAACTGGCATAAGTGTTGGATCATCAGTTTTCCCTTTGTCTGGCCCGGTTGTAAATAATGGCTTTGAGATTAGCTAATTAAGGGACATTAATCACTGATAGAAAGGGAATAAATCAAAGCCTTGTTCTAAATTTCAAACTTGCCTGTATAGATGTGCATAGCTACTCTATCTGGAGCAGATAGGTGCTGTTTGAATTACTGTTCTTCAGAATAAACCAAATCCACTTCAGTTTTAAAAAATGAATATTGTATTTATACAGCTCAGTTGTGCCATTAAATTAAGTCCCCCTCCCATTCTTATTCCATTTTATAAACAAAGTGTAGAGACGACAGCTATTACGGGTTAAAAGAGCCAAATCTTAACTTTTGCCTAGCATTATGCTTACCTTTTGGGGGGAGGGGTTGAAGAAGTCAGAAAAGGAAGGAATAAACCCTAAGCAGATACAGATGGAAGGAGGATAAATAGATTTGTATTGAGGTTTGTTTTTAATCAGAATACAGTTTCTGTAGAAATTCTTCAATGCCTGCAGTATTTCAGGTATAATTCTCTAGATTGCATTCCCTTGGCCTTCTGCATAAGACATTAAAAAACATTACGTTCTGGTTTGTGAAAAAGAAAAGCAAGCAGCCTGTGTGTGTGTGTGTGTGTGTGTGCGTGTGTGTGTGTGTAGGGAAAGAATCAGGCTCGTCTCTCCACCGCGTTTTCCCTCACCAGTGACGCTCATTGCATTTCGGCATTCCACGCTCATAGCCCTGCACAGTATTTGGGAGCTTGGACCATTTCAACACCGACAAAAGAGGCTTTAAATACATGCCATAAAACAACAAGCCGGTCCCTGGGAGCAAGTAAAAATTTATTCGTTTCACGTAAAGCCCTCCGAAACAGTAAACACAGAGCAGATAATCTAGAGCCAGGCGGGGGATCTGCGCGCCCTTGGCCGGGTGTCTGTGTCGGCGTGTGCGCACGGGTGTGCGCGCATCTTGGCCTCGGTGCCTACTGCCCTCCCTCCCCACCCCCTAGCTCCCCCACACACATACAAGTGCAAGTAAAGACTTGTGTGTTGAGATTCCCCACACTCTCCACCTCCTTTGAGGCCCTATTTCCTTTTAGCGGCGACTCTAAGTTGAGGACTCAGTTCAAGATTAATGCCTGGGACATGTGCGCGTCTGGAGGGCAGAGTCGAGTCCTTGGGGGTGAATTCGGATAGCTTCCGTTTCCCGGCCAGAACAGCGCCCAACTATGGGTGTGCGCCCATAGAGCGACTGATTGGAGAAAATGCCACCTCCCAGCTCCTAAGTCTCTCCACACATTGGGATCTGTCCTCAACTGGACAATATTGGCTGCCCAAGGCAGGTGCCAATTCCCCAGAAGCTAACGCCTTCTCAGAGCCTCAGCCTACACACGCCCCTCTCTTCCTTAGATTGCTGCTGCTTCCCCCTTTTTGTACTTTTATTTTTTAAAGTCAAAAACTTTATAATTGAAGGTACCCAGTGTACCGTGTCATTTTAGAAAGGCTCACAGACTCTCCAGAAGCCGGGATTGGGGAGCGAGAAGGAGGAGGGAGCCCCGCAAGAAAGGAGGGGAAGCAGCCAGGGAAGGGATATTTGCATAAAGCTTTGTCTTTAATGGTTCTTAGGCTGCTGTGGGTTATAACGCTAATTACACGAGATTAATATGGAGATTGTCCTCCATTGCTCACCAAGATTTATTTAAACAGTGAACTGCTCAAGATCAAAGCCGTAAACCATCCCACCCCGAAGCCGGGCCCTGATTTTCTCCCTGCACAAGGTTTTCCCAAATCCAAAGGAGAAAAGAAGAGCTGCTCTTGGGTCAGAAGCTCTGAGAAGCCAACTTTGGAGGTATTGCTGTTTAAGCAAATACCTGCCGGCCATCGGATATATAAATACGTAACGTGCAGTTCTCTGTCTTTCCCCTCTATCGCCTTCTAAATGAATGCCTTTGCCGCGGCGCTCCCTCTTGATTGGGGGGGGCGGGGAGGAGAGGTGGCCAAGGAGTAAATCCGGTGCCGGAGCGCCCCCTAGTGCGACCAAAAGGGAAGAGACGCCGTGGAGACACGCCTGAGTTTCAGTGGTCTGATGCTGTCCCTTAGCGGATTAGAGTGGGATAGGGCTGTGGGCTGAAGCTCATACTAGACCACCTGGGGAGTTTAATAATTCTAACCTAAACCGTACACACACACACACACACACACACACACACACACACACACACACAGGTCCACTATCAGGGATTCTGATATTCTGATTCATTGGTTTTAGGTGGGACTCAGTCATCTTTTTCTTCCCCCGGATAGTTTAGCGTGCCGTCAGAGAAGATAACTGATATTTGAGAATTTCCAGGACTTTCCAAAATAATTACTGGTTATGGTGCAAGTGAAAGGGTAATTGGCTTAACACTGACCTTTTATATATATGCTTTGATATTTGCTAATTGTATTTAGAAAACCATGAGCTCATCATTATCCCTAGGCTACTTAGAAGACATTATTTCAAAGATTTTTTTTTTTTTTAGATTATTGGGAACCTTTGCTCTGAATGTTAATGTCAGATTGTATCTTGAAATAATTTAAGATGTTTGAAACTCAGTTCTTGTTTTCTTCTTTCTTGGGGTAAACATATGAAGTGAGAACTTCAATAATGGTGAAAATCATGTTAATATAAAATTATAATTATAAAAGGGTTAGAAAGGGGAGTTGGTTCAAAGCTAGGGCTGGATTCTAGTTTCCCCACTGCAGTAAGCTGCTATCTCACTGTAAGCAAATCTTTTAATCAAGCTGTGTCTCAGTTTCCTCTTTAATGAGTGGAGTATCCCATAGAATAATTTTAAGGCCCTGTGTAGATTTAGTGACTCTGTAAACGTAAAGCACAAGTACAAAAAATACAGAATAATGTCCCTTGAAAAGCTGCAGATATATTTGTCGTTATTGTCCTATTCATTCTCCTAAGGGTAATTATTATTATAAATCCAGATTTTTGAAATGTGACCTTTTCTATAGCCACAGCATAGAAAATTTTACATGGTCCCCCCAAAAATCATATGTATATAACTATATATGTATATCCATATACATACATAACATGTCACTAACTTAACACATTCAAATAAAATTAGACAACTTCTTATTACCCCCATTCACCCAACCTAACCCTTAAGCCTACAATCTAGGGATCATATTTTTGACAGTTTTGTAATGGTCTCCACAAATGAACTGCTATAAAGGAGGGAATAAAGAGCTGAATTTGTGGCCTCGGCTAAGTAGTGAGCAGAGATTTGTGATTGCCCTTTGAGGGGCCTCTGCACGAAATCTTTGAAACTTTTTCTGAGTGTCAGTTCTCAAGAATCAGGTCAGTGTCACTGAAGGAGAAACTTTAGCAGGCGAGCCTGGCAATTATTAGTAACAGCAGAAGCAATTAGAAATGAAATATCTCAAAGGAAACAGAAAAGAAATTGTAAACAGCAACAGAATGTGAAGTTTTCACTTTATCCTCACCAAGAATCACAACATAATATTGTATTTAGACGATCTATAGTTACATTAAAATTCATATTGTTAAGATTTTTTAAGTAGTAAAATAAAATATCAACCATAGAAGGTACATATTTTTTCACCAAAATCAGTATTTTTTAAAAGTTGCTTTAAGAACAAATATTTCAAAGACATAGTACTGAAATTGTTCACACCCCATACCTCATCCATGACAGCAACTTCAGAACTGGCTTATCTGTGTTATGCTTCCCAGCCTTGTGAATTTTTCCTAGTAAATAAGTACCAGTTTGATTAAGGGACTTGCTTTGAAGTCATGCTGATATTTAAGATTTTCACAGTATCTTTGGCAACTTGGTTCAAAAAATGTTATTTTTCAAGGTTACTTAAAAAAACTCATCTGTAATATTTACGCAAAATAACAAGCATCCATAAATAATTTGCTTTCATTCTGTGGTAACTTATATGATAATATAAGAGATACAAAGAAAAGAATGTCAGTGAGTGTGCACACACAAAGAATGTGTGTGCAGAGATAGTAGTGGCCATAGTACACACATTTCAGGGTAATGGTCCACTTCACAACACTCAGTCTGAGAACTCCGCCTCCAGGCACAGACTTGAAACTGGGCAGTCATGTTTTCACTCTGGAGCCCAATCTGACTCCAACTCCCCCAACCATTCACCTCCCCACAACTGACCGGAAAAGGATGAATCTCTTTTTCAAAGATTCCAAGACAAATCAAAGTCTCTCTTTCAGGAATATGAAATTGAATTCACATGAAGTTAACTAGATATCTTTATGGCTAGCAGAGAGAACTGTGACCCCCTGGGAGCTGTAGCATGGTCATCTCTACTCCATCTGCCATGCTCTCTTTGTAACTGCTGTTGGTCATACGTGGTAATCCTCTGAGGGATTTTGTTTCATCTAAAGGCACAATATTACAATTAGGAATTTTCCACACTGAGGTTGTTGGCTAGGGAGGTGTGTTGGAGATATTCTTTAAAATACCTCAACATCTTTGCCGATGTTCCTGAAGAGAGAAATAACATTTATTCGCAAGTAATTTATGAGGGAAGCATTTTGATACTTTGTCTTATTTAATCCTCACACAGCCTGGTAGTCTTACACACCAACTTTTCATTCAAAGAAACTGACTCAAGGAATTTCATAACTTGGACAACATCAAATAGTTATTCTAGATCTGAAATGACATTTGGAACCCAGTGGGCATGATGCCATAACCTAAAATCATTTACTATGTGCCTTTCCTTTTCTCAATTATTTGAAAAATCTTGGAAAACTCTCAACTCCATGCATCACTCACCAGTCTAATTAGACACCAACTAACACAAATAATATCCAAGCTGAGATGTAAAGAAGTAAAGTGTAGTCTTCTGCAAAAACTGATCTATTGGGATCATCACTTTAGTTTTCTCGGGAACCTAGAAACTGGTCTTAATGTTGGAGTACCTCTGGTTTTTGCTTGTTAAGTAGGTGCCCTGTGTTACAATACTTACAGGTGGTCACATTTCTTCCTTCCCCGATAACCTGTACCTCCACTAAATTAATGTACATTCCTTTCTTCATAAATTTTTCATCGTTCGTACTTTTGGATGCTTTAAGATGATCCGGAGGCTCTGGGCTATCTCTTTTTTTCTCATGCCATTATCACATTCTCAAGAAGCCCATCTACACCTAATGATGCTTTAATGTTTTCTTTACTTACATCATTTCTTTGAAGGATATTAATGGCCTTCCATTAATATTTCTTCTGAGCCAAGAGACAAATCATCTTCCAACTGGCCTATTTCCATGCTGGTCCGAATGATAATTTTTATAATAAATATTGCATGTCATGTCTTATTACCAAAATCTCCCTTCAGCATAAATGTCCATTTTGTAAGAGGATTAGTTAGGCTTTGCTGTAGGATACTTGTATTTTCAGTAAGCTTTTTCAATCCTTTCATTTTGTCAAAAGGTGATTAAAAGGACAGAAAAGCATTTAAACTTGGTTATCATGATCAACCTTGCCAATAGCTGCCCCTTTTGCATCATATGCTTTACCTAGAGATAGGAAAGCAATCACCTTTGAGTGCCTTTTCTACTTGCAACCCTTAAAATGAGAAGTTTTCTAGAACTTCCCCAAATAAGCTTGTGGAAGTCAGTTTCTCTTATAGTATCCTTTGCTGCCACCTGCTGTTCAACCTGCATTTATGAAGGTTGTGAATGCTCTACCCCGGACTCGTGTTTGCCGACCTAAGGGGTGAGCGCAATCAGACAGGCTGATTCATAGCTGGGCCGTTTCACATGATCACACTTCAAGATGATCTTTAAACCAATAACTGTACTTAATATTGGTAGCAGTTGATTTCCTTTGTCATACCCTCTCTTCCAAATTGGCAACAAAAACATGAGAAACCCTACTCCTTCTCCTTTCCAGCACATTACTCTGGTTATTCAGGCAATCGGTGTGTAAAAAAAAATCTGGGTGCCCATGGGTGGTGCGGTTGGTCAAGCATCTGACTCTCGGTTTTGGCTCAGGTCATGACCTCACGGTCGTGAGATACCACCCCTCGATGGGGATGGGCTCCAGGCTCAGCGCAGAGTCGGCTTGCGACTCTCTCTCCCACTCCCTGTGCCCCAGCCCCACCTCCCAAATAAATAAATAAATCCTTAAAAAAAAAAATTCTGGAATATCTAGTATGTGCAAGGCCAGAACTGTAAGCAGGGACCACATTTCTAACTGTAAGACTAATTAATAGGTAGCCTTTCTTTTATACGTCCTGCGCCCAGCTACCCTACCTCGGCGTGCTGCTCAGTGATTGCCCCCACAACTGTCATCTCTTAGACGGAGGTGTGGGGCTGCCGCAGATACTGCCCACTTGCTGTCCCTTTTGCTCCCTTTGTGTTACTTGACTACTTAAATTGTCTCGGTTTGTTTGAGTTATAAGACGTGTTGATAATAGAGACTAAATATATGTCATTACCAGACCCTTTGTGTGAATGCTAGGTGGTGGTTCACTGCATAAAATCCTACCTTTGTCTTAAAACTATGCCCACCTAAGAGAGTTAATTCAGCAGAGGGGCCGCGTGCTATCATTGCTGGAGCAACTCCTAACGTTTCTACTGCACCTTCTAGAGGCAAACAAAGCATTAGAGACCGAAGTTGCAATGGGCTGGATGACTCTTGTTTGTGACACTTTACACTTTTAACTAGAAAGAAATCCAACGTGGCACTGGGTTTAAAAAAAAAAAAATGTGGAGAACGATTCTTGTTTTCTTCTTAAGCTCACCATCTGCCTTAGTCCATTCAGGCTGCTATAAAAAGTCCCATAGACTGGGCGGCTTATAAACAACAGACGTTTACTTCTCACAGTTCCTGGAGGCTGATAAGTAGAAGAAGGAGATGCCCCATAGATTTGCTGCCTGGCAGGACTGGCTTCCCCGTTTGCATGGTAAACTCCTGAAACAGAAGGGGCCATGGGGCTCTCTGGAATCTCTTTTATAAAGGCATTAATCCCACTGGGGACAAGTCTGCCTTCCTGTCCTCATCACCTCCCAGAGGCCCACCTCTTAAAACCGTTACCTTGGGGAATAGGATTTCGACACAAAAGTTTGACAGGGACACCAACATTTGGTCCCTAGCACCATCCTTGTCCATCAGATCTGTCGGGAGCAGCCAGAGCATTACAGAACCTGCCGAGAACACCGGCTGAATCCAGCATGTATAAATGTTCACTTTCTTCGTGGAAGAATTTTTTTTTTTTCAAATGTTAAATCCGGGCCTAGATAAGTCACCCAGCTCAACCAAGCATTTCAAAACCACCTGGTATCCTTAAATGTTCCTGTGACCAGGCTTCCAGAATCCTGTAGGGCAAAAATTGCTAACAGAGAGAAGTCATCTGCAAAGGTCACCGCTCCCCAGCTCATCTTTGGCAGCAGACAGCTCTGTGCTGACATTGACAAATGTTTCTAAGGTACAAGATATAGTTCTCTTTCATGCAAAATTTCCAAATCTGATTTGCCTTTCAAATTTATTGTAGCCTTTTAAGGAGTGGTTTTGGCAATGTTTGGGAAGTGATAACAGCCAGAAAGCTGTGGAAATGATTTAATGGTCCAGAACTTTGAAGTGCCTATTAAAGACATTTAACTAACTTCATATTTCTCCCTACATTTTCCCCAAAATGTGTATGCATGGAAGTTTTCCAAATGGCTTTTCTTTAAAGCACAGGGCCCATCATTTTTATGTTAGAGGGAGGAAATTTATTACTTTACAGGTTCCTTGCTTCCATGTGTTTTTCTTCAGAGCTCACTGAAGTTACTCATTTTCATCTTTTGCTAACAAATTAAAAGACTTTGTTTTCTTAATTTCTTTTTTGATACATACGAAGGTGACCCTCTTTTCCCCTATAAATCTTCTAGTTACTTCAAGTTCAGCAACAAGCTGTATGAGTCTAATTCAGGGAGGTGGGGAAGAAGAGAGAGAGAGAGAACTAATATTTTAATGACTTATCCGATGCTAAGCACCGAGCAGGACCCTTTATTTCATCTAGATTTGCTCATTGCAGGCATGCCTTCATGCACTTGTGGGCCCAAGAACTGGGCATTACTCTTGGGACTGAGTTCTATACATCAATTTTTTTCATGGTCTAGTAGGAAAAAACATGCAAGTCAACAGTCAACGTCAATGCAATACCCAATGCTTTTTGAGAGACAGTTATAATAAAGTGGCTGAGAGCATGGGCTTCTGAAGGCAGGTTGTCTGGGTTTAAATCCAAGCTCTACCACTTATAAGCTCTGGATCTTCTGTAAGTTACTTCACCCTTCTGCCTTGGTCTCCCCATGTGTAAAGTGGGAATAGGAAGAGTAGCTACCTCAAGAAATTATGAGAATAAAATGAGTTAATACACAGAGAGTGTTCCTAAGAGTGCCCGGTGAGTTTACACAGCTGGCTACTTCTCAATATTTAGATTTCAACCCAAATGTCATGTCCTTGACTAGACTATTTCCATCTGCCCATAATCTCTCCTCAAGTGTCACTTACTCTTCCTGTGTTCTTTGCTGCCTTATAAGCCCATATCACTGTGTGAAATTATTTTTCTTCTTATGCACTTGCTTGTTTATTGTCTTCTTTTGCTCCACTAGAGTATACAAAACACAAGGGCAGAGACCATTCTGGCTTTATTCATTGCTGAATTTCCAGACCCTCATGAAGTACCTGGCACATAATCATTTTTCAGGTAGACTTTGTGAAATGAATTGTTGAATGTTTTTTAAAGATTTTATTATTTATGTAATTGACAGAGAGAGAGAGAGAGAGGGAACACAAGCAGGGGGAGTGGGAGAGGGAGAAGCAGGCCTCCCGCCGAGCAGGGAGCCTGATGCGGGCCTCGATCCCAGGACCTCGGGATCATGACCTGAGCCGAAGGCAGTCACCCAACCAACTGAGCCACCCAGGTGCCCCGAATTGTTGAATGTTAAGAGCTCTGACAGAGGTAAGCCCAGGGCTCTCTTTGGGAGTACATAGGAGACATGGTTGACCCAGCCTTCGATGTCATCACAGACAGTCTCCAAAAGGAACTGACATCCTTCAGGGACCTGCAGGCTATCCGTAATTAGGGACAGAGGCAGGGGTAGGGCAGTTCAGGGAGGCAAGAGTGTTGTGGGAAGAATATGCATTTAATCCTCACAGTGACGGTTTAAGATGGGCATTTTTCGCTCCATTTCCTGAAATGAGAAAAAGAAGCTGAGAGAGAGAGCTACGGAAACTTGCCCAGAGTCCCAGAGTTACTGAGAGTCAGAGCCAGGATTAAATCATTCCACTGCACTTACCTGCAACAAATATTACGATAAGGGTCTTGAAGCCAGAAATGGTATCTAATGCCTGAAATTGTTCTTCACAGATCTAATTTACTCAGAAATGTTGTTGTGATACCTTTCCTGTTCCATAAAGAACATAACAACATGCCACTCTTCACTTCAGATCAAGAGGAGGCTTCTTTGGTCCCACTTCACTGCCTTTTCGATAATCTCACCTTCTGTGTGGCTGCCTACACACAAATACAGGTCGTGTGGTCGAAACAGTATGGAAAATAGAACAATGATTTTCTATGCTCCAAGAATTCACACACAGGGAGACTCCTACGGTACTTGGCGGGAACGCCATTTCGTGTGAGGATGGGATCACTTAATTATGTGGCTGCATCACCGTCCCAGCCTTGCTGGCTGATCAGATTCCACAGCAAAATCACACAGCCGGGCAGCCTCATCTCGGGGGGCTCTCTCTTGCTGAGTAGGTTAAACAGCCCATCATCCTTCAGAAACACTGAAAAGGGGCTTTCTCCTAAACAATTTGACACCACCTTTTCTCAGTGGGCAATAGGAATGGAAAAGATGGAAAAGAAAGTTGAAGAGAAGCGATTCTTAGAGAACTGTGCTCAATATTGAGTCCTGTCATTGTTACTGTGGCAGATTTTTTAAGTGGCTGCCCATTCTTTGGGCCTCCTCTCATTGAGAGGAGGGGGACCTTGTCCCCTGCCCTTGAATCTGGGTAGGCTTATGACTGCTTCAACACGACACTGTGTGACTTCCAAGGCTAGGTCATAAAAGGCCAGTTAGCTTCTGCCTGGGGCACACTTGCTCTTGGGATGTTCTCTCTCAGAATCTAGTTCCCACGTTGAACGAAGCTCAAGCCACATGAGTAGGCCATGTGTCGGTGTTCTAGTCCATCCCCTACCTGGACCCAGCCTTCACGTCATCCCAGCCCAGATGCCTGGCACCTGAGTGAAGCAGCCTCCAGATGATTGCAGTGCCCTGCATGATCAAAGTCCGGGCCGGCCATTTATATCATCATATTAGCTGAGGCCCCAGACACTGTGGAGCAGAGACAAGCTGTTCCCACTCAACCCTGCCTGAATTTTTGGCCAACAAAATACGTGAGCATATAGAAGTTACTGTTTTTGTGACCAAGTTTGGGTAGCTGGTTACACAACTCGAGGAGCCAGAACGGTTATCTTCTCTCTACATTTGTTACGGATCTGTGTCATAAGGATCTCTCTCAGAGATGTTAGAACTTCTTAAGTAGAGCTGTGGTAGATTCTTTTAAATTGGCCTCTGATAAATTAACAGCCATTCCAATACCTATGCCCTCTCTTCTGTTTTCCTCTCCAAGAGACTGGAGAGTAAATTTTTCAAATTCCAAGCCTATCTTGCAGCTGGAGGTGACCTTGTCATATAGTTCCAACCGATAAGATGTAGACAACAGTCCCTAGGTAGAGCATCCCTTCTCTAATAAGGGCTTAAAGGGGAAAAATCCCATATCTCCCTGCTTTCTCCTTCCTGGAATGGACATGATACTTAAAAGTGTGGCAGTCATCTTGAGACTGTGAGGCAGAAAGACACACACCAGGGCAAAGCATAAAGAGAGAAGCAGTCTGGTTCTTTGATGACTTCCTTGAAAGGCTACACTTACCTTGTGTTGTCTTCTTCCAAAAGTATTGTTACATAAAAAAAAACTAATTTAACCTTTTTAAAGCCATTGTTAGATATTATTTAATCTATTATTGAATGTATCCTTAAGTGATTCAACAACGTATGATGTTATATATTACATTACATATACCCATACATTTGAACTAAGAGAGGAAAGACATTTACTTGCACCTAAACAAACAAACAAAGAGTCTGTTCTTTAATTCAGACCTTAAAGCCCAGACATAGACTTACATGGCAACATTAAATGATTGAGCTCCATTTCCCGTACCAGCAATACTGGCCCTACCATCAAGCTCATCCATAGGCAAGGACACTTCCGTTATGATGTAATAGAAATAATCAAGTGTTTTGTGAATTTAAATTCTCCAGTATGATTGTCTTCCTTGAGCAAATCTTTATTTCTTTTTACAATCATGAATAACATTTCAGTCAGCTTCTTAGCTTTCTTTTTCTTTAAGACCTTATTTTTTGGGGTGCCTGGGTGGCTCAGTCGTTAAGCGGCTACCTTCAGCTCAGGTCATGATCCCGGGGTCCTGGGATCGAGCCCCGCATTGGGTTCCCTGCTCAGCAGGGAGTCTGCTTCTCCGTCTCCCTCTGCCTTTCCCCCTGCTTGTGCTCTCTCTCTCTCTCTCTCCCTCAAATAAATAAAATCTTTTTTTTAAGATTTTATTTATTTATTTGACAGAGAGAGAGACAGCCAGAGAGGGAGCACAAGCAGGGGCAGTGGGAGAGGGAGAAGCAGGCTTCCCACCAAGCAAGGAGCCCGATGTGAGGGATCCCTGGGGATCCCAGGACCCTGGGATCATGACCTGAGCCAAAGGCAGACGCTTAATGACTGAGCCACCCAGGCACCCCTCAAATAAATAAAATCTTAAGAAAAAAGATATTATTTTTTTAGAGCAGTTTTAGGTTCACAGGAAAACTGAGAAGAAGATACAGATTTCTCCTGTGCTCCCCCCCCGCCACATACACAGCCTCCCCCCTCATCAACATCACTCATCAGTGTGCTACGGCCTTTATTTTTCTTTTAAATAAGAGCAAACACCAATTTTCCTAATTCATTTTGCATTAAAACATTTACCCTTGCTTGAGTTAGTTGTATTCCTCTTCAGCCTTCACAAAGGACACCTTGTATATTTGCTGTTTTATTTTTATATACGCACTTCTGACATATCATTTCTCCCATGCAGTACAAGTGTAACCACCATAACTGAATAGTGTGATGACTTACCTATAGTGATTAATATTAGGAAAAATATGTCTAAAAATAAAATCTACAGAGTTCTAAAACTTGTTAATTGACATCTCTTTTACTTCATAAAATAGTAAACGCATATAATTACTGGTTAATTTTGTGTGACAGTTATTAATCTTGTCATATAATAAACAAGGTGAAATGTGAAACATAAAACAATAATTCCAAAGACAAAAGAGAAGAATAATTACATATGAATGAGGGGGGAAAATCAAAGAACAATGAGCATTTTGAATCTCTCCACTCTCCCTAGAGTACCATTTTGGGTTGTAATTTATTTTAAAGGTACTGTGCTTCAAATGCATTTACTCTCTCAAAGGCATTTGTCTCATAATTCTTAAAAATCTACGAGTAGATCTTCTAGTGTACCCATTCAGGCTTATATTAGGTAGCTTGAATTATACATTGTGGGACAAAGTGATCTTCACATTTTAGGAACACTATAAATCTTCTCTGCATTGAATATTCTTTATTATAAAACTTTTCTAGAAAAGCTGGTCCTAAAAATCTTAACTGCTTTATGGGCACCTGCTCTTCTTTGTTACATTGTGTGTTCTTCAAGATTAATACCAAGCTGTATTCATCTTTGCTCCCTCAGTGTCTATAATTCTTGACTGGTTGATTGATTGATTCATTCATTCATTCATTTATTCATTTTAGACACCAAGTACTTCCTATGTGCTAGGCACTATATGAGATAATGAACTAGATATACCTGATCCTTACCCTTTGGGGACCTTCATTTTTATCAAGGACACAAATATGAAAATGTAATTACCCAAGTAAGTATTTGATTACCGATTTGATAAGTACAACAAAAGAAGGATGCAGGGGTAATGAAGAACTATAATGGAGAATTAATCTACAGTGGAGTGAAGAGAAGCTGAGGTGGGAAAAGTGGCATTGAATGTGAGGCCTAAGCAAAAACATTTCCATCCAGCGCACATGTGTAGGCTCTGGGTTGGTCAGATGTGGATGCTTATTAAATATTTGGTTATTCCAATAATGATGGAGAATGAGGCTGGTACCTAGTTATATATCTTGGAAAATTCAGTTCCAACCTAGTTTTTCAAGCCCCAGTTTTAAGTTTCAATCCATTCTCCATTGATCTTCTAGCATACTTAAAACAATCTTAAATGCAAAATATAGCCTTTATATGAGCGTATTGTTTTCAACTATTTATAATTGTTTCCATCAACCTTCAGATTATATGTTCTTTGAGCACAAGAGCTGTGGTTTAACTTCTTCTATGTCCCAGTCTTAGACCTAACACTTTGCTGAGCAATATGTATTTGCAAATTGGGTCTTTCACTGATTTCTTTTTTGCTTGCATTTGTTTATATCTGCAGTTTCCAATTATACTGGTTCAAAATTATCTCTAGAATTAAATAAATCATAAAGTTTAATCTGTGAATACTATATTTAGTTTCCAAAAATGAGTTGTAAAACTGTCTTATATATATGAGAAAAACGAAAACACCATAATGGAATACAAAATTAGTTTAGAACCTGGGACAAAAAGAGCTAACTTATTTCCAAGTGATCTTGGTAAACAATGGGGCACAGATTAGTTCAGAGCCCTGAGTGAGTTTTAGCAATCTTGATGGTAATACAGCATAAAGGAAGAACTGTAATCTGGTGTGCCTGGGTGGCTCAGTCGGTTGAGCATCCAACTCTGGATTTCAGCTCAGGTCACAATCTCAGGGTCCTGGGACCAAGCCCCACGTGGAGCCCCACATCTAGGCCCCTTCACCATCACCCCCGTTCAGCCCCACTCCCCAGTCAGTCAACCTCCCTGCTGAGCAGGGAGTCTGCTTAGGCTTTTCTCTCTCCCTCTGTCCCCTGCGTGCTCTCTCTCTCTAAAATAAATCAATCAATCAATCTTTAAAATAAAAAGAAACAACTGTAATCATGTACATGATGAACAAGAAGTTAATGCTTCTCAAATAATACATTATATGTTTAAAAAAAGAAGAAGAAGAAGATAGCAGGAGGGGAAGAATGAAGGGGGGAAATCGGAGGGGGAGACAAACCATAAGAGACAATGGACTCTGAAAAACAAACTGAGGGTTCTAGAGGGGAGAGGGGTGGGGGGATGGGTTAGCCTGGTGATGGGTATTAAGGAGGGCACGTACTGCATGGAGCCCTGGGTGTTATATGCAAACAATGAATCATGGAACACTACATCAAAAACTAATGATGTAATGTATGGTGATTAACGTAACATAATAAAAAAAGAAGTTAATGCTTCTATTTTACTTACGAAACGAAAACAATTTGAGTAGCTGGGCAAAAGCAAAGATGTTTCTTGTCTCTGGCTAAAATAAACAATGGGAGTCTCTGGCCACATCATTTACCTGTGTTTGATTTAAACTCAATTCTTTTCCTTGAAAATAGTAGATACGTCAGTGAAATATCTCCCAAATATGGTAATTGCTCACATTCTCAAGCTGAGGAATAAGAATAAGATGGTCATAAAAGAGCATTTACTACTGAATTTTCAGGGACCAAACAACTTGGGCAACTATGAATATACTTGAAATGAGTCTTTCCTTGGAGGAGATAAAGTTAGCACAAACATCATTGTCGTGTTAATATGCTTCCATTAACTGAACAACTACTCCATGCGGTATCTTTTATTAAACCTTAGAGATAACTTCAAGAAGCAACACAGATTGATTCTGCCCTCAAGAAATTTACAGTCCTCTTGGTTGAAATAATGAAGCCTCTCCATAACACAACTCCAAGAAAGGTCATTTATATAGAACACAACACGAGAGGTGTCACCTCGAGCTTTGCAGTTCGGTAGCCCTTGACGGGACATGGTCAGAAAAATGACAAATAACTATATAACATATGCTAAGGGCTGAGAAATACTAACGAGGTTTGTGGCACACAGTAGGACTCAAAAATCATCGGTTGAATGAACTGTCAAGTTGGAATTATCGAAGAGAGAGGTCATCATGAGTTGGTAAAAAGAGTCTTCAGATCAAAATAGACTCCTGTGTTCTTCAACCAGGAGCCCTTTGACCAACAATTAACTCGGGTACTGGAGTCTGTGGCCAGGAGACAGTATCTCTTTTGCACTCTCATCCAGAAAAACTTTCTGCTAGGATGCCCATTTCTTCCTGTACCTTCCCCTGACTCTATTAATTTTGGACAGTCATTGATCCTCACCCAGAGGTCAGTAAACAGACTTTGAAATCAAAATATCCTACCATGGACAACATGCGAAAAACGGAACGGTGGCTGCTGGAGAATGCCTCTTCCTAACAGCACACCTCAGTGCTCACACTCTGCATTCACTTGTATAGATGGGAATTTTTCCTCATAAAAAGGACCAGGTCTTTTGTGAAACTAGGACACCCCAGCAGTAGGTCCAGCTCTGAAGGCGCCACACAAGCAAAACCCTGACCTTTTCTTCTCCCTGCTTGCCCAGAAGAGTCTCCATATCCACGATCGGACTTCACCTTGTGCACCTGCTTAATTTTTTCCTTTCAATTTTCTTTCTCAGCAGGCTGGGCCCTGGCTGCCTTCCAGCCTGCACTGAGAGGCCAGCATGCTGACTTGGTGTTACTACGCGTTTGTTTCTGTACAGCGTTGTCCATAGAAGATGGATTTCAGTTTGCTTGCGTTCTCCCCCACAACTAGGCTATAGGTACATTTAAACTGTTACGTTTGTTCTTTAGCTGCTTCTGACTGAAATATTTTCCAAACCATAGGGGCTTGGAATCACGTGATCTCCAAACTGATTCCTTTGCATCTCTTACCAACTGAACTAAATAGATTTGTTTCCATCAAAAAAATCTTCTTTTGGTCTAATATGCATGGGCCTGAAAAAGTCAAGATCTCTGTTCACAGATACATCATTTTTCTTATCCAATATCAATACATCAACATCTTATATTCTTTTGAGGGAGAATAGGAGGGAAAACTGACATTTTTGGCATCTGGATCTTTAAAATATCAAAACAACTATCTTTTACTATAACATCAAATAGTAGTAATATTAACAATTGGCCTTCACAGTTATTTGTTGCTAATTGTTTGGCCATATTTCCATTATCACTTACTTATACTGAACATTGTTTTTTTTAAACATGAATATTTAAGAATTTATCATTGAAGTACTTTGGATTCTTCTCTCAAGTAATGCACTGGGGCATTATTTCAGGCAACCAGTCTTGCTTGTCTATAAGAAAAATGTCAATAATCATCCTCTATGTGAAGGAAGCTGGTTTCTCTGTCAATCAGATGGTGCAAAATATAACAGCCCACTGGGTATTAGGGCTCCTTATGGCCACTGATATTGAGGTGACCTAAAAGTATCCTGGGCCTGACAATATCCAGGGCCCAGGTAACTCTCCTATAGATAGACCACCCCAGGTGACACACAGGCAGTAGATGAGAGATCCATATCTTAGTAAAGCAATAGCTAAGGAGACTTTTTCCCCCAGGGAACTGTAACTGCTGAAATGAAAATAAAAAAAGTCTATTTTTAAGAAAAAAAAACTTGGATAGACTATTTTTTTCCTTTTTTTCTTTTATTTTAAATTTTACTTATTAGTTATTCTGGTTTATACTTGTCCTTGGATCACTGTGGATAGCTCTGAATAGACAGTTGACAGGGTAAGCATATAGTTTAATATGTCAAGGTATTATCTGGCATTTTTATATTCCTGGAAAGTACATTCACTCTCATCTACATGTTTCATCTGACCAACAAACTACCCTTAGAAATGCTGGTGGGGATTGGGGAGAAAATTGGATCTCTCTCCTATACTCCATCTTCCAAGAGTTGTTCCATATACCATGGTACTTTTGAACAAGAGAGCCATACTTTATTGGGTCCCCAAATGTAGAATAAGTGAGGTCATGGATACCAGGTGGCCTTCTCACTAATTTGGTCTAAATGTCACTATGTTGCCAAAGGTTAATTGCACAATAAGGAAGTTCTTCTATACTTCATCTCCTTCATCCGACCAAAGGGAGATCCATTGCATTCCTGCCCAAATATCAAGAACTGAGGAGAAAAAGCTACTGTATCATTTTTGGTGGCTTTATTAGGTGTATTCTGGAAATGCCACAAGTTGACTCCTCCATCGTATCTACTAATTACAATTTTTAGGACCTCTGTTAAACTTCTCTGGCAGGGAGCTCCTTGGACTTTTGCAAATGAGCTAAATGGGGTATTCCTGTAGCAAGTAGTTCTCAAAATTCCATTCCAAAGATGAATGAATTTTCACTAAAAAGACAAATAAGATGCTCTTTCTTCCAAGTACCAAACAGCAGTGTTCAACATCTGATCCCATGAATGTATTTGAACATAGGGAAAAAACCAACAAGAGTGAGTAGGGAAGAGAAACTCAGTACTGAAGATTGCATCTGTCAGTATTGTTCTTTTAAGTGTATATATATTTGTTGTTATATATCTGCACTTTGGAATTAGTCATCCTGAGATCAAGAAGTAGCTCTGCTAAAAATTGTCATGCTCAGGGAGAGAGAAGATAGTCAGCTAAAAGAAGAAAAGATGGGGCAATGAAAATTATCGTTAAGCCCCCTTCTTTGACTCAAGAGAGGGAAATCAAATTCTACCAGTAAAAACTTGGGAAATAAAACCGAGACTAGTAAAAATGTAACGAGACTTCTTAGCCAAGTCAAAAGTGCCAAAAAGAAAACCCGTAGCTTTCTGAAACTAAGGCCAGAACCATATGGTCTTGAGCTAATCATCTCAGTACAGCAACTTCTCTCTCATCCAGAAACTGAGGGGGAACGGGAGGCCTGGCAGGAGCTAAGAGTCAGATTACAGTTCCTTCTGCCTTCAGGCAGAGATGTCACTCACTTCCTTTATTGCTGACACCCAACCCACAGATTTCTTTCAGACTCTGCAGTTGTGCAGCTGGAAGAGGAATGGTCCCAGTACTGGGAGGGTACAAAGATCCTAAGGTGTAGGGTCTCCCACAGCAGGGACAGGACTTGCTCCTGGATATCCAGGATCCCCTGGTCAAATTTGGAGAATCCAGAAATAATCAGAGATACAGATCTGATTCAGAGACCTAACATCCACATTCTTGGAAATCCTAATGTAGGAAATGGAAAAAGGGTACAAAGTTTAATAGGAGGAGAGTGAAACAAGTATAGTATTTTGAAATACCTCCAAATTTGGGCTCCCTTATTAATAAGTAAATTACACTTTTATATCGACATTCAATCCACTGTTAAATTTTAGTCCTAAATCAGAAGCTCTGAAGGAGGAAGATGCGATCTAGAGAGACTACTGGAGAAGTGTGTCCTTTCTGATCTTTGTAGATAAGAGAGGAGGATGCCATTCAGGTCCTGGTATCCCTTCCCCAGGTTTAAGCACAAGTAATTTGGAGGGTGGCAGGGAAATGTTCAAATACCAGTAAATTCCAAGAGAAGGCTGAGTCATTTGTACTGTCCCACGGGGAAATAATGAAACCAAGTAAAATACCGGTTGATACCTGGACCTGAGATGTGATGCCAGCAGGGACAGGAAGTCATCACCATGGAGACCAGAGAAAAGTCCAAGGAAACCACATGGATCTCTGGACATTTTCTTCCTTTCTCGGATGAGGACACAGTTCATTTCACCTACCCTTCATATATCTGATACCATCGTGGAGGGCTACAGGGAAAGGGGAATGGAAATCTGAGAGACTGATTATTTTTATCTAAGGAGGCCAAACTTTATCTAAAGCGGCTGTCTAAGTTGCAATGGACTGAAGGTACCAGGTTAGTTCATTAGGTTCATTTTTTTTTTTTTTTTTTTTTGGCTCATAAGGGAGATCAGAACAATTTTAGAAAAGGAAAAATTCTATTTTCTCTGTACATCTAAGAGTACGGGAAAACTTACATTAAAATTTATGGACTGCTTACTATGGGTCAGGCAATCATACCCATATAAAATAGGTATTATCATCTTTATTTTACAGATGAAGTTACTGGGACCTTGGAAGAGAAAAATCGCTCGTCTAGAGTGACGTGATCAGTAAGTGAAACGGCAGGACTGTAGCACAGGTGATTCTGATGTCCGGTCTTGTGCTCATAGCTACATGCTGTACGGTCTTCTGGGTCATCTACTGTGGGGTGCCCAGAACTATTCCTAAGCCATGCTGTGTGTTATTACCACATGGTCTGTGAAGCTTTTGAAGAGACAGTTTCCACATCCCCTCTCTATAGAGTTGGGTCACTGCTTAGAAGTTGTAAGGACTCTGCCTTTTGAAGAAATATTAATGGTTACAAAAACTTGCTCTGAGCAAATTAGGGCACTGATACACATTACAGAAAGGAAAAATCTAAAGAGGGACTGTGTAGTAAGTGTTGAAGACTTCGTTCTCCCTATCTCTAGAATGATTTTAAAGAATAACTCGGAAAGACTATTTTGAGACAATGTATCCATCAAAGCCATTCCAAGAGCTCCAGAAGGACCTTTTTGTAATAACCTGCAGATATGACCTATGACCGAGAGTGGTGCTGAGTTACCCAGCTGATTAAGGAGTTGGCTACAAATTGCCAAGAAGGGAGCAAGAGATGCTGGAGACCCTGCACAGACAGTGAGCGTGGTTACTGTTCAGGAGCCAAGAGCAGTAAACATTACAGGTTTAAACAGTTCCCACGGTTCAGAGCTGCAGGAAGACGCTGGGAGTCAGGGTCGTTGAATCTCGCAGCCGAGAGAAGCTGACTCTGAGAGTAGACTACTAATTTGAGAAATCACTAAAAACAGAGCTGCGCCTGCCACCGAGAGTTGTCGAGAGGTTCCTCTGGAAGCTGTTGGAGGAAAACTTGCAGATGTTCAGGTGGAAAAGGTACCATTGATGGAAGGAATCACAGGGAGCACCCCAGAGAAAGAGTGGAGACCCATGGAAGTCATCCTCTCTGTCACCTCAGCTCCAGTTTCTTAAAGAGCCACTAGCAATGGGACAAAAGGAAAAGTGGATGGCATCTGCATTGTCTGCTTGCTACTCATGAAGCCAGTACAGGCTATGATATTAAAATACCGCTCAGAGGGAAGACAGAGTAATCATTTACATATAAGGGTACCCGGTTGAGCTGGAGATCCAGAAATTCTGGGAGTCATTTGAAGCACCCATAGAACCAGCAGTTAAAATCCAACCATCTGATACTCTGAGGAAGGCAGCCTGGACAAGAGAATTATAGATAATTGCATTTTAAGAAAGACTTGCATTGTTCTAATAATTTGTATCTGGCCATCACTGATATAACTACATCCATGGGACTCTGTACGGAGATCCGTGCAAGTAACACATTTTATAGGCAGGGAAATTACAGCACAGACCATGGTGGGAGCCATATTGCGAATCAGGCTGTGAATCAGTTACAGAGCTAAGAATAGACCTCTGCTGCCATTTAGCAATAGAAAACAATCTCTGACAACATCCTAAAGGCTATTAGGATTTTCTCAGCTTTAGATAAATTCACCACCAGGAAAGTATCTTATACTTCTGAAGAACTGTAATTTAGTACAGTGACTAGAATTTGATATGTCCCATTGGTTTCCCGGTTAAGGAAAAAATGAAGATGTTTAAAATCAGCCTTGAGATTACAATTGTCAAGTAATCTACTGTGTGAACTGCTGTGGAGAATAAGGTCAGGAGGCAGTCCAGCTGAAGAGATGTTTATTAAGACACAAAAAATAAAGACACAAATATTTTCACTTTGACCATGGTCTTTGAAAAGTTACGAACATAATTACACAAATTTACAGTGCTTTTTTTTCCTATAAATATTTATCGTCCCAAATTTAGAAAACATTTTTGAGGGAGCAGATGAAGTAACAACCTCACTATAAAATAACTTAGAAATGTATTTCTCCATGACAAAAATTTGAAGACCCTTACAGCTGAAAGGAGCCTTAGAGTTTATCTCATCCAACAAATTCTCTCCTACATGAATCCCTACTCCCTCTCCGCAAGGTCATAAAGGGACTACATGTCACCAAAACCAGTGGACAATATTGAGTCTCGACTTCTTAGATGCATTTGACATTGTTGATTTCTTGACACTCCTTGAAATATTCTTTTCTCTTGGTTTCTTGTAAAGAATCGGTTTCCCCCATGTCTGACTGCTTTTCCTCAGATTTCTTTGTAAGTTTATCCTCTTTTTGCCCAGCCATGAAACAGTGCAGCTTCTCAAGACTTGGTCCTCTTCTCTTTTCACTCCGCAGACTGTATCATTCATTCCCACTGCTATGGTTACAATCCTTATCATTTGATTCACAAATTGTATCTTAGGTCTGCATTACTCCCCTGAGTTCCAGATCAGTATGAACAAATCCCTGTTTATATCTCTTCTTTGATCCTGTAAAGGCACCTCAAAACCCATGTTCTTCTCTCGCTCTCCCCACCCTCTAACGCCATCAACAGTCCCTCTACCTGGATCACAAGCACTTCAGAGTCACCCTGAACCCCTCCCACATCGACCCCAGAGCCTACTGATGTACCTCTGAAGTATTTTTCAAACCCACCCTCCTCTCTCCATCTCCAGTGCCACCAGCCTAGTCCAAGCAGACAACACCTCCCTCCTCGATTATATTATTCAGAAACCACATCCACTCCCCATATCTACTTTTGCTCCCTTCCAATGAATTCTCTCCTCAGCATCAAGAGACCAATCTTTTCAAAATACAAATCTGATCATAATACTACCTTTCAAGAAAAAAAATTTAAGAGTGTCCCAGTGCTCTTGGGACAAAAAAAGAAAAGAGTGAAAACAAATACAGAATAATTCTTAACACAGTCTGTGAGGTCACACAAAGTCTCATCACCGATTGCATTTCCCAATTCACACTGTGCTCCCCCTGACTCTCCTTGCCCCAATAGTAGCTTTTTCCAGTTTCTTGAATGCGCCATGCTTGCTCCTGCTATTTCTGCTGTACATAGTTAACTCTTTCTTAGCCTTCAGATCGTAACTGTCACTTCCTCCCCTGACATTCCAGATTAAGACAGACCCATGAATTATCTGCCCACCTAGTTTCACCTCTTACCACTATGGCAGTGTGTTCATTACTAGGGGAGTTAGAACATCTACTCAGTTTGTGCCTGTCTCTTCCACTAGATTTAAAGTGCCAGGAAAGCAATTAGTTCATCCCAATTTACTTATCATTTTATGCTCAGTGCCTACACAGTGTCTGAGGGCAGGCAATAACCATTTGTTGAGTGAATGAAAGACTTCCTTCCTGTCCTTGAATATTCCCAGGAAGAAAGAAATCATAGCCTCCTGAGTCAGTTCATCTTTTTTTTTCCCCACCTTTTGGGAAATTTTGATGGAAAATTCTTCCCTGTATTTAGGCTTAATCTATCTCTAGGTAACTTACCAATTTATTCTTGCCTTTGTGAACTACAAAATTAATCAATTTCTTTCTCCATGTGATAGTTTTTTAAATAAATGAATTCAAAATCATAATGATTTTACTCTTTCTCTCTCATCCTCATTTTCTTCTCTGTGTTTGCCATCCTCTTTATGCTTTTTGGTATATGACAACCCTAATCTCCTTTTTTTTTAAGATTTTATTTATTTATTTGACACAGAGAGAGTGAGAGATAGAGCGACAGAGAGAGACAGAGAGCAAGCACAAGCAGGGCAAATGGCAGGCAGGGAAGAAGCAGGCTCCCTGCTGAGCAAGGAGCCCAATGCAGGACTCAATCCTAGGACCCCGGGGTTTCATGACCTGAGCTGAAGGCAGCTACTTAACCAACTGAACCACCCAGGTGCCCCACAACCCTAGTCTCCTGTTGAGATGAATAAACAAGTAATTTTATTAAACACCCAATAAGTGACTCATTTTTATGTGGACAAGCTTATTTCAATGTTCAGAGGTCGAGTTATTGACTGACTTTCTAAACCCTGTCAATATCAAGAGTGTTTCATAGATTCGAGGATAACTTTGAAACTAATTGTCATTTTAGTATGGGTATTTTCAATTTAAATTCAGAAAACTTAGATACATAGATCAAACTGTACCTCTGAAAAAGCTCCATCAATTGACCATATCAACATCTATTTAAATTAAAACTATTCCACTTTTTATGCTCTCACAATGAAATGAGCATTACGAAAGCCTTGTGTTTTGACAAATTTGGCAATTTTAGCAAAATTCAGTGTGCTTGTTTTGGTTTATATGTATTTTCTATTACAAAAATGGAGGGTTTTCATTCACTGCCATAAGGCCTGGTCCGGTGCCTACTAGAGATCAGCATATCAGTGCTCAATAAATGTTTGTTCGAAGGAAGAATGCACAATTTATAGATGGAATGGCTTCTTATCACTGGAAAATTTGGTATATTTGTTGAATTGACCTGAGAAGATAAGGACCATCTTCTCACTTACGAGTTTCATTTAGAAACAATTGAGAAATAGTCACATTAGTAATGACTTATACAGTTCATTTACAAGCTTCTCCTCTATTATCAATTTCAGAGAATTCCATTTCTCAAGTTAAAAAAAAAAAATGGCACTGAAGATGTATCAAACCCTGCCTGAAAAACTCCTCCTTTTCACCAAAACTTCTCCTAACCTCTAGAGGAGTTTACTCCTTTATATTATAAATTTATTCCCAACATAGATTAGAATTTGGCCAGATCCAGAAATTATGTATTTAGTATTAAAACATTCAAATGGGCCTTTATAAGATCACTCATTTGCATTTCTAAAATAATACCCCAAATCATATACTTGTAAAGAAAAATTACAGAAGGAAAATTTAGTTTTGTTGACTCCTCTCTCTCTCTTAACTCTCAAGTCAAAGCCCGTTCCTTACCCTGCTCTCCACATATGAGACCTCAGACCAGGGAGGAAAGAATTAGTAGAAAGAAGTATTAGAAAAGAAATGCTATTTTTGTATGTTTACTGTTTTGATTTAAACTGGAGTTAAAAGCATTCTCCATTTATGAAATGATGGTACTCATGAATAAGAGAAAGGGCTGGAAGAAAGACTTCTGGGGGTCAGGGGGCGACCTGAAATAATAACGTCTCCTAATTGTGCGTTAAGCATCAACTTCTTAAGAAGATAAACTTCATTTATCTTAACTTTAAGCTTATACTATTTTGGAATATAATTTCCCTCAATATATTTTATTATTTTCCATAACCTTTAGGAAATATACGCATTAATATTCTCATGTACTATATATCCTTTAAAAAAAATATCACTCAGCACCTTTAAATTGCTGGGAATATAAGGAGGCTAGATTTATACTGAACAAGGGTTACTACTTCCAAGGATCATCAAAGCTGCATCTGCCATGTTCACTGATGTCTGTTTAAAAAAAAAAAAAAAAAGGACCCAAAGCCTTTTATGCCTCAGCTTGAACTGTGGTTATCATGGTCCTAATCATAGTGCTTATAATCAAGGCTTTTTTTCTCTCTCTAATTTTCTCTTTCCTTCGGGAAAGCACCCTCACTTCAAGTCAAGTTCATTCCACAATCTCCTATTTCAGATGACTTGGTTGGAGGACGTGTCATGTGTTGGAGCTGAGAAGAGGCGGTGCTCATCAATCAGCAGATTCCCGGGTGCTAATCCTCACCCCAGTTAGCTGATTCGGCCCTCTGGATTCTGACCACTGCCATGGTCAATCACACAGCTGCTCTCTTCAGCCTCATCATCTCCCTCTTCTTACAGATTATTGCCTCATGGCCACTGAGACAAAAAGAAAGAGAAAGGGGACCAAAATCATCAAAATCATGTGTCCTGAAAGAAATACTCAATGTGACCAGAATTTTTCATTTAATCGACATGAGGAAAAGACTATTTTTACCAAATACTTGGCAATCAAATGCATATGATGATAAGAAATCAGAAGTCGGACGTTGCTGTTGTGATGGTGGTTTTTGTTGTTTGCTTTGGTTTCATTCATAATGTCTCCCAACCTGGCCTTTTTATGGTGAGGCCATTCCTCTAACCCTCAATAGATCCATTATTTATTTAAACTTTATACTCAGAGCAATGACTTCAGAAACAATCAGTGTCACTTTACTCATAATATGTCCAACATAGTTTTTTACCTGGAGGCTGACATTGATTCAATCATTTTGTAAAAATTATTTATCACCTGCCAATTGATTTCTACAGTAACAGGAATCACCTGACATTTTGCTACACATATCAAATTGCAAAGAAATATAATGAGAAATCACTTATTATAATCATCTTCATTATATTTATGAAATATTTGTTAAACACTTTAACATTTGTGACAGTGTCAGGAGAAATTGCTCAAACATTGTACTGAACTGAGCTGGTGGCAATCAATTTTTATTACATAAGATGATGTGAAACAGTATTTTCTGTAAAAGAATAGTAAAGTCTTTTGAAATAGTTTCTACAAAGAATTTACTTTTTTATCTCCTTATATTGAGGAAAAGAAATTCAGAGCTAAGTAGAGGTATTTGCTAAATTTTTCTCCTTAGTGATAAAATGATACCTATAAAGATGATTTTCAAACAGAAACAAAATTTCATTTTCCATCTCAACTTCTCTGTGATGCATTTCATAGAATTGCAAATCATGATGAGAAGACTTGGAAAAACCCCTTCCTATACAGAATATTTAAATAAAATGATTGTAATTTATTCACAGTGAGTCTACTTCATCATTTCTTTACATCTCTTTCTCCTAGAACTCCAGCTCCATGTTTTCAAGTAGCTGGTATGAGTATGAAATTTATAGAGCATACTTAATCTGCAAATCACATGTTTTGTTTTCTTCTGTTTTCTTTCTTTTTTTAAGCAGATTTAAAATAAGTGGCATTCTCTTAAATGCATTTACTCGAGGGGATGAATGGCATGCAATCTCAACAGTGAACTTCTTAGGGATGTCAAGAAGGCAGAGAACTCCATTTGGTCATGTGCCAGATGGTGACATCCCTATGCCTTAGTACAAAAGAACACATCAGAACCTTCCTGAGGATAAGTTTTGCGAGTTAACAATATGGAGCAATCAACAGGGCTGTCAACAGTTTCCTAATGGGAGAATATATTTGTGGAACGAGGTGGCTCCAGTTTTCAAATTTCAAATTTTACATGTTTATACAAGGTGGGCCATCCTAGATGTTTCTGAAATTGGCTAAATTCACATTTGAAATTTGCTAACCTCTCTTTCAGTATCCTCTCACTGCTAATAACTCTCCTACGGGGTAGACAGCACTGTGTGCATGCATTCATTGCATCATTTCCCGTGCCTGGACACACAGGAAGGTAGTTCCTAGTCTTCTCTGTAGTAAGGTGGACAGTGAGACTGGGTTCTGGTCAACAAGATGTAAGTGGAGATGACACATGCCATGTCCTCAGGCAGAAACCATAGATGTTGCTTTTTGAGAAGGCAAAGCAAGAAGATGAAAGCAATCTGGATCCTTGAACAAAGGTGCCTCAAGGGTTGCCTGATTTACATCAGACATCTTGTGAGTGAGAAATAAATCCTATATAAAACCACTGAGTAGTTAGGATTTATATGTTATCACAGCATAGCCTATCCTACTCTCACTAAAAAACTTGCCTTCTATTTTCAGCTTCCTTATTCACAAACTCATGCTTTTATGGATAAAGCATAATGATTCACCTCTTCTAAGAGGTAGTTGCATCTCAGTAAGATATTTGTGAGAAGCAAAAAATACCATCAAGCCCTAAAAGAAATTAATTTCTAATAGAAAAAAACAAGAGCTATGAAAAAGAGCAAGGGAAACTCATTTTTTGAAAAGATTCTATTTTTTTATTTATTTGAAAGAAAGAGAGAGAGAGAGCACAAGCAGGGGGCAGGGGCAGAGGGAGAGGCAGACTCCCTGCTGAGCAGGGAGCCAGCCACTGGGCTCAATCCCAGGACCCCGAGATCAGGACCTGAGCCAAAGGCAGATGCTTAACCGACTGAGCCACCCAGGTGCCCTGGGAAACTCATACGTGAAGAGATAACTTCTGAAGCTTCTCTGGCTGTATCATTTACTCCAGCATTCTGTAAGCTAACCTTTTAAAAGTCATATTTGTTCTCCATGTTTCTATAGTTTCTTTCTCCTATTCAGTAAAACGCTGTTTTAGCAAGGAGCAATAGAAGAAAAAAGAATATATTTTTTTTGGTTGAAACATTTTTGACAGTTGTAACTCTATCAAAAGAAAGGATTACAAAGTGATTTATTCTAATAGGTACATGCACTAAATACCTTAGCTTCTTAAAAATAGTTCATATCGAAATCATTTACATAATAGGCATTGTGCATTGTATGAGTTCTGTATTATACTCAGAATCCTTTTGTGCTTCTCTCTATGACACATAAGTTCTTACAAACAAAGTTTCAGACATCAGGTCACAGTTTTTGAGCTGTTTCTCTGTAGCTCCATTTTTTTTTTTCAATTGCATCCACAAATTCCCAAGTCTGTTTATTTTGTTATTAGGAACTGTAAGAAGCATTCACTATGAAAGTGACAGTTTGGAAAAAGCATGGGTTTGGGCATCAGACCTTGGCTTAAATATCATTTCTGTCATTTACTGGCCATATAAGTTTCACGGAGTTTAAACTAAAGGGTTTTAAATTTCTTACATGTTAAAATAAGGGGGTAGGGGGAAGCCTAACCTATAAGGATTGATAGATTTGTTTATAGATTCTACTTACAAAACCACCAGTACATTGCCTGCTATATAGTAGGACTTCAACATACAAGAATCCATTTGAGAATTATTTTTATTGAGATAGATATATATATAATTAATGTGTAAAAAAATGCATAGATTTTAAGATTTTGATAATTCTGTATGTCCATGAAACCACCACCCGAAACAAATGTAGAGCATTTCGCACCCTGCAAAGTTCCCTTAAATCCCCTTTCCGTTAATCTCACCCCTCCTTCCCTCCCCCCATTTACACAACCACTGTCTAATTTCTGTCGTCATACTCGTGTCTGATTTTGGACTTCATATGAATTGATTCATAGACTCTGTACTCTTCTGTGCCTGGCATTGTTTACCTGACACAATGTCTTTTGAGATTTATTCATGATGAATGCCATAGTTAGTGCTTTTTCATTGCTGTATAATATTCCACTGCATGATGATCCCACAATTTTTTGTATCTTCTCACATGTTAATAGACACTTGAGTTGTCAGCTTTGGGTTATTAGGAATAAGGTTGCTGTGAGTATTCTTGTACAAGTCTTTTTGTAGACTTATGTTTTCATTTCTCTTTAGTGAGTACCTAGAAGTAGAACTGCTGGGACATAGGGTGAATATATATTTAACTTTATAATACACTACCAAATAGTTCTCTAAAATGATTGAACCATTTAATACTCCTGCCAGCAATGTATGAGAGTTTTGGCTGCCCTATAGCCTTGCCAATCTTTAGTGTTATCAATCTTTTTGGTTGTAGCCATTCTAATGGGTCTGAAATGGTATCTCATTATAGTTTTATTTTGCATTGCCTTGATAACTGATAATGTTAAGTACCTTCCTATGTGTTTATTGGCCTTTTGTATAATTAATTTTCTGAAGTATTTATTTTACTATCTTTGTATTGGGTTGTTCAAACTTTTGTTGTTGACTTTCCATATTCTGGACACAAGTACTTTGTCATGTATATACTACAAATATTTTTCCTAATATGTGGCTTGTCTATTTTCTTCATAGTGACCTTTGATGAGCACATTTAGTTTTGAGGAAATCCAACTTATATGCTTTTATCTTTTATAGTTGTTGCTTTTAGTGTTCTGCCCAAGAAATCTCTATCTACCCAAAGTTTTCTCCTAAATGCATTATGGTTCTGGATTTTACATTTATTTCTATGACCCATGTTCAACTAACTTTTAGGTGTGGCATGACATAGAGATCAAGTTTTATTTTTTCCACACAAATAAGGATGATAATGATTTAATGCTGGGCTTATAAGCTTGGGTCTTACATTTTATGTTTTGATACTAGACACAGCAAAACATATCACTGTCTCCAGAGTCGCTAAGGTAATGTTAAAAGATTTCAACAATTTTTAAAACAAGTTTAATTGTATTAGTAAAATCTCTTCTTAAAAATGTTATAAAATATCCATGTTTAAGCAAAATTGTCAATACCGTGATGATTTCCATGGAACCTGCACAATCACCCTATCCCCCACCCCCCAATTTGGTTTTCCATCCCCAGCCTTTAGTGTCTTTCTTGCAAACAAGTACCAGGGCACTCTTACCCTGTGTGATAATCTGTGTGGCTTAGTTCTTCAAAGATAGGTTCTTATTCCAGATATTTCACACAGTTTGTCCCTTTCTCTCTTGGCTGTCCTCTATAGTAGCTGACAGCAAATTTATCTGATAACTAAGAGGAACAAATGTGTTGATGTTTATTACCCCATTTAGCTAACTTATCTCTAGCTAAACAAATCCTAAATTCTGGACATGATGTCAACTCAAAAATATGAATTGAAAGAAATTTCAGGCACTGTATAAATTGATGAAAAGATCAGTTTGGGATCAGCCAGCTCTGTGATAGTCTTTTAAAAACCCTCTTTTTGGGGTGAGGAACCCATTATCTGACTCTGCTTCAGACTGGTCCTGGTGTTCTAATATAATAGAATCACCTCTACTTTTGCCTGTATGTTAACCATAAAAGGTACTTATTCCTGATTTGATCAGAATGATACTAGTTTGATTACATATTACATCATTTACAGCCACTTTCCAAAAAGGCACAGCCCTCCAAAATGAAATAGTTATTACTTCGGCTGAGTCTGTAAAGTTTAAAGTGAACTCAGGGACTGTTAATTATCTCCTGATTGCTTATTATGTGGTGAATGTAAATACATAGAAAGTCAATCTGGATAATTTTGTACCTGTGCCAAAAAAAAGGAATTTCTAAGGTTAGTCAACCTCAAAAAGTCTGACGGGAGTACTTTCTCTAAAATGTTCAGTATCTCTTGTCTATATAATCTTGATTCACCACATTGCTAATGACCCTACCTACAATTGGTGCTAGTTAACAGTCACTAAAATCAACAATTCAATGCAAATTATGATATTTTAATATTTAATATGCCCCTTGCTAAGTTTCCAATTCCATCTTTCATTTTAGTTCACAAGTGATTTTACAATGTAGTGACTTTTTTTGCTGGTAACATTTTCTTCATAAGCCTAAACTTTTCAAATCCTTTCTTTTCATGCACATTTTCTATTGCATTTTTACTACTCAAAGACTAATCAGGCAGTCATTTCTTATCAACAACCTCTTTTCCCATTACAGAAGATTCAATTGAATGCATCCATTTGTTTCATTCTTTCTGAGGGAAGACATTCCACCATCAGCATTGCCTCCTGCGGCATTCTGAGGAAATTTTCTATAAATCAAATTTTGCTACTGATTCCCTACCCAAACCTTTCTGGAGCCACGTTTGCATCAAGGGAAGAACAGGAAGAAGGGTAGCTTCACTATTTTCAGTCACCTGGATAGTAACCTATTCAGACTTTAACTTGTATTCTGCCTACAGGTCCTCCTCTACCACCCTGGGAACCCCACCACTCTTCCATTTTACCAGGTTCTTCCCACCAAGAAGGTAAATGCCCTGATAAATCGACCCATATCATAATTTGCTTTGGGCATTATTACTCCTCAAATAAAGGCATATACTTATTTTTTTTTTAAGATCTTATTTATTTGTGAGAGAGAGAATCAGAGACAGAGAGCACGAGAGGGAGGAGGGTCAGAGGGAGAAGCAGACTCCCCGCCGAGCAGGGAGCCCGATGCAGGACTTGATCCCGGGACTCCAGGATCACGACCTGAGCCGAAGGCAGTCGCTTAACCAGCTGAGCCACCCAGGCGCCCCAGGTATATACTTATTTTAAACTCCCATTTTAAGGGAGACCCACTGGAGAGTCTCATGGTGAATTAAATTAGAATATAACAGACTACTCACTAAAATCACACTACTATTACTATGCAAAGCTAGCCACACTTACTGTATACCAGTTGTAAATGAACACAGCTAGAGTCTCACTGTACTATTATCACATTAATAAATAATGCTGCTGATTACATTAATACTACTGATGATGATCATCATCATCATAATGACAACTTACATTTATTGCCCACTTACTATGTGTAAGGGGCGCCTGTGTGGCTCAGTTAGTTGGTTGAGCGTCAGACTGTTGATTTTGGCTCAGGTCATGATCTCGGGGCCGTGAGAAAGAGCCACAAGTCAGACTCCACACTCAACTTGGAGCCTACTTAAGATTCTCCCTCTCCCTTTGCCCCCAACTCTGCTCGGGTGGGCACTCGTGCAGGCTCTCACACTCCCTCTTTAAAACACACACACACACACACACACACGCACACACACATACACACACACAACCACACTGTTCTCAGCACTTTTGAAATATTCTTCTTTTATCCTTACAGCAATTCTATTAATCAGAACACATAATCATCCCTTTTTTACCTAAGTTTATCCTCCTAATTACTATGCTGTTTCACAATAATGTATAAAACTATTGCAGACAATGTTGATAATATAAGAACAGGAAATGGCAGTTTCATTCTTGGGCTCACAGAGGAATATGTTATGGAGCTGATGTAAGAATCCCAGTTTTTCTGTTTCTCAACACGAATAGGCTTTGCAGATACCACTGCAGTATGTTCCCGAAAATGTCATTTGCCACAGTGAGCAGTGTGCTTTGGGATAAGACAGCAAAGGAAGGAAGTGGCTAGAGATGAAGAGCATCGGAGGCAAGAAAAATGAACCACCACTCTCTTCAGCCGCCTGACCTTTGACCTCCCCTTAGCCAACCAAAAAGATAAAGATGTCTTCCTTGGACAACACAAAATGAAATTCAACTAGGATTATGGTCAAGAACTCAGCCATATGAGGTCAGTGTAAACAGGACATTTTGAAAAATGGACAATAGGGAAATTTATTCATAAAAGCTGGAGACTCTTATCTGATTGAGGGTTCTTTTTCAAAAATACTTCCTTTCATTAAGCATTGAGACATGTAAGATATATAAGATAATGCAAAAGATAAGTGCTAAAAATAGATACAGGAATATGGTGCTGGTATACGGCCAAAAATACTTCCCCTGATTTTTCCACTTATCATTTAACGGAATATTTTTTTCGTGTAATTCTTTCTTTTTTTTTCCACTTTCTTCAAAACACAAGCCTCCGAATAACAAAAAGTCATAGTACATATTATCTCTCCTTCATGTTTTATGGTGTAATTATTTCCAGATTTTCTATTTGATAAGTGTGTAAAAAACCATGCTCAGCCTACCATTTTTCATTGTTTATGTTCATTTATTTTGATTTTGACACATTTTATATTTTCTTACCTGAGGTGATACATTATAGTAAAGAATTCTGTCAAGTATTTTCTTTCTTTCTTTGATTGGGGTATGGGCAAATTACTTTTATTCATTTGGGTACCCTTTCCAGAAATTATGGTATCTGATTTTTTCATTAATTCTTATTTTTAGAATCACACAGTGATTTTTTTTCATGTTGGTATCTGCTCACACAAGTCATGAACGATGAGACACGTGCTTAGTGGCTCTATCAGTTGAATCTCTTTATCTTGGAATATATAAAACATGAAGCAGAAGATGTTGTGTGCTAAAAAATGAAGTGCTAGAAAATCACCAACATATAGAAAGTTACATATTCTTCCCATGTTTCATAAATTTTCCATGTGTTATTTTCTCTTGTAGTTGAATGGAAGGGAGGCATACAAAAGTGAGAAAGGGGGTGCACCTGGGTGGCACAGTTGGTTAAGCGGTGGACTCTTGATTTCTGCTCAGGTCAGGTCTCAGGGTTAGGGGATCAGGCCCCAGATCAGGCTCTACACTCAGCACAGAGTTTGCTTGAGATTCTCTCTCCCTCTCTCTCTGCCCATCTGCTGCTCATGCTCACTCTCTCTCTCTCTCTCAAATAAATAAATAAAATCTTTAAAAAAAAAAGAGTAAGAAAAGGTTGACAGCTGACAGAATTCTGTCTCACCAACTACTGTAACTCCTTTAAGCTTTGATACTTCCTCTGTAAAAGGGGGACAATACTCCCTCCATTGCTGGTAGACTACTTTGAAGATCTGGGATAATGCAAAGTGTCACATAGTTGACGCTTAACAATTGCATGTAATAATGTAGTAATGCTATAGAATTCTTCATTTATGTAGTCACTCATCCTTGGGTGCCCTATTGCTACATTTTTGTTTCCATTTTTTTATTTCAAGATGGAACCTAAACTCTAGGCAAGACTTTTAAAATTATATTTTCCTCTATTTGGGAATAGACAGTGTATTTGTTTCTTAAGCCTACCATAACAAAACACCACAAACTGGGTGGGTCGGTGGTTTAAAACAACAGAAATATATTATATCACAGTACTGGAAGCTAGAAGTCCAAGGTCAAGGTGTCAGCAGAGCCATGTTCCGAAATCTGTAGAGGAGACTCCTTCCTCTCCTCTTCCCAGGGTCTAGCTATTGCCAGGAATCCTTGGTGTTCTTTGGTTTACAGCTGCAGCACCTTTATCTCTACCTCTGTTGTCACATCTTGTTCCCCCTGTGAGTCTGTGTGTCTGTCTCTTACCCTCTATAGGGACACCAGTTATTTTGGGTTATGCGCCCACCTACTCCAGCATGACCTCATCTTAATTACATCTGCAACAACCTTGTTTCCAAATAAGATCATATTCTGAGATAGGAGGAATATATAATTCAATCCATAATAGTAATAAACCCATCGTATAAAATATTTAAGTTTTATGATACCCATCTCTTACTTCAAAAATACTTCTTCACAAAGAATAAGGATTCATAATACACATACCCTCTGTCCAATTTCTGCTGGAAAAACTTTCCTCCCATTAGGGATATTTTCCTTCTAAAGTCCTAATTCCAATTTAAGTCAAAATCACATTATGACTTTGTAGTCTGTTGCCACTTCCCTTCTTATACAATGACCTCTGGCTAGTTGATTTTCTTATAAAATGTGTAGCAAATCACTTGACCTTTTCTGAGCACTATTCGTTCATCAGAATCAGTGCTATTTCTCTGAGTTCATAACACAACTGTAAAAATCATGCTCCCTGGTCAGATGAGTGTCTTAGGTATGAAGTCTCTTCAGTACTTGTCTCCCATTTTCTACAGCCCCATCAAACTGTGACCTGTTTGAGGCCCTACTTCTTATATTTTTTAATTAACAGTAATAATATGAATTGTGTGAGATGTTAAACGAAAATGATACGAGGTTCAAAAACATATTTTTCAAATACTAATATTATTCATATTTATTTTTATAGTTTTATTTTTATTTTTTATTATTATGTTCCATTAGCCAGCATATAGTACCTCATTAGTTTTTGCTGCAGCGTTCAACGATTCATCAGTTGCATATAACCGCCAGGGCTCATCACCACATGTGCCCTCCTTAGTACCCATCACCCAGTATCGTTGCTTCATTTCCTTCTCCATCCTCTCTCTCCTTCCCTTTCCAACAAAACTCCTTGGAGAATTGTTTACACTCAGTGTCTACAATTTCTCTTTCCTTCCACTCTTTTAAGCCACTCCTTTTTAGCTTATATCCCTACCCAATGACCTCATCCCATCTCTTGGCATTAAATATCATGTATGTGCTAATGATGCTCAACTATTTCACGAGACCAAATCTCTCACCATATAATCTATCTTCACTTGAATGGCCAAAGAAAGGCATCTCAAATTTAATACACACAGAACTGAGTTACTAAACTCACACCACTCCTTGGGGAGGCCTAAGGAGGGAGACCCTCACTGCTATCATTTTCCCCGTTTCAGTTAAATGGCAAACTCCTGCTCTAACACAATAAACCCAAAACCTTGGCGTCATTTTTTGACTCCTAACTTCCACATGCCATGGAAAGATCGCCACACTATCTTTCTGGCTCCAACTTCAAGGTATACTCAAGTGTTCACCACCTCTTCACCGTGATCAAAGCAACAGTATATCTGAACTCATTTGTTGAGATGGCCTCTCAGGAGTCTCCCTGCTTTTTTCTTGCCATTCTGCAAGATACTTTAAAGACAACAAAGTGATCCTGCTGAAACAGAAGTTAAGTCGTGTCATCTGGCTGCTCAAAAAACTCTAGAGACTTTACATTCCTCCTGGTGTAAAAGCCTATAAGGCCATATATAATCCATTCCAAAGGTAATTGATTCCTCATTGCCCCTTGTCCTCATCTGCTGTTCACTCCACCTTGCTCTCTCCACAACAGCCACACTGACCTCCTTGCTATTCCTGGAACATTGCAGACTCAAGCCTGCTTCAGGACCTTTGCATCTTGATTGCATCTTGATTGCCTAGGCTTCTCTTTGCCTAGCTATCAGATAGTCCCCAGATACAGCTCTGCCTGTTTCCTTCAGGTGCTTACTAAAACTTCATGATCTCAGTTAATTTTACCCTGGCACCCTATCTAAAAGTTCACATATACTCTCCAACATTTCATACCGCCAATTTGGCTTTATTTAGATTTCCTCTCAGCACGTATCACTGTCTAATATATTATATATTTTACTTATTTATCTTTCATATTTCTGTCTTTGTCAGCTAGGGTATACGCCCCATGAGGACAAGGAATGTTTTCTATTGAATTCACAATATCTGGAGCATCATGGTACGCAAAAATTGTTTTGAATGGTTTAGTTTATTCACCAACATACCCCCAGAATTTAGAATAGAGCCAGATAGATAGTAGATGCCCAGTAAATATGTTTGAATGAATGAATCCTAAAATACTTATTGCATTGTCTTATACTTAGTATTAGCTTGATAAATGTTTTTTGAGTTATTAAGTGAATACTTTTAAGGTTTTAAAAAATAATTTTTAATTTTATTTAATTAAATAATAATTGTTTCCCTTAAAAGCTGTCTGAATATTTTTTTCGAAAATTATGTTATGTGGTTTTCTTCTCTATTATTCTGATTTGTCTCCAAAATTAGAACGATGATATTTCTTTTTTCTAATCAATCAGTACATTAAGTGTTTAACTACAAAAGAAAATTATTATAAAATCTAAAAATTGTTCTGCTAAAATCACTTGGGAATAGCAATATTGTTGTGACATTAAAAGAAAAAAAGCTACTTTAGCTGAAAAACAAAGCGGAGGTTTCTAGGGCTATCATCTAAAACAAGATAAATGATATTTCTACCTGAAGAATGTCCCTGATATAACATCTCAATTTCTTTAGCAACATTCACTTTTAGACCTTTATTCGGCATGATGGTATTTCAGATATAAATTTATAGCAACTGATCTAAACGCATGCAATAATAAAAACTGATATTAAATTAATAAAATAAGTAATCACGTGCTTTGTTCCTTAATTAAAAATCCTATTTATACAGAATAGTGAGTGCCTCAGAACATTCATACTCTATTTTATTGTATTTTTTATTATAAGAATAATAAAAAGTGAGATAAGCACTGATTGGATTTGTCATTCCCTATACAAAATATGAATGCACAATCTATCCCATTCCTGAAAGGCCTATTCTGGAAATATATTGCTGTAAACATTTACCAAATCAAACCCACTCACTCTACTAAAATAAGTTTATTTGGAGATGGTACATAGACAAAATACACATAATCTATGATTAATAGATGCCCCTGAATGTCCATCTTGAGAATTTAGTGCCATTACTGATTTTTACTTAATCCCAGTGTTCTAGTGATCTCATTTTGCAAAACTTTTCTGTAGAAAAAAAGAGGAAAAAAACAAAAAACATTCTATAGTCTAGTCACAGAATTATCTCTTTTGTTATGTTTTATATGTAAAACAGGGAAGAGGGATGACCTAGAAAAGGGGAAAATGCATTCTAAAATGCAAAGTGAACGAAAAAAAATAATAAAATGCAAAGTGAAGAAAGTGAAATCAGAGCCAAGTGAGTTTCTCAAGGCACAGAGACTTTTTTTTCAATCGCAAAGTTAATACCAGGTCATTGCTTAAAAACCAAAAAGAACAATATAGAATTATACGTTAAAAAAATTAACATTCTCCTTCTCAACCCTTGCAGGCATTCCTGTTTCTGCCTTTCAACTTCCTTCTCCAGAGCTATGATATATGGTTTATTCTGTACCATTCTAGAATTTTCTCTATGTATATATTTATACCTTTCTTCATAAATGACTTCATGGGTTATTTCACATGAAAGCTACTCCCAAACAATTCTTAAGCCCAAAGAGAAAATGTTTTCAGACCTCAGGAACAAAGTCAGCCAAATAATTAAACAACTTAAATATCATATCCATCACTTTTCCAATGAAGGCAACAGTAAAATATGAGTAATGTTACCTGACAGCATTAAATTGTCAAAAATAACATTTGTTTTTCAATACATAAACAAAAATTTTCAAAATCTACATGTTCAAGAATTGCATAGAGCAAGTTAACCCGCAAGAATCAAGCCATTCCAACGGCTCATTACTTCAGTAACAGAGGGCATGGCTCAGCAATGCACCTTTAGAATACATCAGGAACTCCCACTGCCCTGACAGTTTGGGGACATCCTAAGTCAAAAAAGACCTAGTTTTGTCACTTGTCAAGTGAAATATCCACATAATGTTTTAAGATACATATATGATAGAATATACAAAAAGTATTTTAAAGTGATTGGTATGCATTTCCAAAATCAGATTGGTCTTACAGGTTGATAATTTGACTTAATAAGCAAGAGGATACAGGTGATCATCCCCAATTATTAATTTTATCCAGCAATGACATATCTCCTCCAATATTAATGTGTTTGCCCATGCATGAGATTCTCTTTTAATTAAAAAAATATACATTTTGGTAGGGATGGAGGCTTCTTCCCATTTTAAGTTCACATGTAGAACTTCTTCTCACTAGTTAAGATCTAACATCAGAGACTACTTGCAAATAAATCCTACTTTCCTTGGACAATTATCTGATCACCTTGATTGCAGTTTGATATTCTAAGGTAAGTGTAACTTCTATTTCTTGGGCTTTTAGTATGAATCAGACTTCTCATTTAATTTTAGCAGTCTCAAAAGATAAATATTGTTATTAATCTTGCTTTAGAAATGATGACTTTGAAGGTTACAGGGAGTGAATATCTTACTCAAAGCAAAACAACAAATAAGTGGAAAAGCTGAGACTCAAAACCAGGTCTTTCTCCTTCTGAAGTCCATTCTTAATCTTCCAATACATAACTATAATATTCTGATTCCAAAACGTCTCAACTGGCCATTTATAGACATTCATTTGAATTATTTTTTTTGATGATTCATTCATTTTGAATGAAACCAGTAATTAATGCCAACTTTCCTAAATATCTTCTAACAATTATGTTAATTTCAATAACTTTGTTGATGTTTCCTGTGTACTGACCATATATACCAATATAGAACCAGTTAAAAATTTTCTAAGAATATATAAATGATCTGTACAAAGAGAGAAAAGAGTTCACATACTGTGTGCTTGGCATAGATCTCACCCTATTTCTGATTAGTCCTACTCAAGTACAGATTACATGTGGAGGCAGAGGTTAGGAGAATGAGATTTTCCAAACCACCAGGTCTATAGAAGTCTAAAGCTTTCAATGGTAGCTGCTAAAAACTGTCATGTATTAAATATATAGGTATCTACCCAAAAGAAATGAAAATATATTTCCATACAAAAACGAGTACAAAAATGTCCACAGCATCAGTATTCATAAGAGCCAAAAATTGGAAACAACTCAAGTGTCCATCAGCTGATGAACTAAGTGGTTTTTCATACCATGAACTATCATTCTGTCACAAAAGGAAAGAAGTACTGATACATGCTAGAGTACAGACTTTCTCTCTTGTGAAAGAAGCCATCAGAAAAGATCACATACTCTAAGACATCATCTCTATGAAATGTCTAGAATAGACAAATCTATAGAGACAAAAAGTAGATGGGCAGTTGCCTAGGTCTGGGAGGAATAATTGTCAATGGGTAAAAGGTTTCTTTGGGGGTGATAAAAATGTGCTAATAGAGGATTATTAATATACTCTGCAAGTATATTAATAACCTTAATGTTGAGTTGTATATTTTGTTGTCACTCCTACAGGACAATCAACCCACTGTGTGCTGGAAGCTAGAGATGAGATGACTTGTCAGGGTAGCCATGAGAAGGGTTGCCCTGCACAATCAATGTTCAGTGCATCTTTGAATAATCACTGAGTGATCTACGAGCTGACTTGACTCCTAGCGGGCTTCCTAGTATTGGCAAAGATGGTGCTTGGTGTGGTAGCAGCTAAGCAGCCTCCTAGAGCTGCTGGGGGACCTTTGGTGCTGTTCATTTATTATTCCTCTACGATACAAACTTCAGACTTTTGGTACTCAAAATATTCAGGTTCATTTATTTCAAAGCTATAAGTTCTGTTGTACTTGTCACAAGTTTATTTTGAGACTCACAGTGAGCAATTACTCAGCAGTTTTGCAATATCAACCATATCCAGAGGGCAGGGCATATAGAAAAATCTTGGTTGATGCCTGCATAGAAAGTTCAGGGGGAAAATAGAAGCATAGGAGAGTAAAGATTGAATTTATCCTATTGGAACAAAAAAGTATGACTGCTAAGACTAACTTCATATGTAAAGTTTGCTAATCAGTGAACAAATGACTTCCATGACTTTCTTAAAATCGTGTCATGGGGCATGGAGACAGCCTGATTTTAAGGGTGGTGATGACAGAATCTTGGCTCTAGCTCTTATATATTATCAGAAAAAAAACAAAAACAAACAGTGCATAGACTTCTTAGGACAAGAATTAATTTTAAAAGTGGAATTTAATGATCCTGCAGGAAACAGAAATTCTCCTTCAGTTTCTCTTCCCATTGCTATTCCATATACCTTCCAGTACTTTTATTCAGCTGCTCATCCATTAGATTTTGAGCTCCTGGTGAGTAGCAATCCTGCGTTTTAGAGCCTAAAGAATTATCACAGATGTTTAGACAGTACTCAGAAGGCAGGGGCTGCTATTAAGGGTACTGTCTTGTTAATTGATTAACCCAAGTCATAGAACAACTAAAACAGCAAACACTAACCTCTGAACGAGTTCTTGTATTTACCTACTTATTGCAAAAACTTCCTTTGGAGTCATTTGTAATTCAAATTTAAGCCAGAATACTAAAGAAAAAATATAAAAGGAAAAGAATAGCTTTAAAGTCTTAGAAGAGGGCGCCTGGGTGGCTCAGTTGGTTAAGCAACTGCCTTCGGCTCAGGTCATGATCCTGGAGTCCCGGGATCGAGTCCCGCATCGGGCTCCCTGCTCAGCAGGGAGTCTGCTTCTCCCTCTGACTCTCTTCCCTCTCGTGCTCTCTGTCTCTCATTCTCTCTCTCTCAAATAAACAAATAAAATCTTTAAAAAAAAAAATAAATAAAGTCTTAGAAGATCATGCTGTTAAATAGAAACGTTCTCATTTTCCATAGAACAAATAGTCACATTAAGTAATAAAAGCACAGCAGTAATGAGTGACTATAGAGTTCAATCCTTCGTTGGATCTTTCCCTTGGTATTTAAATCTTTCCTCTTTTTAAGCAAACAAGTAACAAACAGAAAGTCTCTTTGACCTCCTTCCTCCTCTCCCCATCCTCCTTTTCACAAATTTTCCAAAATGCTGTTTATATTACACCGTTTCCATTTCTCATAGTTCTCATTATCCCACCCAAGCAGTTCTTTTTTTATTTAATTTTATTTTATTATGTTATGTTAGTCATCACCCAAGCAGTTCTTTGTTGAGCTTTAGAATACAACTGACCTCATGTCTTTTGGCCTCTTGTCGCATGGCTTCTCATTTATTGATACTGTAGTATCAATATTTATTGATTTATTTATTGATACTGTATTTATTGATACTATAGACTATTCCCTCCTTTACAAAATTCTTTCTTCAAAATATTCTTTTCTTGGGTTCCTTGACACCCTTTCTTACTTCCTATATCTTCGGCTACTAAAAGTCTTCTTTGCAATATTATCTTGCAGGAACAAAGTTTTGAAAACTCTGATGCTTTGCTGGTTTCTAACATGCCCATGGCTTCAATTGCCTTCTATGGATTAATGAGTCTTTCTACGTGTAGACCTCCCTTTTTAGTTTCATATCAGTACACGAAACACTCCACCTGATATCTCCATGTGGTCGTCTCCAAGGCTTTTCCTAAATATTTCTTCACTTCCGGCCTCCACTACTCATACTCAACTGTGTACCTCTCACTTCTTTCTCCAGGACTACAACATTGCATTCTTAACTGGTTTCCACATTCACCATTGCCCTCTCTAAACCCAGCCTCCAAATTGAAGACTGAATCATCCTTCCAAAAAAGCAAATCTGATCATGTAGTCATCCTTCTTTCTTTTCCACCCTACAACACACATTAAAAAACTCTTCCTGAGGTCTCAATGCTCTTAACAAAAAGACCAAACTCTTATGGGGCCTGGTTATCTCTCCAGGCTTATCTCAATTCATTTTCTGTCTGAATAGCTACACCCCAGCCAATGGCATTCTTTCAGTTCTTGAATGTTCCACATTCCCTTCCACCACCAGGCATTTGAGCAGGCTTTACTTTATCAGCAATCTTCTCCTTTCCTATTATCTCCTTGGTAGACTCTGACTCTTTGGGGTACCACTTCCTCACGGGAGCATTTCTTGACCGCTGCTGGGTAACAGACAACCATAAGTACAGAGACTCACAACTCAGATTTATTATCTCACAGATCCCATGGGTCAAGAGTATGGGGACAAGTTAGCAGAGTCCTTGGCTTAGGGTTTCACCCAGACTGAAATCAAAGTGTTGATATGTTCAGCCTCCAAAAAGGCTCAAGATCCTATTCTAAGCTCAATCACACTGTTGGCAGAATTAATTTCCTTGTGGCTGTAAGGCTGAGGTGCTCATTTTCTTGCTGGCTATCATCAGTAAGTGAATGGATACACAAATCATGGTATATTCATACAGTTGAATACAATCAGCAATAAAAGCAATGACTGATTAGTACACACAAATTAACTATTCTGAGTGAAAAGAGCCAGACAAAAAGAAATACATACTGTATGATTCTATTTATATAAACATCTAAAAAATGCAGTCTATCATGGCAGAAAGCAGATTGGTGGTTGCCTAGGAATAGAGCAGATGGAAGTGGGAAGGAGAGTTACAGACAGGCATGAGAAAACTTTTGGAAGAGTAATAGATGAGTTCATGATCAACTGTGAGCTTTAAATAAGGACAGTTTATTATATGTCAGTTTTCCTCAGTAAAGTTATAAAAAAAGAAGAATCATCATCACCACCATTTTCTGATACCTTTTATGCTTTAAATCACTTTGCTTGCTCTCACCTAACCTTGGTCAGGATCCCAGGACTTCTTTTGAGTGTCTGATGTTTCTCAGCTACAGAGACCTGGTTTGGGTTATCCAAGGCTGCCAGATGACCAATATTCATATGAAATCCCAATTGGAGCACTGGCAAGTATGGCGCCTGAGGACAATTTGGAAAATTGATGAACATGTTTTAAATATGGCAGAAAAACTTTCATCTCTGCCAAAGAGACCTTTTTGTTATAGGCCTGTAAATCAAATGGTGCCCTGAGCCAAAAATAAAGTTACAAAGCTTTGCTAAAGGTAGCTACTAAATTAAATTCAATTTTTTAAAAATTTATTTCACAGTGACCAATAAATCAATTCAAACTAAGCTAAGGGTTTTCCAAGAATATACCAAATAAATTAGTTGTAATTGAAATCAAAGTTATACATTTTCTGAGACCACTGAGAAGAGCAGAGCTAGACATAGTACTGAACTTGAACCTGAGTTTACTTGGTCAAATGATTCAATTCCCTGACTGTATTGCAGGTAAAACGATGCCCTGGACATCTCAGTGGAGCTCTCGTTGGATGATATCTTGGTAGAGAAAAATTAATATAATGTCCTAAGGTGCATGGAGTAATTCCCTAATAACTACAACTGATTAAATTCTAGTTAGAGCCATTCTAGGCTTCCAAGCACCACAATTAGTAGAGTGCATTTTCACCTCCTAAATTTGAAGAAAAATACCTAGATCGCAGAAAAGTCTAGTTACTGTCAACTACGTAAATGAAAGTACTTATATACCACAGCATGTATACAATTAGCTAATAAATTTCCACTCAATAATTACCTGAAATTAGGAAAGCAGAAAAGAAAGAAAGGAATGTGCCACATACCAACTCCACATTTTCCCCTAAAAGCATTGCTCTCCAGTGGTGACAGTCACAACATGTTTGGGAAAATGTTATTGGACCTTGTGGAGTTAACGATATAGTGTGGCTTTCAGCTAGGAGGAGAGCTTTAAAGCAGAGTCATAAGAATATTGTGGTAATTGTACTCAACACCAGGGAAAAGAAGTAAAACAGCGAGATGCTGAAAATAATACATTTTAATGGAAAGAAACATAAAACAAACTTCACAACGGTGCCCCTTTAATGTGCTCACGATAGCTGTTAATTTTGAAAAGGTAAGTGGACTGTTTATAGCATATAGAGAAGTAGAAGGTAAATGTTAAGAAGGGCTCTTTTGGGATAATCGAAAGCATGGTACTAAATCTTAAAGTAGTAGCTGCTTAAAATCTTGCCATTTTTCAAATTTAGTCTATGACCTAGAAAATTTTAACAGCTCAAAGCCTTAGGCAGATCGAAGAATCAGTCCCACATTTTGGACTTTTTTTTTAATGAGGATAATGGATTCTGACCAAGTCAAAGATATCAAACAGTAGAAGTAAAGGATTATTAAAATATTAAATGAATGGAATCGTAAGTCATAGAAGTTGAGAGCAGTGAAGACCTTTACATGTGACAGAGTACAGCTCCCTTTTCGACAAATAGAAAAAATGAGCCTCAGGAGATTATTTGCCTGGCTCAAAAGCACATATCAGAAAACCTTTATAGTCGTGACTTTCTACAAATGATCTAAATGCCTGAAACACAGGAGACCCTCAATAAATATTTGCTGAATGAATATATAAATAAGTACTTTAGCCTTTTCAAAACCTATTTATTAGACATTTAGTTATGCATAGCTATATAGTAGGTGATTAAGGGCAGTCTGAATATTAATTAAAATTTTTAAAATACATAATACCATTTAATTATTAATTTCATAACACAATTTTGTAACCAGTGTGGCCAAGATTAGGAGTTTAGTCTGCGAGCAGCCACCTCCTACCTCTATGATCACCAAGGGAAATATGCCCTGAGGATGAGGTGTGGGTCTGTCAGTGCAGGCTCCTGGCGAAGTGCGCTGGACCATGTCCTTGCTCTCTATTCCCTGTCCTTGTCTGGTCTCTATCAGTGAAATGAGAGCAGCCAAGAGCAGGATTCACACAACAGGGACATCAGGGACAGCGTGTTAGATGGGCAAGGAAAATATAAGGAGGAAAAAGCGGAAAGGCTTTGGAGGACGTAGGATTGATAGCCACCTACTGGTAAATTCACAAATCTGCTTTCTTTCGAAGGGGAGGAGCCAGAAAAGCATTGCTATTGTATATTAAAGTTCTTAAGATGTTGTTGATATGGGCTGGAAAACACAGTGTGTTAGTTTGCTAGGACTGCTGTAGCAAAGTACTGTAAGTTAGGCGACTCGCACGATAGAAATTTATCATCTCACAATTTGGAGGCTGGAAATTGGAACTCAAAATGCTTGTTCCTTCTGTTCCAGGCCTCTCTCTGCGGCTTCTAGATGATCATCCTCTCCCCGAGTCTCTACACATTGTCATCTGTCTACAGGTGTTTGTCTCTGTGACCAAATCTGCCCTATTCATAAAGACACCGGTCATATTGCATTAGGGCCCACACTAATAATTCATTTTAGCTTGATTACATCTGCAAAGACACTAGTAGATCTGCAAAGGCCACATTCTGAGGGTTAGGGTTTAGACTACAACACGTGACTGGTGGCGGTGGTGGGAGACAGGATTCAACCTGTAACAAACACATGGACTACATAAAAAGTAAGATTTCATTTTTAACTCTTTTTCACGTGAAAGGTACAAATGAAGTTGTCAAGTGGCTATAAGATAACATCTTTACTTTTGGAACTAGCTATTACATTGTATTAATAGTTTGAGGAGGAAGTTTGCACCTCTCGAAAACTTTCTCATCTCTAACTTGCCATTGACTTTTTGTCAGTACACAAGGAAGTAGCTATACGTGGTCCATGAAAAATCAGTCTTCAAAAAGACAATTTGAGAGAGTCTTGTTTTTAGTTTCCTGCTTGTTTCACAAGATCTTGGATTTATGGTTAGGAAACATCTTTCTTCTATTGTTAACATTTTTATTTATGTATCAATGGTGGAGCACTTTTTTTTGTAATGGTCAGAATCCTACTGAGCAAAAAAAAAAAAAAAGTGTTTTCCAGCATTTTACAGAGTGACTACAAATTGGAGAAAGTGGTAGCACATTTATTTGCTAAAATATTTATGAAGAATTATAAACAGGGTAGCACAGTGGTTAAGAGCATGGCTTTGGAGTCTGATGGATCCAAGTTAAAAATCTGTCATTTGCTAATTGTATGACCTTGAACAATTAGCCAACGTCACTATGCCTCAGTTTGTGACTCAAAATCACTTGTGATAGTAATAACTAACCTCATATGCATTTTGTGAGAATTAAATTTAAAAATGTTCATAAAATGCTCATAAGAAACACCTGGCTCATAATAACCCTCTCTGTGTTATCTCTTGTTATTAAATAAAGAATGAGAATTGGAAAATGAAATCACTATGTAAGCATGAACCTGATATTATGATATTAATAAAGAACAATAAGATTCAAAACCTGTGATGATACTCAAAATGAAAACAACAGAGATGAAAACAACAATTTCACATTTCATTCTTAATTACAATAATTTGCTCAAGCAATACATAAATCACTTTTACCTAGATTATCAATTTCAAGCCAATCATTTGCACTACTTTTCAAGTAAAAATTATTAACTTATATTCCCCTCATTTTTATTGGTAATTTTCCATCACAAGGTAGTAATTATAAAATTATATATTGTTAGAAATTGGTCTTAGAGATAATTTTGTCCAATTTTTTCATTTTACTTGACAAGAAAATTGATATCCAGAAAGCGTAAATGGTTTTCTTCATGTTACATATTTAGGTCATAACCAACCTAGGCTTTTTAAATCCCAGGCCAACAGTCACTAAAGGGCATAACTCTTCAAAATAATACTAACACATACTGTATTGAGCCATACAGTGTTAAACTTCCAAACCCTTCTTACTTAATTTTCTACCAAGGAAGAAGATTTCATTAAACTTGCCAACTGAAAAAAATTAATTACAGCACTAACACCTGATATTATTTAAAGAAGCCCCATACAGCAAAAGCTCATAAACACCTACCTTTAGAGCACATAAGCAGGTATAAATTATCTTATCCAATTGAAATTTAAAATTAAACTGTACTAATGTTAATTTATTTAAAAAGTAAAGACACGCCTAAACTGATGGGGATAACAATATGAAATTAAGTTGATGCTGCAGCCCTTGGCTAAATTCATCTGATTGATCAACATGACAAACTCACTAAAAGATAAGGTAAGAAAAAAGGATGGTTTTTAAGATAATCAGATCTGTCTACATTAACTCGTCTTGGAGACAGCCAAACCCACAATGCCTTGCATTATTTGTTGTTTTTCTTTCACTGATCAAGAGATTAAAAAGAAACTGATGTAATTTCTATTGACAAGATTTCTAATCACTCTTACGTCTCTGTTTTCCCAAGGGTTTTGAGGATAATTGCTAGAAAAACTCCTGAAATGATGAAAAATTAAGTAGCGATGCCAATGTTGTGAAGGCTCTGTCTGCTTTGGGGAGGGGGGGGGTTAGGAAAGACTAGCCTGGTTCTCGTCAAAGACATGGATAGGATGGATAAATCGTTGGCATTCCAGAACCTTTCCCAGTGTTAGAGGAATTACAGAGGGCAGATATTAACAGAGGGAGAAGTCAGTGGACACTGCTAAGAGGACCAGGGGAGAATCAGAGAAAGGACCTCAGTCGGGGGATAGTGTAGGTAGGTGCCCAAGGCTCACTGGGATCATGTCACGGCATCAACTATGGGCTTACTACGGTGGAATGGATACATAGGCGAACCTGTTAGTGGAAACAAACTAAAACTCCATGCTGAATTGAGGAAAACAACCTGCCTTTGTGAAACTGGAGCTTGAATTGGGGTACAGCATCACCAAACAAACATTTTATTTGTGTGTGTGTGTGTTTAGAATTTGTCATTTGTCACATTTCATCTATAGATGTGTTCATAGTGAATGCATAGACTTATCTTAGTTTACCAAGCAATAGAAATAGACACTGAGTCTAGCTGTATGCATTTTACCCTCGAAAATATATAACCAGACACATATTGGTCTCTCAATTTAAGATCTTCCTATATAACTTCCTTATTAATTTGGTCTGGTTGTCCTGAAGCCCTGCTGGACTGGAGCTGTCATGTTGAGACATTACTCCATGTTTCTTAGATCTGTTTTTCTTTCAGTTTGGTTTATTTTCTTATTTTATTAAAGAAAACCTTCTAATAGCTGCCCATGAGAAAATATACATGGATGTAATTTTTTCAGGTCATTTATGTCTTAAAATTTATTTCAACTTTCTACTTGCCTGCCAACTTGGCTTATTATAGAATTTTAGGTTGGAATTCATTTCCTTTCAAACTTTTGTATCTTGTGCCCCATTATATTCTAGCTTCCAGCGTAGCTGCTGCTAAGTCTACTGCATTTCGATTCTTTATCTTTTCTATGGGACATATTTTTGTTCTCTTTGGAAGCTTTTTAGATTTTTTTTTAATTCTTATTATCTGAAATGTCATCACAATCACATTTCAGTTGGTGAGTTGGTGTGGGCCTTTCTCACTTACGATATTGGGCTGTCAGAGCATTCATTTGGGCTGGAAACTCATGCCTTCCAAATAAGAAGTATTTATTATTATTTTAATTATTATCATTATTAAATTTCCTTTATCCTCTTTTTTTCTGGAACTCCCATAATGTGGTTGTTAGATATTTCACATTGATCCATCATGGAGTGATCAAGTTTTCATTTATTTGGACTCTTCTACTTTTGATCTCTGCTTTTGGTTTCACTTTTTGAAAAATATCTTCAACATTATATTCCAAAATTTTATTCAATTTGTTTATAACAGGTATCATATTTTTTATCTTTCAAAAGTTTTTTTATTGTTGTTTGCTTGTTTGTTTTAATAGCCTTCTATTATTCAACAAATAAAATACCTTCTTTTGTCTCCTAGGAAACTGACCATAGTTCTGATATACCCTTATATTCCCAGCATTATCTCTGTTTCCTTCAAATTCCTTTTCCTGTCTATAGTTGCTTTCATCTCTGCCTTTCAAGAAGGGACTTTCTTAAAATTAATAAAACGTGAATTCAAAACCCTTTGTGCTTGGGCAGGGCTTTGCAACTGGTGAGCTTCACCACAGAGGAAATGGTAGAGATCTGACCATTTCCTCAGGGGATTTTTCCAACTACTAGTAGCAATAGATTTTTTCTTTTTTTTCCTTTGAGGTTATCTGGCTTCGCCAAAGAAGAAACTTGCAATCCTCTGGCTGGGATATGTGCCTGGGTCACAGTATTCTTGAAATTGAGGAATACAAGGTTGCTGAAGCTTCATTTCAGTTTGTAGAATTTCAATTCATTCTCCTCTTCTCAGTGTGGTGCCTCTTTCTTCCCTTCAGTGTGCCAGGTGGCCCCTGGTCCTGAGCCCCTCTCGTTCAGTTTTTCTGCAGAATCCCCAGGATCCTGCTGGCACGGGGAAGAATCACCTGGCTACACAGCATGGGACCTGCACTGAGCTCCGGGCAAATGTCCAAACAATGTCTCCGTGTTCTGCCTCATACCTCACCCCGACTTGAACAGTAAGTGCAGCGATACGTGGCTGAGCCTTCTCCTGAGTCTGTGATCCAAACGGCTGGCTTCTCGTTTGTGATCTCCTTATACCTTATGTTTTCCTTCACTGCTTATGTGGCTTTAACACATCTCATAAGGCTTCGTATACGATGTGGGCCTTTAGCAAGAGAGAAACCAAAGTTGAAAATTTAAAATAATGGAATAAAGGAAAGAAAGCTGTGCATGGAGAGAAGTATCACGAAAAGAGTCATCCAGCTGACATGAATAAGGATTCTATGTTTGTATGGGGAATGTGGGGGGCAGAGGCAATGGGAAACCACAATGAGGGGGGAAAAAAAGAGAAGAGTCCCTTTGAGGAACAGCAGACGATGGTTCTGTGGGAGTCAGTTAACAGGGACTTGAAGGCTGAGCTACAGAATTAGAAATAGTTACAAAAGGCAGTGGGGGGAGCCATTAACAACAGATTTGTGGTGAAGGTTCCATGAGATTGGATAAGGAGTCAGGGGCATCCTGCAGTGCCTTTTCCATAAGCCAGATAGATGAGGGGTGGTGAGAGCGACGGCAGGACTGGAAAATCCCCAGTGAACTAGATAGGAAAGGTGAAAGAATGTTATTGGGAGAAGTTCTCAGAAATCTCAGATTCTAAGGGCTATGTGCTAGGCATCGCACTATTATCATAAGGTCCCTTGAAAATGAAGAGTAATATTAAAGCATCTAAGCTGTGGTCTTTGATTCTGGAATGTCTGCATGGAAAGTAGACTGTTATTTGATTGTCGAAATATTTCTGTGGATGGATGGCCACAAAATCGCACACTTACAATAACAGCAGATCTATAAATGCCACCAGAAAAGAAAATACCTCAAGGCTTCAGAAGAAAAAACTTTTATGACCTAAAGGTCATCCTTCCACACGCAGAAAGAGCTCCCAAATATATTCCTTGTACCTGGCACACAGAAGCGATGCTGAAATAATTTCATTAGAAAAGGAGGTTTTGGATAGACAAAGTTAATTCTTAAAATGCCATCAGGCATAAGAGGATTGATCGCTAGTAAAGTTTGAGACATATGGTTATTATTCAATAATGCTTATTTGATTATGACTAAAATTGAATTGATAAAATTATGATGGAAATATAACATATAAATATAAAAATAATTATAGACTCATACTGGTTTTACAACAACAAAACAGATTTGAGGTTAGGCATATTCAAGTACAAAAAAAGATGAACAACTAAACGAAGATATTTTCTCCTGGGTTTTGTGCATTTGGAGATGTTCAACCGAAAGTCCTAGTTCAGGTATAAACCGGTGCTTCTTAAAATACATTTTTTGCTCAGGCCAAAGCGCTGCTTTTTCCCTGAAATTATGCCGGTAATGCAGGCAGCCATGGTGTGATCGCTAAGTTAGCATTTGGTGGGAACACTGGGACCAACAACTCCATCCCAGGGGCACATAGCCGCCAGTTATTTCTGGACCCGACTGGGAGGTGCTCAGTTTCCTCTCCTCTGAGAGAGCGCGGCTGTCACAGCAATTTAGTGTCTCTTGCCACCACAGCAGGACATTGATTAGTTTGATTGTGGGGAAAAAAATGCCACCCACAGAATAATCAGTCCTATTTTTTCAGTGGTGGGCAAAAGGGTATCTGCTCCTAGTCCAGCTTTGTGTGAAGAGAGCCACCCTACAATCTGCTCTTCCTACTTGCCGAATGCCACACTATCCTCCCCACCCCGAGAGAGCCAGAGAGAATTCTAGGTCAGCTGCAGCAGTCTGTGGCCCCCAGGGGAAGTCTTTATTTACCTCAGATGCAGAGTCAGGTGGTATTTTGTAGATGGGAAGGACCTGGGGTCAGCTCCGGTGAAGGCTGGTTCTGAGGAAGAGGTATGAGGTAGATGAAGTCAGGTATCAACAGTGTCCCAACTTTCTCTCCTATCAAACCCTTCTTTGTTTTGTTTTGGCTTTTTTTTTTTTTTTTTAGATTTTATTTATTTTTTTTGAGAGAGAGATACCGGGGGAGGAGAGGAGGAAGGAGAGCACGGGTGGGGTTGGGGAAAGGAGGAAGCAGGCTCCTCGATGAGCCAAGAGCCTGACCTGGGGCTCCATCCCAGGACCCTGGGATCGTGACCTGAGCCGAAGGCAGATCCTTAACCCACTGAGCCACCCAGGCGCCCTGGACCCTCCTTTGTTAAAGGAAATATCTAGTTCACTTCTTATGTCACCCCCAAAATATTCCTTCTGGGATTTATCTTTTTAAAAAATCACTATGATCATTTCATATCTTAAAGTTTTTCATGGATGTCACCTCACTTTTCAGATTAAAATTAAAAATTATTATCATGGCCTAAAAGTGCTGCGCGGTCCAGCCGCTAACCCCTTAGGCAGCCTCATCCCCGTCACTCCCCACTTTGCTCAGTGCGCTCTGGGAAGACAGCTTCTCTCTGTTACTCCAATCCCCGTGCTCCTTCCCACCCCACAGGGGTGCCTCTCTCACTGGCAAATTCCAGTTTCCACCTGGCAAATGTTTTTCCACTCCTAAGATCTCAGTCTGTGCCACTTCCCAGGGAGGATATATTTTACCGCCCAGTTCAGTTAGATTCTGCCAACGTGCCCTCTGATACTCTCTGTATTTTTCCTCCACGGCACTTAGCAAAATTGTTGTGGTATAATTATTTGGTATGTGGTTATTGATTGATTGTTCATATCTCCCACCTAGCGTGAGCTCCATGAGAACAGGGACAGTATCTTCTTTGTCACCACTGTACCTTCAAAGTTCAGCATGGTGCCTCACCCATAATCGTGTAATCAAAGCTCACTAAGTATTTGATGAATATAGGTTGCCACCGAATCCTTATATTCTCCACCAGGTCCTGGAAGGGTAGAAATATTGTTAATATCTAAACATTCTCTCCAACCTAAGACCTGAATTCCCTAGACCCCATTTCTAATGGCTCACTGTGTTTCCTGCCTCATTATGGCAGGAAAGGCGAAATCTAGACCAGACATCATTTAATGGCATTTATGCTCTCCTTCCAACTTGTAGAATATACATGAGGAATTAAAGCAGTGTCATTTTGGAATCATTTCACTAAAAATGTTGAGCTGGTGCTTTTAGCGTTGTTTAATTTTTTCTTTTTTTTTGGCAAAAATTCTGGACCCACATCTTTGGTAGAACTTTCTGTACCATGTGTAATCATGAAGTTTATCAGGTCAGTTCAACCAACTCTGATTTCAATCAGAAAGACAGGAACTCATTCTAACTATATTCTGTTTGGCTATAACTACCTACCAAACAACCCAAAGTTTAGTGGTTTAAAACAACAATTACTCATTAAAAATAATAATAATAAATATATACATATGTAATTTGGACAGGGCTCTCTGTGAACTGCTCATTTCTGTTCCTTGAAGCATCTGCTGGAGTGGCTTGACCAGGGTTGGAGGGTTCATTTCCATAATGGCTCATCTGCATGGAGTCTGCACTGGTTGTCGGTGGGAAACTCCCTTGAGGGCCACTTTCTTTCCCATTGGCTCCTCCATGGACTGCTTGGGCTTCCTCTCATAAGGTAGCTCAATCTCAGACATGAGTGTAAGAGATAGTAGAGGCTGCCAGTCTCTGAAAGCGTTAGCTCACACAGTGGCCCAGGGTTACTTCTGCTGTATTCATTTGGTCAAGTGCTATAGACTGAATGTTTGTGTCTCTCAAAATTCATATGTTGAAACCTAATCCCCAGTGTGATGATGTTTGGAGGTGGGTTAATAAGGGTGGATCCCTCCTGAAGGGGATTTGTGCCCTTTTAAAAGAGGCTCCAGAGAGCTCCCTCACTCCCTCTGCCATGAGCGCAAGCACACAGCAAAAAGATGGCAGTCTATGAACTCCCCCAGACACCTAATCCGCCGGTGCCTTGCTCTCGGACTTCCCAGCCTCCAGAACTGTGAGAAATAAATTTCCATTGTTCAAGGCTCCCCGCCTACAGTATCTTGCACTATAGCAGCCGGAATGAATGAAGACAGCAAGGCAGTCACAGCATCCCCTACATTCAAAGGGAAGGGTATATCGAATAATTTTATACAACCTGTCCTTGTCCCTGGAAAGAAGCAATTGAGTAATCCACACCTGAGCCGGTCTCAGGGCATTTAAGCAGGAAGCGAAAGCACAGCCACCACTTACCACGGGCATTGTTTTCGCCTTCTTTCCCTCTCTCTTTGCTTGGGTTTGGAAGAATCCTTTCAGGTAGTTGGGTAAAGACTATTGTCAACAGTTTGGAAAGAGATCGTGACTGTGTTTAGTCCATCACTTCATCAATTCTGGGTCTGTTAAAAAAATATATATCAACTAAAAGAAAACTATTTGGTATTTTTACTCTGTACAAACTTTTGTTGCAAGCAATATGTTTTTTTAGTCGGGCTTTAGGGAAAGGTGTCAATGTGAGGATTTACAAAGTCTGTAGCCAGACTCAGGTCTTGCCTTTGAACGTCAGCTGTGACAGCAATTCAGTGTCAGAAGTGGAGTGCAAAGGATAAAAATTATTGCGGGCAGGAGAACACCAGGCTGCCATGTCTGAGCAGGGTAACAAGGGAAGGCTTTCCAGAGCAGGTGGAGTTTTGGTGACACCTTGCAAGACGGCAAAGATGTAGAGCAGTGCAAAAGGGGAGGGAAGGCAGAGATTATTCTAAGCAGGTTTTCTACATTTCACCGTGAGCAGTAAGCTAGCATGGGGAGAGGCAGGCGACAAGGCTGGAGGAGATGGGGGTCAGCCTGCCGAAGTTGGGGGACAGCAGCCGGGGGCTTCAGTGCTGAGACTGCAGCACTGACGGGCAGCAGGAGCCCGATCGTCGGTCACATGGGCCTGAACTGCAGGGGCAGAAGCAACGGGAACAGAAGCCGGAGAGGAAACCTAATGACAGAGGGGGAACCAGCGTCAGGCGGGCAGCTCTTCAGTGGAGGACAGAGGCAGAATTGCAATAGGAAGGGACCAGAACCCCAGGCTAATGTGCTAGGTCCTCAGACAGCCTCAGGGAAGTCTCTAAAGAAACAGAGCGGAGAAAAGGAAGTGCAGAGGCCTTGATGTAGGCAGCGGCAAACTGCTGAGCTGCTGAGTCTAACCGGTCTCTCGGACCTTCCCAGGAACCAGGCTGAGGCCCCAGGTCTTTGAGATGGCCTTTGTCAAGCACTGGCAGCTACAGAAGGTTTTTGAGCAGAGAAGCAGCAGACCAAGAGTGGTCCTTTAAGATTAATCAGGCGGAGAGGCCTGTGAGTGACATATATATTCTAAACAAAGATCTGTCACCACAAACCACACCACCACCACCACCCACCAACGATGTTTAAGGCATTTTATATCGGGGTACTGTGCGGGGGGTGTGGGGTGACCCACACATAATCCAGTGAAATGATTAGAACCAATATTATTGTTCCCTTTTGGTCAAGGGGGAAAATGTGAAATTGACAGTGTAAATAACTTATCTTAAGTAACAGTTCAAATTAGCATCAGAGCTGGGAGTGAAACTCTCTGTGGCTCTCAATCTATTTGCATTAAGCTGTGATCACTGTTAGGTGTAGGCTGGGGCGCGTAAGTTTAAAGACTGTCTCACGGGCCACTGGAGGGGCCAGAGGGACCTTCCTTCCAGTCCCTCTGTGTTGCAAAGCCCACAGTTGCCCTCTGCAGTTACAATACGCTACGTGGAGTTAGCCAAACTCCATGTTAGAGGCACAGTCCTGCCCACCGCTAAATTGACCCAAGACTGCTGAGGTCAGTTGCCAGTTTAAGGGTTTCCTGAAACTACCCTCAGGTTTGATAATTCACTAGAACATTCACAGAACTCAGGAAAGCACTATACTTAAGATTACAGTCTTACTATAGCAATAGGATACAAAATAGAACCAACCAAAGGAAGAAACCAGTATCCTGGGTGGGTTTCAAATTCCCAGCTTTCAGGTTTACCCAACTGGCATCAAGGTATGGCAGTATGCAGTGTGGGTCCAGAATTTTTGCCAAAAAAAAAAAAAAAAAAAAAAAAAAATTAAACAACGCTAAAAGCACCAGCTCAACTTTTTTAGTGAAATGATTCTAAAATGACACTGCTTTAGATTCTCCACCAGGTCCTGGAAGGGTAGAAATATTGTTAATATCTAAACACTGCTTTAATTCCTCATGTATATTCTACAAGTTGGAAGGAGAGCATAAATGCCATTAAATGATGTCTGGTCTAGATTTCGCCTTTCCTGCCATAATGAGGCAGGAAACACAGTAAGCCATTAGAAATGGGGTCTAGGGAATTCAGGTCTTAGGTTGGACAGAATGTTTAGAGTAGAGTAACATTGTCTCCTCAACACTCAACACATTCTTTAAAAACCTCCATTCTTCTCCCAGGTTTATTCCACATGATATTCAGTCTCTTTCATGGTGAAAATTAAATCACATACATGAATATTCCAGCAGTGTCTGACACCTCTTTGGCATTCAAAATTTTCCTTCCTTCCTCTTCTCTTTCCCTTCTCTGTCTCTCTGCCTTCTTTCTTTGCTACTTTAATGCACCTAGTTCTTAACATGCCATCACAGCTATGTATTTCTAGAATACATGGGCATCATGGCTCCAGCAAAGAGAGTAATCCAGAAATATTGAAGAATTCTCATCCTACAGTAGGGATTCTGATTTTGCAATTCATTTTCATGCCACATCCAAGCATCCAGGATGGTGCTTTAACACATTAAAAAAAAAAAAAAAAGTGTATCTTGGAAAAGAAGTTCTGCAGTTTTTAGAGCCCAATGGAGCTATTTCCAAATATACTTTGTCTCCTTCCAGGTTTTGCTAAGGCTAGTCTTAAGCTATCCTACGAATTCCGTGTAGGATAGTCTTTACACATTTCTGATTCACTTTGTGTCTCCAGTGGAAATCTTGTTCTGCATCCTTGGATCTCTACCTTTTTTTTTTCTTTGACTCTTCTGCCAAGCTAGGATGTATGATAGGTATAGCCTTGCATACATAGCCTATCAAAGATTTAGGCTTATTGATCATCGTCTCTCTTCTACTACTTCAGCAGCCTTTCATTTCCCAGGCCTCTGTGGGAACATTTCCACCACTGGTAAGAGCTTCCAGAAGGTCTCCTCTCAAGGGGCCCTGGAATTCTTCAGCAAACACAAATCAGATTTTTAACAACAGCTACACTAGTCTTTTCAATGTTCAGTCACTGACATGTACCAGAGGCAAGTTTATAATAGCTTTTGGGTCCCATACCTCATAGAGGAAAGATTCATTTCGGCACACTGTTTCTTTTTTAAAATCTATAGTAAAAAACATACTGTTTTGAAATCCTGTCTTAGGAAAATTGCCTCTTGCCCTTCAGCATATAAGAAAGACTGTGACAAATGCTGATTTATAATAAAACACATACAGATAATAAATTTTAAGCATACTGAAAAACCAAAATAAATGAACTAGCTACCACAAAATATTTTTTTATGGATGCCTTTGAAGAAGGAGGAGAACCACCATAAGATACTCATAGTTTCACATAAGTACAAGTTTCAGACCCCAAAACACCACATGCATCATCGTGTCCAAGTGCTTCTTTTACAAATGAGCAAATGAAATCCTGAGAAGGTAATTCATTTGGCCAAAGCTACCTAGTCACTGAGGGACACTTCTTATTCAAGGATTCAAGTCCACATGGGATTAAAACAGAACAAAAACAGAAAACAAAACAAAACAAAAAACAAACAACCATTGTGCTTTATCCTTTGCTTCCTATTTGCAAGGCAACTGTTCTGGAAATATAGCCCTTGCTCTTACATGGTTGCAAGTTTCCTTAGACCTAACCAGTCGTGGGTACTTTAATTCTGTTTACCCAGTGTTCAATGGCTCACTGCGCTCCTCATCTCATGGATGCGTGTTTTACACTCTTACATCTTGCGGTCTCTGGGTGTTATTCATAAGTCAATCTATCAACACTATTTTCCTCTCCACAACTACTGACCTGATCCTCCAAGTAAATTCCAGGTGTCCTTATGTTGCCCCAGCTCCCTGCGCCCTCCGGAGGGCTAGTTCTGTCTCTGCCAGGGCTAGTTCTGCGTAAAGTGCGAGAATGCCTTTCTTCCCCCTGGGTCACCCTTTGTCCCTGAGAGCCATAGGCGCACAACTTGTAACATCGAGTTCCTGGTGTATTTATTTCACTCTTTCTCCCTCTGCCAACCAACTTTTCCTTCACGTGGCCGACTATATTGCTGTGACTACAATTCAATGGCTTATATGATTCAGTCCTATGGAAACAGTTCTTGGACATCTTGGAATTTCAATTCCAGGATCTTGGGAAAGAAAATCAGAATGACCAATCTTGAGTAGAACGTCTACATCCGGTCCAATCAACCATGGCTAGGATTATATACTATTAATATGTCTGCAATGCATCAGCCTCTAAGACATGGGAGTAAATCTCAAAAAAATGGGAAGTGGCCATGGACTGAGCAGATATCCAATAGGTCCACTATGGGGCCCCTAGTCAGACACCATGGTGCCCATCCCATTTCTTCTTTTCCTATATTTTGAGGCAAATTCTTTCTCTGTGTGAAGCAAAGAATGTGAATGTGTATATGTGTGCTGCTCATTTGATCAACTTATCAGACATCCCTGAACATTTCTGAACCCCAGCAGTGAGCCGAACTTGGGCTCAAGCTGACATAAATCAGCCTCCCAATATTTAAAACAATAGCTACATAGTTCACCCAGAAAATTTTATCTAGTATAATCACTTGAGCATAGGACTAACTTTGCTCCATTTCGCTTTCTTGCTTATCAGAGAAAATCCCCACAGCCAATACTGCTTGTATGTTAGGTAATGAAAATTAGCCAAATCTTCTCCACTCTACAAAATCTACCCTGAGATTCTGAGTCTTTGAAGCTACATTTGAGCCATACCTCCTCCTCGTATCCAAATACTTTAAAAATCCAAGTGTGACTTTAAACACCAGCGTGGAATTGCTTCCAAATTAATTCTCGTTTGTTTGCTGGGGAAACATGATAACTTGTTTTCGTAGAGCCAGAGAAAAGGAAATTTTTTCTTCAGCTCAGAATTCGGACATCTGTAAGAACAGCATATTCCACTTTTTCTTTGAGGCAAACCTCTACCCAACCCGGAGGGTGCAAATGGGGCTGCATGGCCTCAGAGCACCAGTGCTTTTTCCAGGGGTGCTGGGCTCAGCTTTCAGCGTGGACTCTGCGGGCCAAGTCGCCTCTCCAAGAAAAGAACAATTTGGAGAGAAATTCATCTCATTTATTGTAAAACATGAAAATGCAATTATGTAATTTGCGATTAAAATGAGGCTTTCAGTCTTTAAATTTAAATTGCTGAATCACTTAACTCGGTGCTTACATACTGCCTTACATATTTTGTATTTCCTGTGATTATGTCTCCTCTTCCCAGTGAGGGCAGAGAGCAGGCACTAAACTTTTCAAATCTTCCACGGCTATTTTTATGGTACCTTATACATGGTAACATCTATTGTCTATTGACTAACTGGGTGCAAACACTTACGTTTTAATTGCATTTTTTAGATTAAATCGAATCCTCCAACTGAACACTGAAGGCACAAACACAATGCTATTTACCATTCTTTATTTTGTGGGGTCTATTTTGAATTTTGAGTGATCTTTATAAAATGCTAAACCCCCAGCTTTCTATTAAATCTAAAATATTTTAGGTAAAATAGAAGAAAAAATTACCCCTCGTCTAAAGTAAAAGTTGCAGTCAGCAGTCTTAAGTTCTATCACCAGCTTCACCTGAATTTATCCCTTCCTCTGAAACAATTTTCCCTAACCGGAACAATCTTCTAAGAGGATAAGTGGAAGCTCCCACAGAGAGATATTGATCCAGGATTCTTCGGGTAAATGCTGTTAAGGTAAACACTTGGTAGATACTCTGTCACTGAAACTCTTGTTATCTGCTCAGGGACATTCTTTTCTCAGACCTTTAATCATCACAGAGCAACCTGGACCAGGCCACAGTCTAAGGCAAGAGTCAGAAGGAAGAACACCAGTGTCTTCCCAACAACATCGTTTACATTCTAGGCAGGTATTAATGATGCATCTATCTACTCCACTTCTTCCTTTTTTTTTTTTTTTTTTTTGTCTATGCAGGAAAAAGAGTGCTCGGGAAGGGCCCAGTGTTCTTTTGCTAAGAAGTGGTAGGAAAGATGAGAGGACCTTGGCTACCAGGATATATTTTGTACTAAAAGGACGGACTCCAATATTTGAGGTGGATATCCGTTGCAGATCATTGCTCATTCTTTGGACCATCCTTCAGCTTAGGTCACAAACAGAGACCTCTGACATTTGCTGTCTCTCTTCATCCATTGTTCATACTTTCCCAAGATAGCTATTTCCTTGTCCATTTCTTCTTTATAGGACACTCGTAAAAATTCTACTTATAAAGAAATCTCTCCTTTCAACACCAGCAAACACCCCTCTTTTCCATAGCATTCTCAGTAATTTAGAATTCAAAAAATATGGAAACAATTTATGTCCATTGATGGATGAATGCATAAAGAAAATGTGGTAGTTACATACAATAGAATATAATTCAGCCCTAAAAAAGAAAGAAATTCTCCATTTGTGACAACATGGATGAACCTGGAATGCATCATGCTGAGGGAAATAAGCCAGTCACAGAAAGATAAACTCTGCATGATCTCACTTATATATGGACTCTAAAAATGACAAATATAGAAGCAGAGAGTGGAATGGTAGTTGCCAGAGCCTGGGAGGTAGGGAAATGGGAAGGTGTTGGTTGAAGGATACAAACTTTCAGTTATAAGATGAGTAAGTTCTAGAGATCTAATGTACATCATGGTGACTGCTAATAACACTGTATTATACACTTGAAATTTGCTAAGAGGGTAGATCCTAAGTGTTCTCATAAAAAAAAGGTAATTATGTGAGGGGATGGGTGTGTTAATTAACTCGATTGTGGCCATTTCACAATGTATATTTATATGGAAACACCATGTTGTGAACCTTAAATACGCACAATTTTTATTTGTTAATTATACCTCAATAAAACGGCGGTGGGGGAAAAGAGAAAGAATTCAAAGAAATCCCTTCTTTCCCCACATTTCTGTAGTACTTATGATCAGTTCTGTAAGTATAAATTTTATTACAAATGACATCAGAGTACAGTGGTACATATGCATGTCTACACTTCTCAGTTGGAATGTAAACTCCCAGTGGGTGAAACCAGATATTAGAGGTGTTTTTTTTCTCCTTAGTGTTTACTCTAGACCCTTACCCCTAGTATTTAGGAAACAAATGTTTATATATTTATAAAATGCTAAATTAATGATGATATACTCACATGCTTTACTAAGACTAAAATATTAAAACTAATAAAACATCTTGAATATACATAATGCAAATGCATATACTTTCTAAATCTCTTTCTGCCAGTTCTTGTGTAACTTTGCCCAAATTTCCCATCATTTTCAGGCACCAAATAAAGTTTTTTTTCCAGAACCATAATGACATTTTTAATTGCGTAAAAAATTGGAGATAAGATTCATTTTCAGAAAACCAAAATAATTGTTTTGCAACATTCTCAAGGCTGTATATTGCAAACATCATAAGAAATCTTGTTCCTACATTATTCCTACGAACATCATTTCTAGGGCTTCTATAAATAAAAAAAATCAAGATAGAATTTTAGCACAAAGGAAATAGTTGCTCAAGAAAGCCCTTAGATATGGTATATATTCAAACCATTTAAGAAATATTAAAATAGGGGCGCCTGGGTGGCTTAGTCAGTTAAGCATCTGCCTTCCACTCAGGTCATGATCCCAGGTCTTGGGATCGAGCCCCGCCTCGGGCTTCCTACTCCGCCAGGAGCCTGCTTCTTCCTCTCCCTCTGCCTGCCGCTCCCCCTGCTTGTGCTCTCTCTCTCCTTCTGTCAAATAAATAAATAAAATCTTAAAAAAAAAAGAAATATTAAAATAGCCAAGTTCTTAGGGCAGGAAAAAATGTTCCAAAGAAAACAATCTGAAATTTTTATTGGTACTCACTAAGTTAGGAATTTGAAGAGTTTTTCAGGGGAAAGAGGACACTGCTACCTTGTTTGTGTCCCTAAACTTGCCTTCAGGTATGTACCCTATGGAGTCACTTCCCGTTCTGTAGATGATGGTGGGGCCGAGGGTAAAGAGACCGGGCTGGATGTAATGGCCAGCAGAGTGGGACAGATCAAACAGACCACTCCCACATTCCAACCCACACGTTTGGTGGAGTGGAGTGCATCTTCCCATTCACACGTTCATTTATCATTCATTTATTTCACAATTATTATGGAATGCCTACTGAATACCAGAGACACAGCTAGGTGTTAGGTGTACGCTGGTAAGTACAAAGACCCGTAGCCTACTCTACAACCTACAGTTAGCTCAGTGGGGCCAGTCAGGCAATAAAGAAGTAAACGGGCAGCCATAAATAAAAACTGTGATCAGTTCAGGCCATGAAAAAGATTCTACTTTCGATTGTGTGGAGGGATTTTGCTGAAGGCATTGTGGTCAGAAAAGGTTTCGCTGAAGAAGTCACAGTTAAGTTGTTACCCAAAGGATGAAGGGAGTTGGTCATAGCGGCGGCAATGGCTGGGAGAGTTCCAGACAGAGGCATAAAAGCCTCGAGTGGGAGAAGAGCTCAGAGGCTCAGCAAAACTGAAAGAAGCCGGTTCGCTGGAGTGTGGAGTCAGAGGGCACGATGTGGGGATGAGGTCAGGGACGCGGAGGACAGACAAATGTTGTGGGATTGGCTTAAGTCATGGTAAGTAGCTTTGATTTTTTTTTAATACAGTGAAATGAAAAGTTACTGAAGGTTTTAAGTAAGGGGATAAGTTGATACCTTTTATATTTTCAAAAAATTATTGAGGCTGTTTGGCTGAGAACAGAAAAAGAGGAAGGATGGGTGCAGAAGGACCTGCAGGAGGCTGCTACGGACGTCCGGGGCCAGGGGAGGAAAGATGGTGGTTTGGGGAAGGGGGCGGCAGTGAGACCAGAGGGAGCTGGATGGCCAGGAGCTCTGTGTTGAAGGCGGAAGCAGCAAGACCCAGTGAGAGCTTCACTGTGGAGGGGTGTAGAGCGGGAAGAAGACAAGAGGATGCTTAGTTTGCGGATTGGATAGCAATCCCGTGTCACCAAGGTGGGGCAAACCAGGAAGGAAGAGGCAGGAGATTTTGTGGTGAGATGAACCATCATTATGCCTTTTAAAATAAGCAGTCCTTTAAAAAAAAAAAACAAAATAAGTATAATGCAGCCAAAATAAATGTAAAACTCTCTCTTCCCCCCCCCCAACTTTCCTTTGTATGCAATTACCTGTGAAAAATGACAGATTTAGAACAGTCTGAAGGCCATTCTTTAACTGGTAGGGTACACAATGCAGGCATAAGCCCTAGCATAGAGGTTTGCAAATTTCTCAGTTCATGATGCCTTTGGTATAATTTTTTCATGGCATCAGCAAGAGCAAATGAATTACCTAATTTTTTTTAACTAGTTTAATCCAAACAAACTGGAAAAAAAATTGTATTTTATTTCATGTTTAAATAACCACTACTATATATACTAACGGGTTGGATGTATGTGCCTCTGGGGCATTGCATAGCTTTGGAGACCCTGCCATCAGATTACACACGACCACCTTTTATTTCCTTTCATATTGATTTCTGCACTGCTACTTGCTTTTTATCACAGCAACTTTGAAAAATTCAGCTTCTCAAAAATATAGCATCATTAAAAGGAATGTAGCACAATTTAATGTTGAAACTGTGAATGTCCCTCAGCTAATAATTTGCCTGTGTCTGAAAGACATTATTTATTGCGGTTTCCCTCAAAGATTTAAAATATCTTGCTGTGCCCCTGTGAGTTCCCTGAGGTCCTCGCGGGGTGGTGGTGGGGGTGGGGGGGGGAGTTGGCATATAGTGTAGGAAATGTGACCTTCACAGGCTATGAGAAATTTTATGTAAACCTTAACCTGTGTTCTCAGAGCAAACAGCATTCAGGGCAGGCCCTGGGGCAGTCCAGATCTTTCCTAGAATCCACTTCTCCCCGACTCTATGGCACCAGGCTACCAAAGTCATTCCCATTATAGGCATACCTTGTTCAGTTGTGCCCATCTTATGGTGCTTCCCAGACACTGCATTTTTGACAACCTGAAGGCAAGCCTGCATCAAGCAAGTCTATCAGCTCCATTTTTCTAAAAGGGTTTGCTCCCATCATGTTTCTGGGTCACATTATGGCAATTCTCAAATACAATTGTTTTCATTATTATTACTATATTTCTTATAGTGACCTGTGATCAGTGATTACAGCTCACTGAAAACTCAGATGATGGCTAGCATTTTTTCTCAATAAAGGAATTTTCAATTAATGCATACACATTTTTTTAGACATAATACTGTTGTACACTTAATAGACGACTGTAGAGTGTAAATGCAGCTTTTATATGCACTGGGAAACCAAAAACTTCATTCAACTCACTTTATTGCAGTATTTGCTTTATTGCAGGGGTCTGGAACCAAGCCCGCAATGTCTTCAGAGTATACCTGTATACACTTCACACGCTCATGAGCCTCCGGTGGGTTTCAGTTAGTCCTATTGCATCAGGAGCCAAACTTGGCCTCAACTTGAGATTCTCCATTAACTGACCGTGGCTTCCATGTTTCTCCCTCTTGTTGCTGTAACTCCCCCTGAGACATCGTCACCCCGGCCCTGGGAGTCCTTGTCAGCCCTTCATTCCACCTTCTCTTCTGGGGTTTTGGCTCCTTTTGATTGTGATGCTTCCTGTCATCCTACTACCCATCCACCCTCGCTCCCTCAGTGATGAAGACCCCCACTGTGTCCACAAGGCTTTTCTGAGTAAACTCTGGATGCCGCTCACTCCAAACCCCGGAGCCCCGGAGTGTGGAGTTTGTTGCCAGACTGCCTGTGTGTTAATGTTGTCTCTCCAGGTATTAGCAGCGCCATCTTGAATGCCTGAACTTCCTAGGTCATAGCTTCCTTAGCTGCAAATAGGCAGAATGTTCCCTGCCTGAGAGGAGGGTAAACAATTTCTTACTGGAAACTGCTTAGATCAGCGTCTGACACGGAGACATTAGTGACTGTAGCTCTGGTTATCGTTGTTGGTATTTTTGTTATTTTAATGACAGGTTATCCCATTTAACTATGTTTGTTTTTCTGTGTCTGCGGTGAAAGATCCTCCTCAAAGGCAAGTGCCATACACAGTGTTTCAAATTCTGAAGTTGAGCTGAACTGAAAATACAACACACTTTCATGGATTATTGTAAGATAATGCAAACACATGATTATAGAATTAGGATTCTTAGATTTTTATGTAAAAGAAGTTCTCTAAACTGACTTCTCCCATATGTGTGCCAAAACTTTTACAAAACAATGATAATCTATTTGGAAGCTTTCTAAAATAGTTCTCTAAAGTATTTCTGAAATACTTTCCAAATACTTCTCTAAAATAGTCGCTAAAATACTCCTCCGCTCTCTTAAAGAGAGGCTACCAAAAATAAATTAATCACCATGCAGTAATTTTGTTTTGTGACCTCCCGCACCTCTGTCTTGTCTGTTTTTTTTTTTGTTTTTTTTTAAAGATTTTATTTATTTATTTGACAGAGAGAGACACAGTGAGAGAGGGAACACAAGCAGGGGGAGTGGGAGAGGGAGAAGCGAAGCAGGCTTCCCGCGGAGCAGGGAGCCCGACGTGGGGCTCGATCCCAAGACCCTGGGATCATGACCCGAGCTGAAGGCAGACGCTCAACGACTGAGCCACCCAGGCGCCCCTGTCTTGTCTGTTATTTTTCTTCTCATCGCATCTTCCTGGAACTACTTCTCCCCTTAAGTCAGAGGGAGAAGATCTAGATAGAGGCTATCCGCTGGATAGACTCATCTTCCGAGTAAGACTCTTGTTCACCAACACAATACTGTATGCAAGGGCCTGAGAAAGCTCATACTTGGGCTTAGTGAAGAATGGAAACCCAAGTTCAGACCAACAAGGTCACACATGATGGTTGAAATAATAAAGGGCTAATTAGAGAGCAAGGGATTTGCAATAGCTCTTTCAAGTTATCACAGAAAATTTTAGCTTTTTTTTTTTTTTTTCCTGGTTTGGAACTGTATTCTGAGGATTTGATATTGCCAGGATGTGAACAATGTAATTTCTTACACTCAGAGTGTGGTGTTAAAACGGTGAGGTTGGGGCCAGTGGTGAAGAAAACCACTTGCACCTGAGCACTGTCATTGTTCCATTTCATTGTTTGTTTGTTTATGTTTCCAAATTTCATTTGAAGAAAGGGTTCAGAAGCCTTTTACCTCCAAAATATGAAGCACTGCTTAAAGTTATGGGGTGGAAATCATGTCTTGGGTGATGTACAGGGGATTCAAAAAGCCAAACTATAGTAAGAGCCCTGTAGTATGGTTCTTTGCATCAGGAAGTTGAAAGTTCACAATACATACTCATTCTTTGGGTGGCCCTCTTGCATGCCTTATGTAGCTGTGCATGGGAAGAGATGATAAATAGCACTGATCATTTCCCCGTTAGGATGGCTGTATCACACATCAGTTGACATCACTACCTTCATTAGATGCCTAAAAGCAGTTGACTTATAGCAAAAACATAAGCCATGTTCTTGGACATAGTGTCCACAGTAAGTTGTCATCACTGTTTTTTAAAAACCACCTGTGATGGTTAATTTTATGTGTTGACTTGGCGAGGCTATGGTACACAGCTGTTTGTTTAAACACCAGTCAAGGTGTCGCTGTGAAGGAATTTTTTTTAGATGCAATTAACATTTAATTCAACAGAATTTGAATAAGGCAGATTATCCTCCATCATGTGCGTGGGCCTATTCCAAACAGTTGAAGGTTTTAGGAGAAAAGACTGAGGTCCCCAGAAAAGCAAGGAATTCTTAGACTGCCTTTGGATTCAAGACTGCAATGTCAAATTTTCTCTGGATCTCCAGCCTACTATCATGCCCTGCAGATTTTAGACTGACCAGCCTGATGATCATGAGTCAATTCCTTTAAATAAATAAAGATAGATGATACATAAATCCATGGATACCTAGATTCTCTATTGGTTCTATTTCTCTGGAAGGCCCTAATACAGACTAATACACAACCAAACCTAGCTGATAGTTGCTTCTAATCTGGCTTTTCCCTCTGGTTAAGTGTACATCTGCCTTTACAAATACAGAAGGCTATAAACTGGTATGTTGCAAATAGCTAGAAGACCAACAAGTCTTCAATATCTGACTTTTAGCAGTCCTCCCTGCGGAGTACACTTCTTTCCAAAACTATAGTGTATACTTAAAGTAAATAAAAATAAATCAGAACAGTAACACTACACCTGCAGGGCCCTCTAGAATACTTAAGGGTATTAACCCATCCTAGGACAAAGAGAAAAGCTCATCTAATTTCCGATGATAGTGCCACTCTTATCACAGATATAATAAAAAGGCTAATGGGCATTTTAATGTTTATACAAAGAGAAAACCAGATCCTGCAGCAACAGATCTACCATGGCTACTTGAAGAAGGTTCTACCAAAAAGCAGGTATTAGGGGCTGAATTGTGTTACCCCCAAATTTATATGTTGGAACCTTACCCCTAGTACCTGAATTTATTTAGAGATGGGGCCTTTAAAGAAGTGATTAAGTTAAAATGAGGCTGTTAATGTAGGCCTTAATCCAATACGACTTATAAGAAGATGAAATTTGGACACACAGAGAAACATTAGGGGTGCACACACCCAGAGGAAAGATCGTGTAAGAACATGGTGAGAAGACCATCTTCAAGCCAAGGTAAAAATAAATCCTCCAAAGAAACCAAACCTCCCGACACCTCAATCGCAGACTTCTAGTCTCTAGAACAGTAAGAAAATAAATTTCTGTTGTTTAAGCCAGTCTGTGGTATTTTGTTATGGTAGCCCTAGCAAACTAAAGCAACAGGAAATCAAAAGTCTTATTTAAAACTCTACTTCTATAGAGCAAGAAATACTTCTCCTGCCTTTTTTTTTTTTTTTCCACAAAGAGTGACAATGTCCCTCTGCTAGAGTACTGACAAGCTTTTCAAATGATGGAATATTTCGTTAGATAAACTTCAACTTTTCGTTCTTAGATTCTATTTTCTTAGAATAAGGAGGAAGAAGAGCAATGTGGAAAGAAGGCATAATGCCCTGTTCCAGAAAAGTCTGAGGTCTCTGACAGAAATGATGTACATGACACACAGAAGCGAATTGACCAAAGGAAGGTAGAGATTACGTGGTAGGGGAGGAGGGATGAAAAGAGAAAGTAAAAGTAGGAAATTCAGATAAAGCTGGAGCAGGAGAGCAGTAACTTATATCCATTCTAAATCCAAACACTTGTAAGCATTTGAGAAACTTAAAGTTGGTTGTTTTGTGTTAGATCAGCCGTTGAAGCCATATTTCTTCTTCCCAAAATATAACCATCCGTTGTGTTACAACTCTTCAAACTATGCAAGTAAATGGTTGGATGAATTGCATTTAATCATTTAAGGGTTTATGCTAAAATTTACTTCAGGCAGATAAGTTAGAAGTATAAGGATATGTCAAATTCTCCAGTGACTTATGATGAATTCTTAGAGTGTGAAACCACTCCTCTCTGTTGTTTGTAGATAAGAACTTTTAAAAGTGGTCTGTGCATTTGAGAAATAGAGTGAGTGGACATATTTCTGATGACTAAGATTGGTACATTATGTCTACTCCAAACTAAGTCAATAATGGATTGTTCCCAGATAAGCACACAAAAATGAATTATATGTAACTTAGAGCTGAAATAGCAGACATAAATTTACTAATTTAGTTCACCATAGAACTGGTCCAAAGAAACAACAACAAAAACTCCCAGAAGAAGCACAAAAACTCACTGACTGGGATAGCATGACTTTCATCAAGTGGTCACATTAAGGTCATTAATAATTGCAGAAAATGACGAACCCATTCAGTTTCTGTGGAACACAGCAAATGGTGTAGAATCAGAATTTTATAACATCATTTATCTTTCAAGTTTTTTTTCATGATCCAAGTGAAAAACTGAGCCCTCATTACGTGAGAGGAAAATCAAACCAGAGAATGTCATAAATTTATGGAGAGCTATATTGGAAAACACATCTTGAAAGTGACACAGCGGTGATTGATGAGAAAAATCTAGAATTCACTTGCAAACTGTTTTCCATTAAAGATTTTTAAATCTTGTGATTTTGTTTTTAACAAAAGTGCTACTGTTTTTTAAAAGATCTCAGAGAATAGGAGTTTAAACAGCAACTTTTCAAATTCCAGAGAAACTGAATTCAAACACTATTTTATCTGGACTTGAAATCAGCATGGAATGTCTCCTGGACAATGAAATGGAACCTAAGACAGTAGACTCATGCATTTCTTTACTTTTTCAACTACAAGCATTTGCAAGTCCTAGAGCTTTTCAAAGTACATTTAAAATTATAAAATGGAAGTGAAAAGGCACAACCTTTGTCTTGTGAAAATGGCAATGATAGCTTATTTAAACTATGTCATCTAGAATGTATAAGATGCTTATTGACAAGAAAAGAGGGAGCTGGATTTTGGGGGTGGAGGTGGGGCAGAGGTGAAAACAAGTGCTCTCTCTGCCCAAGAGAATGGCTCCTTCAGGAAATACTTCATGTTGTAAAAACATATTCTTAAACCACTTCCTAGCTTTGGTAGGGTTAGTAATACAGAAGAAACCCATTCTCCTGAACATAACATAAAGAAGTCAGGAGATATGTCAAAATCCTTACATCGTACCTCTTGCTAGTGAACCCACACAAGTTGTCCCACATCTCTACACCTTGATATTTACACTGACAATGCAGATAGTATCTTGTCTAAATATTTGATTGAGAAAAATAAAACTGAAATAACATATAAGAAAGCCTTCCTAAAGTTAAAAGAAAAAAGCTATTCCATTACAATATTTTATTGCTCTAATTTTTTATTGCTCTAAAAATTTCCTTCATTTCAACAGTCATTTAGATCCTACAGTTCTTTTTTTTCTCACCGCAATAGCAAAGCAAATGTTCCATTAACTCCAATGAAGTAAAGAAACTTCTCTGACACATTCCTGGATTTTCTACTCAAATCATGTTCTATCAAATCAAAGTAAAATTGCTTTTGTGAAGTTAGTGGCACCATTAAGGAGGGTGTAGTCAAGTGTTGGAGTGAGATTCCAGTTGGAGGGTTGTGTTCATATGTCAAAGCAACACAGATCACCAGTAAAGCACGGGAAAATTCTCTCCACAACCTCCCTTCACTTAGGACCTGTGCACAGCTGCCATCTCAAATTCACTCTGATCTCAACTCATAAAGTTTAGAACCAATAACAAAATTGCATTGTCTTGGTCAAGGTAGACATTTTCTAATGGGAAGCCACTGCTCTTTGGTCAAGTTAGGGCTGAAAGGGCTCACAGAAATCATCAAAACCAGTGGTTTCCAAACATTTTTAGTGCAACAGATTTTTCAGGCTTATCCCAAATCCTGCTATGGAAGACAGTCTGGAAATGGCTCTGTCTTGGAAGAAACAGTGGAGGAAGAAGTCTCCCCACCCAGTCTCCCCACTTGGAAACAACATCACATCTTCAGAACCAGAAGGTCTATGGAATGCATTTTGAAAATAATGAATTTCTTTCATTTTACAGACAAAGAACCTTAACAGGCTCTCCTGGTAGGAGGACGAGAGTCCACACCCATTGACTACATCCTGTGCTCTTTTTATTAAACTACCCCCTTTTCTTTATTTCTTATTTCCTCAGGGCACAATTGAGTTGGTTACTTCCGTGGGTATGTTCCACACACCTGGGGAGCCTGGGCTGGGTACAGGGAGAGAGACAGAGTTTGTGGATGAAATAGGAATGAAAAATGTGATGTGTACCTCGTAAATAAGATTCCCTTATAACCAAAGTTTATTTACAGGGAGGGTTAAAGGGGTGTAGAAGAAACTCAGAGCAGCAGTTCTCAAACTCTTGGTTTCATTTCAACACATTCGAAGTTACTGAGGACTCCAAAAGCCTTTAATTTTCATGTGGGCTTTATGTCTCGTAATAACGAATAGAACTGAGAAATTTTAAAATATTAATTCAGTCATTTATTTAAAATCATGTTAACCATTACATAAAACATAACTAACATTTTTTTTGCTTGTGTTATTTTTTTTTATGTTTTTACTACATCAAAAACTAATGATGTAATGTGTGGTGATTAACATAATAAAATAAAATTTAAAAAAATTAAAAAAAAGAAAAATAACATATTTTTAAGAAAAATATGTTTTCCAGGTAAAAAATAGTGAGAATGGCATCGCTTTATATATTTTCAAATCTCTTTTATGTTTGGCTATACAGAAGATAGTTGGATTGCTGTACCTGCTCCTCCCTTCGAGCTGTGATGACATCACACATGGCACAGTCACTGAGTAATGCCAAAGTAGGCTTATAAGGGTACGAGAGTCCTAAAGAGAAATGATATCTTAATATTATGAGAATAGTTTTGACCTAACAGAGCCCACAAAATGATGTCTGGGACCTTAGGGGTCTTCTCTGTTGATCTTTCACACAGTGAGATCTCTACCTGGAAACTGACGTGAAGCATGAATCAAACTGAAATGATGTTTGAAACTGCAGGTGGCTCAATTGATCTGTACTAAGAAGGTGGAGGTAGCCGGGGAGGATATGTTTTGTCCATTTATTCAGACTGTGTAAAGAGTGTGAGTAGATATAGCAGATAAATGTCATTTCAATTAAATAAATGCAAACTAGGACAAAGAGATAGAGTTTACCATCACCACCCTACTTGCAAAGTACAAGAGAAGGTTGTTATCACAAGAAAGTAAAACTAGCAGTAGATCTTACTGAAATACCTCGTATTCTTTGAACTTCTTGGTTTCCTAGTGTTACAGGGCTGCAGGGTTCTTGTCTCATGGAGTCAAAGAATAAATCTCAAGGACAAAAGGGTGAAGTGAAAGTTTATGCAGTGAAGATAAGAACAGAAAGGAAAGAAAAGGAGCTCTCTAAAGTGAGAGAGGTCCCAAATGGGTTGCCACTGAAGGCTTTTATGGCCACTCTTTTATAGAAAACTGACCAGGGAAGTTGGTAAATATCTTGTCAACAACATGTAAGATAAACATGGTGGGTCTGTAAATATCATCTGACTATCCTGTCTATATTTGTAACAAACATGGTGGATTTGTTATGCTCCCTTCTCTCTGGTTAATATCTCATCTATAACATTTCTTTACATCTGGGATTTCTGGGATCCTAGTTGGGTAGACCCCTGTGTGAGCCCAGTCATGAGCCCCCTACCTATCTCTCTCTCTTCCTAGCCTCACCTGCCCCTTTACTCACTAGAATAGGCTAAGTTTCTATAATTCCAGCATGGAATTGCTGTGAGCAGATACGGTATTATAAGAAATCTATTTTACGCAGGGAGAAAATAAACTTTTTAAAGGTTTTTGTAATTTGTTATAATGTGTAATCATTTTCATGTGCTCTATGCCAGGCACATAAAATTCAATAAAATTCAAATTCAAAAATTCAATAAAATTCAAATTCAATTTAAAGTGACCTAGGAGTCTGTCCATGAGGACATTATAGATGGAACGCTATACATTCTGCCATTCTCTTTCCTTTCAAAAATGGGGTGCATGCTGAGCCGATCCACTTGTCACCATTCTCTTACTGTTCCCTTTGTGTGCTCCCCATATCCAGACTCTCAAAGCTATGTAAAGATATGTGCCCGTAAAATAATCTAGAGAGGTCTGTGCAGGGGCACAGATTGTGAACAACTCAGCCCAGGAATACTGAACCCATCCCTACCCCCTCCCCCACACACACAGGGTGGGTTTAGCCTCAGGATGTTTTTTTGTTTTGTGGAAAGAGTGCTTTCCAAAGTCCCACTCAGCTCAAGAGAACAACCATAATGCATTTTTTTAAAGATTGTATTTATTTATTTTATTTTATTTATTTGAGAGAGAGAGCACAAGCAGGGGAGGAGCAGAGGGAGAGAGACATGCAGACTCCACACAGGGCACAGAGCCTGACACGGGGCTCGATCTCACGACCCTGAGATCCTGACTTGAGGCGAAACCAAGAGTCGGATGCTCAACTGACTGAGCCATCCAGGCGCCCCCATAATGCATTTTTAAATCAGAAATTAGCATATTTTTTCTGCGCTAATGGCTAGAAATGACAAATATAAAGAAAGACACTGTATTCGACATTCAACTCATGCAACCCTAGGTAAGAAAAAAATCAATTTTATAAAAGCATACATACTTTTCAACTTTTCCTTTTCAATGCACTGCAAATAATACATTTTCAATATACTACAAATAATATCTTGAGGGAAATAAAAAGAAAGGAAGAAAGAAAGGAAAGGAGTGGGAGAAAATGCATATAAATAATACTTTTAAATACAATTGTTTCTCTTGCTTCTACCTTCTCTCTTGTAAAACCCAACTTCAGCCAACAAAAATGTGAATGCTTTTAAAGTTGAAAGGTTGTAAGAGAAGTATCTCCATGATTACTTTCGAAGCTTCAAACCTCCAATATTTATTTTTATAATTTGACTGTTATTGTAACAGATAGGACATTCACATCTGCAGAATCTGATGGCGACACCAACAGTGGAATCATGCAAGTGCATGCAAACCCAATGTCCCCACCAGAGAAACTTGTCAGGAGAACAGTGACATACACCAGAATACTGTTGGCATTTAGGGATTAGTGTAAATGGAAAAACAGTGAGGCAAGCAGGAAAAAAAAATAGGTTAGGTAAATGTGTCCTAGAGAAATACTAGTCTGGAAAATTTATATTACCCTTTTCATTTTTCTAAACTAAAAATACATAGCGTAGTTTTACTGGAAAAATTGGGGTGCGTATTTTTAACAGGAGGCACTGGCTTGCCATGTAAATGACCCATCAGGGAACATAGATGAAAGGACCAGCTCCAGAGTTAAAATGACCTCAGTGGAAGCTGACACAACACAGAGGTGAGAATTTGCTGTGTTCTGTCAATGGTGCCCACTGATCACCACCAGAGGACTGTCCCCCTCCCGGGTAGTGCCTGGAGCAATGGCACCTGAGTGGTCTTTCTGGGAGGTATTTAGGCAACTGAGAAAATGTGAGTATAAAGACATTAAACCTGGAGGGCAGCGAGCAGAGAACTTGTACTCTAATTCTGAGCTGAGCTGTTCTAACTATGTGGACTGGGCAAGTCTAGGAGCTTCCATATGTCAGCTGTGACCTGTGATGATAATCACCGGGAAGCATTGACATAAGGCACAGGATGTGAAGACTTTCTTTCTGAGATCTGACTTCCCTTTCTTCTCTATGAGTCATCTGGTATTCTCCGGGTGTCAGTTTAGTGACAGGTTTGTTTGCACACTAATGTTCACAAGTTCTTATAGAACTTTATTTAAATCCTTAACCAAGACATAGAACAAATAAAGACATTTGCTTGATAAATATAAAACAAACATAGAGCTCTCTCTCTCTCTCTCTCTTTTTTTAAGATTTTATTTATTTACTTGACAGAGAGAGAAAGCAGCAGAGGCAGAGGGAGAAGCAGGCTCCTCACTGAGCTGGGAGCCCGATGGGGGGTTCGATCCCAAGACCCCAGGATCATGACTTGAGCTGAAGTCAGACACTCAACGGTCTGAGCCACCCAGGCGCCCCCAAATATATAGCTCTCTTATCTGAGATTCTCTCCACCACATACTTTCCATGGGGCTCCTAGTTTGAGAATGTTAGTTGTTTGTCAGAGAGAATTGATTAATGTTCTCTATCCAAAAACAATGGGTCATGACGAGGACCGACTTTGGACCTAATTTCTCTCTACTTCTCATTCTGTTTTCTGTTTTTTAAACTAATGTGTAATTTTATTTTTTTTCCACAACACATACCCTCCCCAGTGTCCATCCCCCAGCCACCCCATCCCCCCCCCCCCCCCCCCTCCAGCAACCCTCAGTTTGTTTCCTGAGATTGAGTCTCTTAAGGTTTGTCTCCCTCTCTGGTTTCATCTTGTTTCATTTTTTCCTCTCTTCCCCTCTGTTTTCTTTTTATACATTATTTGTCCCTCTTCTGGCTCCAGAGAGCTTTTCTCTTCTTTTTACCAAATATGTTTAACAGCACCCCTCCCTTGAGTTGTGTGTTCTCTATTTTTCATGTATTACTTACAAAGTATCGATTTTTTGTCTTGTAACTATTGATATGTTTCTGTTCCCAGCTTGCAATAATTCTTGGACTTTGCTGTTTCTGTTGTGAAGCATGAAACCCACTTGCCCTTGAGTCTCACACACACACACACACACACACACACACACACACACACACACACATACACCTTGCCTCAAGTCTGCACCAAACTCTGCCCCTCTGGAGAATGGAATGCTGCTGGTGGGTTTTTTTTCCAAGTAATTCTTGGCATGGCTGAAGGCTCTCGTTGGCTCTAAAAGAAATACTGTGGCCTAGGCTTCCTGGCAGAGGGCCTCTTTGAAAAGCACACCCCAAGGAAACAAACCTGTTCTGCTGCTACTTTCTGGTTTTGCTGGTTTTAAACATCCCTCTCAGCTCAGAGAGAACAGCAAGGGGGCTACTTTGGGAAGTAGCAGACATTCTTTATTTTGCACTCTCTTCTATCTGGGCATTGTTTATAAGATACAGAAATTTATAAAGTGCTATAACATTTGAGTCATTTTTAATTCACCGTTGGGTTGTGTAGCAATAAAAATACAGACAGTGATGAGGCAATGTTCAATAAACCAACATTTTATTGCTGTAGAAGGAGCCTATGTAAACCTTCATCCAAAGTCACTCTGTCCGTAACTCCGGGGAAGCAACAACAAAGTACGCCAAAGTAACTCCTGCTTTTATATATTCTATATATAATTTTCTTTCTTTCATTAATAAAAAGTATGATATAATTAAAGCTATATCATAAATATGCAACATTATAAGTGGTGAAGAAAAAAGAGAAAAACCACCTGAAAGCTACTACCACTGTAATTTGTATTTATTCCCTAATACGGCAAGCACACTATATATTCCTCATCTTGCTTTTTTTCTCTTAATGTAACCCAGAAATATCTTCCATGCTTCTATGAAGCCTTTATAATTCTCATATTTAATAGTAGCACTGATTTTTTTCTCACTTCAGAAATGAGATTCCTTTTTTTGACTCTCTTTCTTAGTTACCCTTGTTAATATAGAATTGTGAGTTCTTTCTCCTTAATTTGATGCATTAAGCAGAGAAAAATTATTGTTTTATTCAGTCCATGGTTCTGGTGAAGCCTTAGAAGCATAGGCAAAAAAAAAAAAAAAAAAAAAGACAAAGACAAAGACAGTGAACTGAACTGAAGGCAAACACATTGTCAAGAAGGACCAGTGCTGCTAGTCGATGTAGTAAATGAGTGATGCCATTTGTAGTTACTGCAGCAAAACTTTGTGCTAGAATTGAGGATATTTGGGAGCATTTTCAAGTCTCCAAAACAGTCAAGAATTCCTCCCCTAAAACCATAGTTGAAAGAATTTCTCTGCTCACACTATAGAACAGTATTAATTTTAGGTGGATGAAAGAGTGAAAAATAAAAGAAAATGATAAAGTTTTAAAAATTTAAAAGAAAATATGAATAAATATTTATCTACAAATATCTACAAAGGTTTATGATATGTTGAATAGAGAAAGACTTCGTAAGCTTTATGTAAGGAAAACTTCATATGGAAAATTACCATATGGCATTGTTGATTGTATTTATTTATTTTTAAAGGTTTTATTTATTTATTTGAGAGAGAACATGAGCGGTGGGGGGAGGGGAGGGGTAGAGGGAGAGGGACAAGAAGACTCCCCATTGAGCAGAGAGCCCGATACCATGCCGGGCTCCATCCCAGGACTCTGAGATTATGACCTGAGCCAAAGACACACACTTAACCAACTGAGCCACCCAGGCACCCCTGACATTGTTAATTTTAAACTGAAAATAGGTAATGAAATAAAAATAGCAATGATAATTCCATAGTGGAGTATGTAAAAAATCATGAATAGAAAATTCACGAAAGAATAAAAACAAAAATCTCACAAAAACTGGGGAAGTGGTCTACTTCCCAGAGATGGAGTCGACGTATTTTCCCTACTCCTCCACTAAGTACAATAACAACCATTGGCATTCATTGTAAAACAAACATAGGAAGTCTATGGAGCATGGAGAGAAGGCACCAAGACGGGCTAAAACCTGGGGATTCAAGAGACAAAATAGCGGTGAGTTCTCTGGGGGGTTTTCCTCGTGTATTTTAGACTTAGATCTGAAGAAGCCAGCAACGGGGGTATATCAAAAGACACAAACAAACAAAGCCCCCACAAAAGCCTGCTCTCTCTAACCAAAGGACCAGGAAAGGCGCAGCCTAGCAAAGAGAAGTTTTAGACGATAATCACTGTATTATATCCAAGCATCACAGAAAATGAAACACGCACACAAAATAAACCAACCAACAAGCAAAAACACAACTGGGTCCACCCCAGCCCACACCCCTAAAGGCCGAGTGGTTTCGTCATTGTCCAGTGGTAGTGAGGACGACCTCCTTCTGTGGTTTTAGTGGAGGTCATGAGGGAGCACTCCTACTGCTGACCAGGGACACATCAGTGGGGGCGTAGTGGGGAGTCAACTCCCACTGGCACCCAACACTAAAAAGGGTCCACTGGCTCAGGTGCCTACAGAGGCTGAGTGGTGAACCTAGACTTCCACCCCATCTGGCAATAGTGAGATGGCGGTCCAACATTTTTGTCAGAATCTCAAGGGAGCAGGACCTCACGATGTTTAAAGCACAGAAGTGGCGTCAATGACAAGATCACTTATACTGAATCTTATGCTGGCTTAACTTCTTCAAGATGGTTCTTCCTCATTAGTGTTAAGATGAGAGTTGGTGGATAAGCTGGAATAAAGGGGTAATCCCTTATGAAGTTGGACCGTTTATCATGTGAATTCCTTGGTTAGCATCCTGGGAGGAAAGCTGAAGTGTGGTGACACAGGTGGCTGGGGAAGGGCCGGTGAGAAACCCCGGGGGCAGAGCGCTGAGAGAACTGAACTTGTCAATGCTCAGCGAGAAAGCATCCGTGACATGATGCTGTCCTGGCGCGTCGGGCGTGTGAAAGGGGGGGGGGGAGCCGCCGAGCTCCAACTCTGCCCATCAACATGTACGACACAGAAGCAGCACACATCAGCGCCCAGGAGGTGAGGCTGACCTGTTCACACGAGCAAGCTACACAGATCTTGAGTCAGGTTTTGGATTTCCATAAAGTATCGACCTGGGCAGTTAAACCAATTATATCTAAACTTCGAGGAGGCAGGAGGCAACCAAATAATTGTAAAAATCCTTTCCAAGCAGGTGGCACACGGAATCTATGTGCTTCCGGGATCCAAGTTGTCATGATTGGCCCCTGGCAGTCTTCTTTTCTCATTATAGTATAATACTAGATGTATATGACATTTTTTGTGGAGTTTTAGGCCACTGACACACGGTGGCCATCTGGCAGGCAGTGAAGGAACACACGTCTGACATCGAAGGCGATGCATCAGTGGTTAAAAACAAAACAAAAGGTGGTTGCTGTTTATAATAAGGGAGCAGCACAGACCCTGAGGTTCTTAACTCATCAGCATTCACACAGGCACCTTCACACGGAAGCATCCACTGCTGCTGAAAATCATTTTTAACTAGACAAAATATTTCAGCAAACTGTTGCTTTATGTGGCAAAAACAAACAACAGACAAACAAAAAGGGTAAAAATTAAGTAATTTTACACGCTTGCTTTGTTTTTGAAATTTGAAACAAATTTTGAAAAATTTGTTTTGCGATAGCAAAATTTGGGGGGCGAGCTTATAGTTTCCTGACTCGCAATTACTCAATGATCTTGCAGGATAAATCCAAACTCTTTAGTTTGGACATGAGGCCTTTTGTAGTCTAGATCCGGTCATCTTTTAATTTGACTTCCATAATTCACAAATCGAAATCTTATTTCTCACCCGTGAAGAAATACTTAGTAGGTCCCTGAGCCCTCAGACCCTTTCTCCTTCCGGTGTCTTTATCTCTATTCACGTGGCTTCTGACTCTTGGAAACCGTATTACCTACTGCTCACCTGAAAATCCCTCCTTCAAAACTCCATTTCCCTAAACTCTCCAAACACACACCAAGCACGTCTCTTTGTGTTCCTGTGCATGTCCATTTTATCGTGCCTAAGGTATATATTGTAATCATGGTACTCCTTAGTCTCCCCCCACAAACTTGCTTGTTCATTTAATAGATACCGAGCAATAAATATGTGTGAGTCTCTGTTCTGAGCACAAGGAATACAGCAGTTGTAGAAGTCAGGGTCTAAAATAGAAAGCACTTTGGAGTGTTTATGACAGAGGAGATTCAATTCAGGGTATTGGTTAGAGAAGATAAGAACCAAACAGGGCAAGGGGAGGCAGTCTGCAAGTTAACAATACCAGGGAGGCACCATCATGGGACTGGAGAGGCTAAAAGAGGAAGAGACCTACAAGAGCCCAGGGGTGGAGATCGCCTTTTGGAAACTGGCACCACACAAGCCTGCCCTGCAGGAGTTAGCTGGAGGATGAGGGGTGGAAAACAGTTTCTGCTAGAGGCCAGCGTGGAGCAAATGGAGGGAGAAATTGCCCTCTTCTCTTTTCTGTTCTCCAGTTTCCTGCTAGTGCTCCCCATTGTCAAGTCCATCTGGAAGCCAGCTAAAGCAGGAGCAGGAGAAATATAGTAGGTTTGGCTCCCACTGTGACGCAGAGCAGAGCAGTGGAAGAGCGCACAATGAATCTGAAGGCAAAAATGCCCAGGATCGGCACAGCAGTGAACAATTTTTTTTTAAATGTCTTCCTGCCCTCATGAGTATATGAGCATTATGACATCTGTGATGTCAGACATGTGTTCCTTCACTTCCTATCTCACCTCTGTATCTGTAACTCCTGGCTTAGGGATTGCACATAGTACGTGGCCAATATCCAGATTGGATGCCTTAATTGAAGAATAAAAAATTCATAGAGATAAATAATCTTTATGATCTCATGGTTCCCTCCACATCTCTGACTGCTCCATGAGGAAATACTTTGGATGACAGCTTTATCTCTTGATAGCAAATAAAGAGCCTAGCTTCTACTTCCACATGGGTAGCTTATGAGTCCTATATATGTGTTGTGCTTTCTGTGGTGTTTTATTTGGATCTCATAAATCTGATACTATTCCAAGGTTTCATAGTCCAGAAGTTTATCAAGGTCACAGCACTCCAGGCAATGGGAGTTGGTGTGACCATTTCTAGGTTTCATTCTGCTGCATTTTGCAGAAAAGAGCCTGTCCCTACAGCCCCTTTTGCAGATGCTGTATTCGACATTCTGTGAGCGGAGCCTTAGATTTGCCTTCTGCAGCCTGGGCAGACAAGAGGGCACTGGGATTGATCTCAAGCCCTTCTGGAGCAGACATTTCCAGGATTCCGCTGAACTTGTTGGCAAAACTCTCTAAGTGTCGTGAGTAGCATTTATATGAGCAGCTGTTCTTCTCATTCCTATAAGGTCCTCTCACTGGCCAAGGTCTTTTCCTGGGCCATTATAAATGCCAAAATTAGCTCAAAAGGCATGGATAAAAACTTTTCATAAACACTGCATAAAAGTGATTCAGTTCAACAAACATTTTGGCATGTTGATTCTGTGCTGGGCATTGTGCTGATCAGAGGGAGGGAACCAAAACCACAGAGCAGTTGAGAGTGTGAAGTCAGGTTGGATGGCCTTGGTTCCACCATTCAGTGAATAGGGGAACCTGGCTGAATCCCTACGCCCTTCTGCCTCAGTGTTATAATATGTAAAATGGGGATAATAATGGCATCAACCTCAAAGATTATTGTTAAGAATTAAGTGAGAACAATGCATTGTACATAGTGTTAATAATCATCATCATTATCGCCCAAAGGTGATCTTGCTGCTTTCACTCATTAATTCATGTCTGCACTGGGCACCTGGCTCATTTAAAGTATCCTGAGTTTCTACTCCTTAGCAGTTACTGGGCTAAGGTGAATGGGACCGATGAATGAGTCCTGGGCCTCAGCCTCAGAAGACATAAAGAGATATCAGTGTGAACGAATAGTTATATTAGCGAGATAAATTTAGACAAAAGTACCTATGGGTGCTGTGTGGACAAAGAAGTAGGAATGACTAATATGACACAGGGTTTTTCTTGGCTACATATACGGTCTTTCTCAACCTTCTCATTCTCTGCTCTCCACACTCAATTATCTTGGTCAATTCAATTGGTCTATTCAATAATTGTTTATTGAGTACTTGCTATATGCTGAACTTTGCAGAAATCTAAAGTGTAAGTGGTATTTTCTTGGGGCACCTGAGTGGTTCAGTCAGTTGAGTGTCCAGCTCTCGATTTTGGCTCAGGTCATGATCTCAGGGTCGTGGGATAGACCCCCGAGTGAGGCTCAGCTTTTGGCGGGGCGTCTGCTTGAGATTCTCTCCCTCTGACCCTCCCCCTGCTCATGCTCGTTCTCTTTCCCTCACTCTAAAATAAATAAATAAATAAATCTTTTAAAAAATGACATTTTTTCCCTCTTGGGTCTTCACTAAGTATTAGGGAGACAGAAACAAACAACAAAAAAACAAACTTCATGGCTTTCCTCTAAACAATACAGATTACAGTGTGGAAGAAGGTCATGAAGGAGACAGAGCTTAGCTTGAGTTTGCAGATATAAATTGGGGATTGGTACCTGGAAGACAGAAGAAAAGACTTTCTAGGCAAAGGGAGAAACTTGGGGTCTGGAGCAGACAGACTCATGGTGGGTTCAAAGGACATAAGAAAAAGAATGGCTGAATTCAGAGTGTTGGGATAGGAGGTGGTGGGAGAAAAGGTTGGGTTGATGGGAAGAGTCAAATTATGCAGAGCCTAGAAATCCCCGAAAAAAAAAAAAGTCTAATTAATTAGAGTATCCAGAGTACTCAGGAGTCCATTCTGCCCTTTCTGGGAAAACAAAGGGTGAATGAATGAATTACAGGCTTTCTTTGGCCAATTGAACACACTAGATAGTTCTGTTGTGAAGAGACGTTGGTATCCTCTAGCCTGGACTTAATATTTAACTTCTCGCCTTTGCCATCTTTATTAAATGTCAGTCCCTGTCGCTGTTTTTACACCTTTTCACTTTGATCTCTCCCCTGTTGTGAGGTCTGTTGGTGGTTACGTGGAAAATCGTGGTTACTTAGATTCCTAAGTTCTGCTCATGTGGCTCACCTTTTGTCTGCATGTGCTAAGATGATGACAGCTTGTCAGCAATGTCACAACCCAGTATGGGCCGACCTTTCCCCTTCTCCCCTTCCAGACTGATGTTTCTGAAATCATGTCAACACACATGGCTTGGAGTGCGGTTGTGGAGGTGTGGGTAGAAGAGTGGTTGCTGTGATGCTGAGGAAAGCACTCACAGAAATGAATAAGATGGAAAACAGCTGACAAGTAAACATATATATACAGAGAGAGAGAGAGAGAGAGACCTGAAGAGCTAGACGACTTGAAAGAAATAATGGTGGCCATCCTATAAAGAAAAATCAGGCTACTAAACATTTAAACAACAGGTTGAATATGGTTTATAAAAAGTAGCATGAGAAATCGTGTGGGACAGAGCCAGGGTTAACATGAGGCCTCTAGCCAGGGGGCTGAGAAATAAATTTCTCTTCATACTCTTCTTGGTGTCAGAGGGCTCCGAGATTATCGTCCCACTTTCCCTGTTGCTTCTGACCTGGGTCCTTTGCTCTGTTGGCTGTGGAAGGGAGGAAAGGCAGCTTCCTTCCTAACTTCTCTCCTACGGCCCACCTCCTCAGCCCACATCAATGAAGGAAAACATGCATGGCTAATCTTTCCAGGTTTTCTGAGGGCTTTTCTGATCAGGAAAGAGGACCCGAGCTTATTGGGGATCCCTTCCCAACCCTCTTTCTTTTTGGCCCACAGGCCAAAAGTAGTCACAAGGATACTCAAAGGAATAAAGTAGCTCCATCTAATATGGTGAAAGAAATTTTCTCTCTTTGTGCGTCTCCTGGGAGTTTCATAAATGAAGCTGAAACAGGAAGTTTATCCCTCCTGCGGCTGAGGGGCGGGACCAGTGGCAACTGGAGGCTACAGTTTTGAGGGGAAGGAGAGTCTTACAGATTTACCTTCTCCTTTTGTTTCATTTCTCTAGCCAACAATCCCATGAATCCTGACCAGGCCTGGCCAGGCTTTGATGTGACAAACAGGTTGTGAGGAAGCTATCAAAACAGTATTTTCAAGACAGAATAAGAAACAGAAGAGAACCAGGATCCCAAGTTGAGGTTCAACTATTTTCTTTTTTCCCAGAGGGGATTTCCAGTTGCTATTGGCACAAGTAGCGTTTTGTTGTAGTGAATTTGCAAAACAAGACTTAGACATATTAACTTACCCTCAGCTTATAGTTTGGGACCATTGGGGTGAAAGGGCAGAAACCACTTAAGGAAGTGCCCGTAGCATACAATAATACTGCTCTGCCCACAGATTTTTCAAATTATGTCTTCCTTCATTTAAAAATATTTGCTGCTCATTTATTTGGGTCTTGGACGGACACCAAAAAGGAAAGCTGTTTGTTTTTTGTTTTTTTTTTATCTGGAGGATCTTCCAGTCTAGTGGAAGAAATGTTCACATTAATGGCTGTAAGACTGCACCTGGTGACAGGCTTCAGAGAGGAGCTAGGATTCCCTTTGAGATTTTTAAAGAAACATGAAAGCTGACCGATCTGACAGTGATAATGGGTAGAATGATTTGACTCGTAGGGAAATGGGGTGAGGAAAGACAGAGAATTAACAAAGTCCAAGGTTTGGGGGATTCAGGGATTAACGGGGATCCTGGCTTGACTGGAAATAACAGCCATGGGAAGTGATATATATATATATATATATGAAGATAGAAAACTGTTTTGTTTCTTCATATAGGGCTTCAATGCTCTGTTAGAATCTGTGGTCCATGAAGCAATGAGAAACCACAAAATCTTCTGAGCAGAACAGGACCCTGATGAGGAGATCTTCAAGGCTGCGTGAGAGGTTTCCTCCCATGCCCCCCACCCCTCCATCACATCCTGCAGCATCCCGGATTGCAACTGCCTCGATCTGTCCTCACTGAGTGATTGTGGACTCTTGTAAGGCAGGGACCACTTCTTGGATGGCGAAAATGAGCATCTAGAGAACATGTGTGAGAGAAACTGGTACATACAATGGGCTAAAAAAATAAATGATTTAAATAGATAAATGAAAATATTAAAGCTGACAAATATTGCAGCATTCCAGGGGAGCAGAGATATTTTGGATGGAGACTAGACAGCTCTTGAGACTGAGTGGATTTAGTGGGCAAGAGAAATGATTTTCAATGTGGTGACTCAACGAATGGAGGTGCCTTGAACAGAAATAAGGTAGTCAGTATGCCATCAGCACTGATATTTGTGGCTAGTGCACTCTTCTAAACCCTCATTCTTAGCATTATGCAAGCTGAAATAGCATTCCTGATCCCTGAAAACCGATGTCATTTAGACAATATTATAAAACAAAATCAATGTTTATGAAATTTACTATTTGCTTACGTTTTTAAAAAACTTCTGTACATTAAAAAGCAAATCGATGTGTTTGTCGGATGCCTTTTGAATGTCTGTGTAGCTGAATATCTTGCCTCATGTCCAATGTATGACCAGTCCCTTTTACCCTCTACGAGTTAAGGAAACTCCCATAAGGAGGATGAAAAGGAAGTGCGGATCTATTATTCTTTGTTATATGATGTAGCTAACTGGTAATGTTGCCCTGTTACTTCTCCCAAATCATCCTGGTTGAGTAGCAGAAGTGGACAAGGTATGAAAGTGATGGAGAGAGACTGTGGTCCCCTTCAGTCCAAAATGGGGGGGGGGGGACTCATTCTTTGTCACTTTCTTTGGTAATGCTAATAGAAATTTAACATTCTCGGGTGCCTGGGTGGCTCAGTTGTTAAGCGTCTGCCTTCGGCTCAGGTCATGATCCCAGGCTCCTGGAATCGAGTCCCACATCGGGCTCCCTGCTCAGCAGGAAGTCTGCTTCTCCCTCTCCCACTCCCCCTGCTTGTGTTCCTGCTCTGCCTGTCTCTCTCTGTCAAATAAATAAATAAATAAATCTTAAAAAAAAAAAGAAATTTAACATTCTATTTAATTAAAAGGTTTTAAAAAATGAAACACTAAATATTTAACAGATTAAAGTTATGAAATTAAGCATAACATTAGCAGAGAGTCTACTGGTGGTAGTAGGTAGAGTATAATGTTCCGGAATGCAATTTTTTACCCCAAGAGCCCCAAAAATTGTGTTAACTATGTCAGTGCTCCAGGAGAACTACAAAGTATTGCAGGAATTTGAGGCAGGGAGTCATCATTTATGGCTGGGTGATCCAGAAAGTACTCATGTACTTGAGAGTACATGAGTTTGGCCTTGAATTATGGATAGATTTGCAATAGGCAGAAACTCAAGGAAAAAGATTCCAAATAATAAACTGCAGAAAGCTACACTGCTCCACGGCTCCTGCATCTCAGCACTAGAATATTGATTATGCTGTAAGCCTACAACTATTAAGAAATACGTATCCCAGAAGTTAACCCAGAAACAAAGAATAGAAAAGCTCCCAATTACACAGCTGCAAAAATTTAGTTAGATGTCACAGAGTAGTAAGTATGTATAATAAAATTCAGTTTCGTTACAATTTATCCCATGTTAGAAGAAAGCAATTCCTTTGGAAGGAACCTTATTTCACCATTGACGTATAATTATAGATGTACTTAATTCCATCACTGATTTATTTTTATTGGTACTGAGGATTAGTACTTTAGCTTCAAGTATCTCTTCCATGTATGTCAAGTAGTTAATGACCTGTAAATGAACTCTTAAATATGCTAAAGAAGCTCATTATTTAAGGTAATTATTTAGCAAAGCAATGATCCTTTGATTATGCAAATTACTGACATTAAATTATAAATCTGTGAGTATCCAGTTTCATGTTTCATTCCAGGCCCTCAAAATGACCTTCCAAACCAGGTATTTATTGCTTGATCCAAAGTAAACATGACTAAGAGGACGATGAAAATATATACTTTAAGGGTGACAAGAGAGAGTGCAGCATCCAGGGAGAGCAACATCCAGGGATTTCTATATTTCCTTCAGCTGATGGAGTTGGAGCTGGAGCCGATGATGATGGTGATGATGATGCTGATGCTGATGATGGTAATGATGATGATGATGATGATGATGATGGTGATGATGGTGATGATGATGCTGATGGTGATGATGATGATGATGGTGATGATGATGATGATGATGAAACTGTGGCTTGCTATATTCCTCCTGCTGAGTTGTTATTTAGGTTTGTGAATATATTATGTGTCAATCAGAAGCATATTCTAAAGATTTTGGGCTTTACTGTTTCTTTATTTGAAGACAATCTTCATCAGACAGACATTTATGTTACTTTTTATGTATGTACTAAGTGCCAAAACATTTACTAGGGACTGAAAGTAATCTGTGCCTGGTAGCAAGGAAGAGGGGTGACTGGGGGAAAGAAGCAATCAATAAACCTTTTCATTGTGTGCTAAGTGAGATAGATGAGCTCTGGTCAGATACACAGAGAATTAGAAGACTCACCTGGTCCAGTCTGGGAGGAAGAGGGAAGGTGGTAGAAGTGAAAACAGACTGAAGGCTAAGGGGAGTAAAACTTGGAGCTGGGAAGTGGGGCTGTCTTAGGCAGAGAGAAAAAGCCTGGGAGAAGTGAGTAGCAATGGGCTGTTCTCTGGACTGCGGATAAACTCAATATTTCTCCAGTGCTGACTGAGTATCAGGATCACAGTGGTGAAGAAGGGGCCAGAAGTTTTATTTTGAGGGATATGTTAGGAGGCATTGAAAGATTTTAAGTAAGGGGCTTATAAAATCAGGTTTGCATTTCAGAAAGATCAGCATTATGAAAGGTGGTCAAAGACACTTGTGATACTATAAATATCCAGTAGCCCATTTAGCTGGGACCAAAGGGCAGGAGGGTCTTCCGTGTGCTGAGTTAACTCTTTAGTTGCTGCCTCCAGGCATGTGTCTATTTACTAATATACAGAGGTATTCAGTATCTTAGCCATCATAAGGCTGTACTCATCATACACGCTAGCTGAATATCTGTTCTGGGTAGAAGGCACCAGATTCAGTCAAGGAGAGCTATAGGAGGTTACTGATATAACCCACATCGACGTTAACAAAAGAAGTCACAGGAGAGATCAAGACACTTGAACGCATTCAAGACACCCACAAAGAGAAATTAAATGGCTTGGCTATTAAGTGGTGGGATTGAGCGAAAGGGAGGGTAATAGGGGATGTCTTGTCTCCTGGCTTGAGTCAACAGGTGGATGGGGTGGCCATTCATTAGTTCATTGAGAGAAGTGTGAAAGGAGAGTAGAAGAGCCTGAGGTGAGAACACCAGTGAGTTTATTTGAGGTATCTCTGGAACACTGAGGAAGAGATGTTTGCTTGGCATTTTTGATCCTTTAAATTGGAAGCTCAGGAGAGAGAGGAACAAGAGCTGCAGGTTTAGGAATCATTATTACGGGTGGGAGTTGGAGCCATTCACGGTGGATGATGTCTTCCAAGCAGAGCATATAGAGTGAGGTGCCACCATCTTGGGCATTGAGTCTTAAGTATTCCCTAGGTGATAGTGCTTTGTACACACACACACACACACACACACACACACACACACACACACACACGCACACACAGTTTAGTGAATTTAGGAAATGGTACATCATATCAAAACAGATATGAGATTTACTAACCTACTGCAACCACTCTCTTACACATCTCAGTATTTACAAGTTTCATAGGTGGGGGGGTGAAGTGCATTCACAAACATGTCCCTTTGTGGATCAGGATATCCCTCCCCTACTCTTATTCACACGGAAGAATGCGTGCTTTTATAGACTTGGTGCAGAGACATTGTTTTTACTTTGTTCTTCTCTCTTTCCTGAATACGAAGAGGAATACGAGAATCTTAATTGATCTCCAATAAAAAATTCAGAGGAAAATTATTCTTAATTTATATTGTCATCCTAACATATAAATTGGGTCTCTTGTTTACTAATTTTCTGCCTTTTCCTAAATTCTATGTCTTGTCTACCTATTCTTTTTCTGTTCTTCTCCAGGCCTCCGTACCCTTGAGAATTATTAAAACTGATTCATAGCTCATTGCTTTCTGCCTCTCTCAGAAATCCTTCTGAATATGGCTGCCAACATACTTCCAAAACTCCGCTTCCATGACATCTCTCACCAAGAGCTGGCAATGACTTTTCCATTGCCAATTATATCAAGCGCAGACTTCTTTCCCTCCAGGCTCTCTAGAATAAAATCATACCTAGCCTATGAATGGTTTTAATGATTCCCTGATAGAGCTCTTCAAGGCAATCAGACCTAAATCTTCATTGAATCACCCCCGAGTCTGCTGTAATTCTTACATTCATTTTCTGTTTTGCAGAGCTGGGATCTCAGCAATAATAAACATGGTTTATCAGAAAGACCACAGAGATGAGACTCAGAAGAAACTCTGGCCCTAGGTTTAGAGCCTAGTGACTCTTTTGACAAGCTATTTAATTTCTTATCTATAAGATAAAGAAATCTGCTAGCACCTTACAGAGAGTTATTCTGAAGGGTAAATGAGACCATCTATGTGAATGTGCTTTCTAAATCATAAAGTGCTAGATAAAGCAAATCCTATGTAATCAAAATTTCTCTTATCTGAAATTCAAGAATACATGATTTTTAAACAATGTATATGTTTGATAGCTTTGAAATTTTCAGTGTTCCTAGATACAAGTTAGAAGTCACTACTATTTGAAATAATTAAAAAGAGGGACCTGGAGGTAGGGAACAGAAATAGAGGCCAAATAAATACTCAACAAATTCTTGGGGTTTCTCAACAATGGTTTCCCAAAAAGGCAGGTTTAAAAGGGTTTTAAGTTAGCCTAGGATGTAGGACTACACTCTTGCCAACTATATTCCTATGATGAGGAATGCAGATTAAGTATAAAGGGAATGGTAGTTCCAGGAGTGAATAAGATTGAGCCATGAAGTCACAAAGATTATCAAAAATTTGGTTGAGGAATCAAAAGCTAAAAATTTAAAAAATTAAGTGCTTTCTAATATTTGTATTACCTACAATAAAGCAGAAACAGATATATGAATAAATCATCATAACCTGTTGCAAAAAGATTACAAAAAGTATCTGGTGAATAAGTAAGTGGAAATTAGTAATACACTACTCATTAACACTAATATAAGGATTCAAAATGTCATCTGGATTGCAGTTTTTAGTTCAATGAATTCAAAAGTATTTATGAGTTTGTGTAGGCTCACTCAAGACCCTTGTATCTGTAAGCCTACTTTCCTTCATTTGCCAATTTTCCTTTCCTTTTTATTTTAAAGGCCTTGTCCTCAGGTTGGGGAAAGTCTATGGGATATTGAGGGTCTGGCTAATAACCATGGATCTTCCATGGTATTTCCCCCATAGCTATAATGCAGATCATCCGTTCTTTTCCTAAGCATTGCTTGCATTTTTGGTCTTTTCCATTCAACACTGTTGTTTTTGTGCGATTCATGAATTATTTCCAAACACGGGTTTGCTTTTCCCAAACAGACTGAAGGTTCCTTAAGGCCAAGACAAAATCTAATACTCTCTATTCCTTATAAGAATATTGTGACTGTAAATAAGCACACTAGACGCTGAACAAGTATTTCTAGAGTAATTGAAATCAAGTGTAATAAACAGAAGTTTGCTATCTATGATTTCTCAGCTCTAAAAGTAACATGAGTAAAAAATGCTATTTCTTGTGGAAATATAAACTGAGTTCCTCATATTTACTATTAATGTGTTTATTAAACCAAATTTGTTTAAGGACTAATGTCTTACTCAGTTAATGAGATGTCTGTTATAAAAAGTAATGGTTTAAAAATCATTTTCCAATTACTAATCAAGTCAGAAATGCTTAGAAAATTTAAGATGGTTCCTCTGGAATGCTCCTTTTGATATTCCTAAGTGTTTATAGAGAATACCTACAAAATGTATAAATCTTTTGTTTCAGTCCTGTATTTCTTGACAGAATTTGAGATAAAAATGGTACTCAACATGGCCAGTTAAATCTATCACAAGTATTTGAGGGGAATACTAGCAAGAAAGGTTTTTTTTTTTTTCCCTCTTATTCCCTCTTATTTTAAAAGCATTTTATAAGTGAAAAGGGCAACATCGTTTTTAGAGTTTGTTGAGAATTTCAAATATCTAGTCCCCAGAAGTAAGATTCATCCATCAGGAATATCTAAGGCCTAACCGGTTTTCAAAATAGTGCCCACATATACCGTACTTGTTGAACAAATTCAGATTTATTGAAAGTAAACATTTACATTGGCTACAATGTTAGAACTATTACAAAGCTGGATAAAAGAGGCTTAAGTAGCAATAGAAAGCAAGTGCAATAAAAAGTGAATAGAGAAAATATTTGGCCTTAGTGATCTCTTGGCAATATTTACATTATGTACATATTGTTAAATATTTATAATAACTCTAAGGCACCAAAGGCTAGATAGCAGGTTGCAATACTATTTCGTGCACAAAAGTCAAGAAATTTATTGTAAAGAAGGCTGGATAATTAAAGAAACATAGTCATCTTTTAATGTTTACATAAAGGAGTGGCTGCATTTTTTTAAATCTCAAATGATACATTAAATATTGGGCAGATTGAAGAAAATATTTTTAGGACATTAAATTATGTTGACTATGTAAATAAGCACTATTTTTTTTTACTGACTTGCTGGTAAATGTGTAATGTAATCTATTCTTCAACACAGCTTTTTCACACTCATGGATATGTTTTGTCTAAAAACTACTTGAAATTCTTTTAACCTACAAAAACTTATCCTAATATATCATAGTGTATACAAAATCTCCAGGAAAAACTGACTGGACAATAATATACATCAAATTTTTATATAATCTGACAAAAATTTAGCAGGCATTCAATGCCAAAAGAATTGAATATTCAGTCTGCCATTCTGGCAAAGCAGTTGAGTATTTTAATCCTTTAACTGTAAGTGGGCGATTGTTTGTGGCTTAGGTGAATGGATGTAAAACTGGCCCATGGAGAAAACCAATCTTAAAGGGAACTAACTATATTCAAACTTTGCCTTGAAACCCCTTCACCTCACTCACTGGGTCTTAGCTATGTCACTCAGCACCAGTGACTGAAATATCCATATTTCTGCATGTCAGGAGGTAACTGACAATATCTATGTCCAGCAACATGGTCTTGACTGAAATGATAATTTCCATTTGCAAAATTTTATTGTTCCTTCGACTGGAAACCAAGTTACCTTAACAAACAGTGTATCATTTGTCTTGAGGTAGCGTTATAATGAAGAATTCAGCAGAACAATCGAATAACATCCTAATATTTTTACAATGTGCTTCAAGTGCTACTATGAAATCCACATACTTCGGTGGTAGACAGTCCAAGGTTGAGTGGCCCTTTGTGACATATTAAATTACTATCTCATGAAGGCATCCAGACATTAACAAGGAGGATGAGTTTTTCCTTAAAATTTTCTCAAACACCATGGCCTCTGGCAAGTTATGGTATTATGATGGTATGAAGTACTGCTAAAATTCTTTCAATGACATTAAAAATTCATAGACTTGCATATTAAAAGTTTCCTTTCTTTTATCAAAGCGGAGAATAACTGAGAGATGTCTTTTCTAAACTCTTAAATTTTTCAATGAGATATTCAGAACATTAACAACAGTTTTGGGGTTGGTTTCTCACATCACATATTTGGTACTACGTTTAAGGATGTGGCACTCGTTTAAATTTTAAATTGAAAACCACCTTCACACCCAACATTTGACTGAGATTTGTTGAGCAAAAAAAATAAAAATCATTTCAACATAATGCAATGTAAGGCACCAAAAGTGCCTTCCCATAATGTATTCTATAGCACTAGGTTATAAGTATATTGTTACTCCTTTCTCTTCTTGAATGTTCAATCATTTTCTTCTATTTTTTAATCCAGTGGACAGTGAAAGAGGACAAATTACTCATTGTGAAATGTTTACAAAATCAGTAATGCAGGAAAAAGTAGAAATAAGTTAAGGTTCTTCTTCCCCTACTTCAAGAATGAAAATAAATGATTACCTTTCCTCAGCGGGTTAACTATGTAGTAATGGCTACATAATTAATATAACTATAACAAAGCATCAGTAAACAGACTTCAAATATTATATAAATACAATACAATATCCATGTTTGGAATCATCAAATATGTCAATAGGTAATCTTAATGGGGTGACTGAATCAAGGCATGATAATGTTCAAACTTCTACATTTTAAAGACCTACTTGGATCTCGGAAGCATGATGTTCATTTACTAATGATAGATACTGAAATTAGATTCTTTAAAAATAAAGATAAGTATCAGTATGCTATAGTTATCACAATATCAAAAGTTCAATTAAAGGACTGGCTCTAATACTTAGAATATTTGCTTACAAAGGTTCTGAACTTAATTCTTCAAAACAAATTTACAATCTGTCATTCTACATTGCAATAACATTCAATGAATTACCATTAGGAGACATCTGATTTTATTATCATAAAAGATGTCTATTGTCTGTAATATTTAGTAGGCATTAAAACTATCAACCACTTCCCTTGCTCTAAGAGGTTAATCTACTTTTATTCTTGAACTGGCAGTAGAAGTTTGCATTATGCCAGTTTTTCCTCCCTGAAATACTCTCCCCTGAGTCCTCCAAGTTACCCTTCCAGTTCAGATTCTCATACTTCACTCCTTACAGATCACTCAACTGTGAAGTCAAACCTTAATGGATTAGGTCCATGGTTGTAAAACTATGCTTGGAGGCACTAGATGCTACACAGGTCGGGCTCCAAGACCTCAATTTCTAAATCCTGCTAGTACATCTTCACAATGATGCTATATATCAAACGAGCCACAAAATTAATTTGAAATATAATTTTGTTGCTTAAAACTGTTTTTTTAAAAAAAAAAAAACCCAGTCAAAGGTTTTTTGGAAGACTTGGGGAATCTTGACAGAAAAAAAGCAAGTCGTCCTCTTGTACCATGTAAAGTCTTCAAGTATCTGGTCACAGAACACTAAGTAAGATACTATAGCTCGGCCCTACCATGCAATAGGATCCCTCAGTCTGGCTTTTGAGTTCAGAGGCACAAATCAGAACAGATCAATGTTTTAAGTGGATTCTATCACAATGATTAATATCCCATCCACTTCAAGACTATTTTTGCAGAGATAAGTGGCATATCAATTATTTACAATACAAGAAAACAAACAATTAGCAAATACTTTAGATAGCAACCCTTAACAATGAATATGACCTTTGTGCTCCCCTTTTATGCCAAAGGAAATAAACACAGAAGTTATAACATTATATTTGCAAATGACTGAACATTTTTATTTATTTTTTCTTTCTAAATAAATTAGAATCAGATAAGAGCCTTGATTCAGGGTTTGAATAGAGTGGTAGACTTGCTAATTAAACTGCTCTCATGAATGGCCTTATTCCAAAGACATCGTGTAGGAAAATAAACACTGTCTAAAACATACAATGAATAAGAATAACTTTAGGACCCAAAGAAACAGAAATGATTTTGATGAGCACATGACTCTTGAAAGGAAAATGCTAAGAGCTGGTGTTATTATTCTCTATAAACTTGTGTTCTTTTAATATAAAAGAAACTTCAACATTTGTCTTCTTTCTCAATACGAAAAAAAATAAGCAGAGGTTATTAGATGAAAAAATATAAAAAATGCTGGTGTGGTATAAATAAATTTTAAAAATGTTCCATTGTAGGAAATAAAAAATATATACTGTTTGTTTAAATTCTGAGGCCCTTCTTTTAAACATATAATCATTTGAATACAGAATTAGTCCACCTGGGGCATCTGTGTTCCCCAAATTATAACTGTTAGATAACATTATAAAAGAGTTGAATTTTAACTGAAGGGGAAATTAAATAGAAAAATTGTTTCTAAATATCTTTAGTGAATGAATGGTGGTAAATTTGACTCATATCTTGGTTTATGTCCAGATTTACTGCTTACTGAATATTATTTTCTTTTCATTAAATGAGCATAGAATCGTGGAGCCGTGCCATCTCTGTTGTCAAAGCACATATATGTGCATATACACACACATACATGCACGATCACACATTTTGATGCATCAATCTGCAGATATATACATTACATACTCTTGGGCAAAGCACTGCATCTAAGACCTAATTGTTTTTGTATAAGAAAAAAATAACAGGAGAATAGGAAATATCCCTCCCCAAAACATTTGAATGTTCATACCACTAATTAAGTAGCACATCAGAATGTGCAAACATACTTATTGCAAAGTACTGTATAGATTTAGACGTCATTATAAAATGTTCTCACTTCTATTCTGGTAACCTAAAATGTCGGTATATAATACCAAATTTCCAATTAAAGAGTTTAATATAAAAATATCAGCACAAAACTGTTTTTTCAATCTGTTTATTGTGTGAGCAACCCAAACTTCAGTTTAAGTGCTGTTGTAATTTTATTACTAGATTCCATAACCCTACAATTGATAAATTTTATACCATTTTAGGTATTTAATAAGATACTTAGAAATACTAAGAAAAAAATCAGTATTCAAAGGGTTACTTTTGTTTATAATAACAATAAATTATTTTATCATCTTCTTCAGTTCAAAATCCAGCTTTGAACTCGAGGAAGGCTTTCAAATCATGTTAATTAAATGATGGTCCTTTAACCAGTAGCAGTTTGATTACCAATTACTCGAAGGATCTCTTTGTGAATGCCTCCTTCTTGTGTGTTAATATTCGCATCTCCAACCTGACCATCTTCATAGCTAAAACACAAAAAAGAAACGTAAGACATTTTTAAAAAGACGAAACACTCAAAAAAAAAGCACTTAAACCCCCTCAGAAACGCCCTTTGATACCTAAAATATAGCCAAAGGGATTCAGTAGTGAAGACGTTATTTCTCAATTGTATTTAATAATGTGTTCGCAAATGCAGAAAAGCCTGCATGACTAAACACACTGATTATCCTACATCATGCCCTGATTTGCCCCTTCCTCCCTTCCTTCCTCCCCTCCCTCCCTCCCTCTTTCCTTTCTTCCCTCCTTCCTTCCCTTTTAATCTTAACTTTTTCATCCCCACATAAAGCACTGTCCGTGTCTTTGCCTGGCGGGCATTTCCCACAGCAGCTGTTCTATGAAGCCCACCATGAAAGAACATACCAGCTTCAGCTTTCGGTTCCTTAGGTTCGAATTTTGTGAGCCCCACTCCCACTTCACTCATTTGTTTATTTTCTGACCTGTGACACCCTGAGAAATGACTTCACTTTCTGCCACTGCTCCTTCACCGCGCCTGCCTTCTCATTATTATTCCGTTGTGATCAGTGCTGCCTTTTTTTCCTCATCACTGGTGGCTCTGTGTAGTCTGACTCTAGAAGATATTCTTATTTGTGCTGGTACTTCACACAAGAATGCAAGTGTGCTAAGTTTCACTAAGCTCCAGAAGTGGAAATATAACATTAAGGGACAGTGATTACTAAGTCCTTTAGAAAGAAAGAATTGCGTGTTAGATGATTATTCATTTCCTCAAATAAACTTACTTGGGCAAAAAGAATTTTCCAAGAATGAATTTTTAAACTTCCGTGATAAGATTCAGAAGTAGAATAGGTGATGAATTAATTTGACTTCGTAAAAATGACTTCAAGACAGAAGCTTTCGAGAAGTGGTAATTACTTCAAAATAGATAACCATGGGTGTAAGCAGTCTCAAAGATTTATGAGCACCACTGCCTTTTCCTCACCACATTAAAATTCTCCTGAAATAGCACAATACAGGAAAATGGAATAGATGACATACAGCAATAAGAACTCAGGTCCTTACATAATCCAGTGCTCAAACACCTAGTGATAACTCCATTTGTATCAAGTTTAAACTCTTTAGGAACTGACCCACGGTTGCCAATCAACTTGGTTAATTCTATCCATGTAAGTACATACACACGCACACATGCGCATGTTTATATATGACACTCAATGGTGAAGCATTACTGTGAAGAAAAGAAAGGGATATGTGATACACAGCCTACTTATAATGATCTTCCCAGGAGACCAAACTGTAAGTGCTCTGTTAATTAAATGGAGAATGTTAAAGTGAAATGCTTTACGCAATGTCCAAAGCTAGTTTGGAGCTTTGTGGCAAACTGTATAAAAGATACATTTTATGGGGCAAGTAAAATATGTTACATGGTTTTTGTGTACATCCTGGCTACCCCCGGGGCCAAAGGGTAAACTAAGGAATCCATAACGCTGAGCCAAGGCTGGGGAGGCAACCTGGCTTGCAGGCTCATCCTGAGGGAGGTAATGGTATTTACCAAGCCAATCCAGCTAGTTCCTCAAGGATCTGGATTTCGGAAAGCAAAAAGACACTGCCAAAAAAGAGGATGGAGAGACAAGGAAAACCAGAGTGCCAGTTATGCATACCAGTCCACACGGATCTCTCCGCATTCTCCTAATAAGCATTTATGTTTGCTCTATCTCTACGGCATCTGTGTCCTCTGCACACTGGACACAAAGCTGAGTAAGATATTCTCGGCTTCACTGATACCCAGCCTACATACTACCAGCTCTATTCCTTTCAATTTAAAGCTGCCCTTTGAGATTTGTCTACAATACATTCTAACTGCTCGTGTTGTCCTGAACCCACTGCAGTCATTCTTCTGACCCTACCACTCTACCGAAAGTCTGGACAGTGGTCACCCATGGCCTCTTACATGAGGAATTCAGATTCTACCTGCTACGGCTGCAGTATGTGATACAGCTGACTGCTCTTTTCCCTGAAGCTGCATTACCTCTTCACTCCCCGGTTGGCCCTTTGATTATTAATTCTGCTTCCTTCACTGAGTCCTCTTTCCTGGCCTCCCATTTCAATGCTGGCTTTATCCACGATTCACTCTCAGCGTTTTCTCTTTTCATACTATGCAAACTCTCAATTATTTCAGTCTCTCCCGCTGCTTTAATTATCACCCACATGCTGATTCCTAAACTATATCTCTAATCCTTACATCTTTCCCTAACTATAATTTCCCCACAGAAATCACAAATCTAGTGTATTCAAAATTGCTTAATTTTTTAACCCCAAGTCTGCCTTTTTAACTCTATCAGAATCTCAGTTTGGAGTACCATCATCTACCCAGTCTCTCAACAAGAGAACTTCGGTCATTCTTGGCTCTTCCATGTGCCTAAATCCAATAAATCACCAAGTTATCTTGCTTCTCTTTTCCTAATTATTGCCAGGCGCATCTTCTCTCCATTTGATGCCATTACCTCCGTTTATGGCTCCATTATCATTCGTCTAAATAAGTGATTTTCAAGTTGCAGGTTACGTACAATTAGCAGGTTTTGAAATTAACTTAGATTGTCTGGGCTAGCGTTTTTCAGTGAAATTAGAATAGAATAGGACACAGAATACTGAATGCACCACACAAAGTAAGCACTGTTTTTTCCCAAGTCACAATATCAAACACATTTTCTTTTGGAGTGAGAAACACTGACCTAGACGATTGTAAGAACATTGTAACTGATCTCTCGGTCTCGCTACTTAGCCCCACCGACTCTCCTAGAAGGGTATTTTCTGCTCTCGCTAGAGTGATACAAATGGCCTGCACTTCACTTGCAGGACAAAAATCCAATGGCACTGGCATAGCGCACCAGGGTCCTTCATAACCCAAACCTAAACTTCCCCTCCAGTCATGTCCCACTACCCCAACAGTCTATTTCCATCAAATGGAAGGGTTTCCTATCCCCAAATACTACGTGCTCATTGACACCTGAAAAGCATTAGTAATTAATGGAGAGAAGATGAGACTCACATTCTTTAAACAAACAATAATAATTTAGGACAGAAAGAGCCCAGGGCAAAAGCAAACAGAGAGTAGAGAGCAGGAGCGAGAGATTGAGATGGAGATTGAAAGTATTGGGGCGCCTGGGCGGCTCAGTCGGTTATTCGGCTGCCTTCCACTCAGGTCATGATCCCAGGGTCCTGGGATCGAGCCCCATGTCGGGCTCCCTGCTTGGCAGGGAGTCTGTTTCTCCCTCTCCCTCTGCCTGCTGCTCTGCCTACTTGTGCTCTCTCTCTCTCTCAGTCAAATAAGTAAGTAAGTAAATAAATAAATAAAATCTTTAAAGATTTTATTTAAAGAATATGTATTAAGAAAAATGCATGTTCTTCCATTGTCTATGAAGCCCACAAGGAAGCATAACAGTTGTGCGTTGGAAGGCTAAAACTGGCCACAGGCATTCAGATGTCTTAAACTATGAAGCATATATAATAATAAAGGAAAGACAAGCTACCATTTGCCTGGGTCAACTGGCAGCGTTTAGATACATGCTTTACTAGTGACACAGGGCATTTACTACAATATGGCATACAGAATACTTTGCAGCTATTTATTAGTATTACAGACAAACTCTCAATTGCTAATTTAACAGTGAAGTTCATTTATGTCCAGAAAGCAACAAGATTAAAAAAAAGAAATGGAGTGGGGCGCCTGGGTGGCTCGGATGGTCAGGCGTCTGCCTTCGGCTCAGGTCATGATCTCAGGGTCCTGGGATCGAGCCCCCCATCGGGCTCCTTGCTTAGCAAGGAGCCTGCTTCTCCCTCTGCCTGCCGCTCCCCCTGCTTGTACTCTCTCTCTCTCTCTCTCTCTCTGGCAAATAAATAAATAAAATCTTTTAAAAATTAAAAAAAAAAAGAAATGGAGCAAGAATGGTATCACTAGGGAAAATGATACACTTGACTGGGGTTTTCTGAAGAAGGAAAAATGAAACCATCTAAAAGGAGACAAAAATTACTTAAGTTCTCAGGAGCATTAAAAAATTACTAAAATTTTAATTAAAAAATAAGCCAATTTGCTTAAAAAGCTATGAGAAGGAAAGAAAACAACAGAGGGAATTTAGCTGTCTGGAACTCTCTGGATACGTTAGGAAATTTCCTGGATAAAAACTTTTTAATGTATTGACAAGTTCTATTTCCAAATTGATATAGCAGCTTAAAGAATGGCACACGTCAATTTGTTTTCGGACTCTCTGAATCTGGAACCCAGAAATGATAGCATTGTTTTTCATTAGGAATAGAGAGGAGAAATTCACTGTGAACTGAATGATACCCAGCACTTCTCCAAAGTTCCTTAAGGTATCTGATACTATAAGAGCATTGTCTACATCATCGCCCATGTACAATTTCTTCATCACGTTGGAACGTTCGGCCTTTGTCACTGTTTTCACGCACTATGTGTTAAGCGTTTCTGCGAACAGAATTTGCATTTTACTAGGGAAGATAATAGAGTTATGCAAATAACTGTAAGACGGGCAGCACGGAAAAGCAATTTTAGGACGAGCAAGGACGAGTAAAATTTAGAGTAAAGACAGACATCATGTCTGACTGGGATGTCAGGAAAGACCCCACGGAAAAGACTATGTAGTTGAGCCTTGGGAGATCAGCTAAGGCTGAGCGGGCATCCTGCCCATCATTTGGAATGACTGAGCAAAGGCACAGTAGTGGGAAAAATAATTCCAAGTTGTGTTCAAGAAACACCTAGCATAATAATTTTATCCAATCAGTGGTCTGTATGGGTCATTGAAGGAAGATAAAATGGGCTCTATGTTGTGGAATGTCATGTGTTTATTTGTTAAAAACTACCAGAGTGTATGAACAAGATATAATCAAGACTCTGCTTTAGGAATATTAGTGTGATATAAGTAGTATGATCTTAAAAAATTTATATGCATAGAAATGTAGGCTATACATCAAAGATTAACTGTAGTTAATTCCAAGTGGGGATATTATGGGTGACGTTCTTCTTTTTTGTTTACCTTTGATTTCAGTTTCTATGCAATGAACAGTTATCACTAGCGTAATAATGTTAATGTTTAATAAATCTGGCATTGTACAAGATAGATTAGGAGCAATGATGAAATTAGAAGCCTGGAGAAAACCTAGTGATCTTTTGATGGACTCTGGGGCAGAGAATGATATATCCATGGAAACGATGGTATCAAAAGGAGAAAACTGTGTGAAGATACACAAGGGGGCTGATGACTATAGTGTACAAGGAAAAAGACATTAAAAACTATAGCTCAGGGTTGCAAGTGTCTTTGAGTAAAATTACTGCGTAGATTAGGGAAGCCAAGAACTTGACTCGGGAATTTAGCAATAATGGGTTTCACTTTGTACATACTGATTTCAAGGTAGGAGCAGACATTCTGGGAGAAAATACCTAGCAAGCAGTTAAGTGTGGGCATTTCATTCATTCTTACTTCTCTGCCAAGCACTGTGCTAGGCACACAAAGACAAATGAGCCATACAGTCCCTGACCTCAAGAATGTACGCAGAATAATGGAGAAGACCCTAAATAAGAAAGAACAACCCAATGATAAAAACAAGCCCATGGCATCACACAATAACACCAAGGAGTAGCACAACGGAGTCAAGGAAAGTTTCTGGGAGGAGGGAAGGCATAGCTAAAATTTAAAAGAGGAGTAGGAATCAGATAAATTAGTGTGAGGGGAGAGAGGAAGAGAGAGTCTAGATTTACTGGAGAAAGGAAAGAGGAAAAGCATGGAAGTGTGGGGATCATAGCCTATAGCTGAGGTCATGAAGCGTAGTATCTGGAGGTGAGAAATTGTGGGCAATGAAAACTGGGGGTCGTGAGGCTGGGGGCTAGATCTCCTTGACCTTCCAATGCAGTGGTGCTGAAGGAAGAACAAAAGGCTGGGGAGTGAGTTGGCTCCCTTTGTAAAGGAGATTGGACTTTATCTTATAAGAAGCAAGCAGCTCCTAAACAGTTTTAAACAGGAGAGTGATGTAGCAGTTTAAATCTTGGAAATGGATCTGGGTTGCAGACAGAGAAACTGGATTTATTATAGGCTGGTGAAAAAGCAAAGTTTCCGATCGTATCAGCTTGATGTCACACAGCTTCATTGAGCCATGACTGAATGGCTTGTCTTCCAACTTCATAAATAACTTGTCTGTCTCCTCACTATGTTCCCATTCAAACACTGGTTTGTTTTTTGTTTGTTTGTTTTTGCAAAATCATGATGAAAGTTATCTTTCTTTTCACTGAATGGCCATTATACAGTTCTTATTTTACACGTTTTTCTTGTATCCATCTCTTTAGATTTCAAACTTTTACCAAAAATAAAAACCATACATAATCCAAAATACTATCCAGTTAGCTTTGTCTTTGTTCATTCATTAAAAATGTACCGATAAGCAGCCATGCATCTGGTACCAGGGGAGGCGCTGAAGGGCATCAGGATAGTAAATGAAAAGCAAAAGTAGGAGTCAGCCCTTTCGGACTTGACAGCCTCATGGAAAAGTCCGATACAAGAAAAAACTAAATTTTAAATCGAAGTTCTGCAGTGTGAGCTGCAGAACACCAGGAAGAGAGACTATTTTTGATTAGGAGCTTCCTGAAAGAAGTGGTGTTTGAGCTGAACCTTAAAAAATAGATTTTGGATAAGAATTCCTGAAACTTATTTAGCACTGAGATCTGCCGGACTCAAGAACCTGAAAATATCCCATATCTCTTTTCTGCTGATTTGTCTGATTTGGTCCTTCCTGTTCTTAAGTTTCTGATCTTATTGGTAGGTCTTGAAAAATAGGAGGGGCTATATACCTTAAATTTATCTAATAGACAAAATATGGAAACTGATTTTGCAGACCTGCCTGCTCTAAATCAATGAAACACTGAAGATTAAACAGGTAGGTTGTAACATCAAATAAGCAAGATACACAAACATAGCAGTTCTTAGCCTTCCCTTGGTCCCAGAGAGTTGAAGGAGAAGGCATATACTCTTAGCTCTAACAGTTTTCACTGTGGCGGGGGTGGGGGGTGGGAGGGTGGGGAGGGTGGGGAGGGTGGGTAGCCTGGGGGTAGCTCATGACACAAGACACACCTACTCTGTTAACTTACCAAATTATCAACTACCTTCTCTTTGATTTTATTATTTAATCCTATTCATGGAAAATAGCCAATAGTAAGTCTCCTCTCTTGCTCTAAAACTCCCCATTCGCTGTGAAATAAACATTTTTGTTGACTGTGACTAGAGCACAATATGTCCATTTGCTTTTTGCACCTCCTGCTTAAGCCCAGCTTCTTGCCCTTTTTAAAAACTGTTGCCTTATTTCTACATGTGTCTCAAGGCCACTAATGAAATCAAATTTTCTCAACAATCCCTAAAATTGGCTAGAATCTGTTTATAACATCTGAATTGTTATGTTTTGCCAGAAGCATTAGAATTTAAGTTTATTCATTTTGAAATTATCCAATAAAAGTTTTCAAATTTATTCTTTTTTTTCTAAGTGATATCTTCCTTTAAATTTGACTTTCAAATTTTTTTTTTGATACAGTAGTCTGTTCCCTAAAATATCCCCCCAGTTCTTTTCTCATTCTGTGTTGTTGTTTACTTGCTGGAAAGAGTATGGTTAGGATAATTAAACACCTGTTTTATTATCACCATTCTAGAAATCAGATTAGCACAGAAATTATTTTGATTTTTCATAGTTTCACTTAATAATAGATTTAAAAAGAAAGCCACAGTAATTTATATCCTAGTCATCAGGCCAAACTTCTAACAGAAGCAATTAGGTAATGTTAATTTAAAAAAAACTGGAACAAAATGAGAACAAGAAAATATGATTTTCTGTCTGATAACAGTCTATTTGTGATAACTCACTTCTTTCTCACCAATTTATCTTTTCCTAGATGTTACCACTTACTGGGGAGGCACATCACTCATAGAACTCTGTGATTATATCTTTTATAAAGAAGCTGATGGTTGTAATTAGAATGTACATTAATTAGTGAATGGACTCTCCTTCTGATGTGTTTGAATCTTATCAATTTTCCTTAATTAGTCTCTTCTCTCCTGAGGGTGCAGAGAAGAAGGATGAAATCTCATCTGTATTTATAAAGAAATGAAAATCATTATCTTAATAGTTTTTTTTTTCTTTACACTATTTGGAAAGTATCTAAGTATACTGGAAGAATCTTATTCTCTTTTCTTCAGATGGTCTTTCCTCATTTTTTTTTCTTCTAATAAATACAGAAATCTCTCTCTCCAGACACACACACACAACACATACATCCCTACAGATTTATTTGACATATAATTTATGTAAAATTTCAAAGAAGTAAGATTAGAATGCCTACTGCCTAAAGTTGTTTATTTAGCTTAATAAATTTGAACTTTAGCAAGATAATAAGAGGAGTAAATTAACATTAACATCAGGCTAAGGAAAGGATTTTGGAGTTACTTTCCACCTAAATCGTAAGGTCACTCAATCAGATAACTTTGCGATTAGATGTGTCTTTTGGAAGGCCAATCTTCTAACAATGGATAAGAGTCATGATGGTCAAGAAAGAAGAGGGGGAAATTTTAATGAGTGCCCCTCCTTTTTTAAAAGACTTTTATTTATTTATTTGAGAGAGAGCATGAGCGCATGGAGGGAGAGGGAGAAGCAGACTTCCCGCGGAGCAGGGAGCCCGATGCGGGGCTCGATCCCAGGACCCTGGGATCATGACCTGAGCTAAAGGCAGACACCCAATCAGCTGAGCCACCCAGGCATTCCTAGTGAGTGCCTTTCAATGAAGACCCTGCACTGTGCTTACTTTGTCCTCATAAGAATCTTAAAATCGCACGCAGACAGCCTCCCTAGGAACCTTCAGGTCCATGTATGTGGCATCCTTCTCTACCTTGCATTCTGACCCAGGAGGTTGACCTGTACGGACTCTATCAATAAGCTCACTTGCCCTCTACTTTCTGGCAGGGCTTGACCAATGGCAAGTCCCAGCAGGACCAACGGCAGGGGGGTAAAGTCCAGGTTTCCCCTGGGTCCAGGCCCATTAAGGTCACGTCGGGCGAGCTACTGAAGGCTCGAGCTCCTTTCAAAGCTGCTGAAATAGTAAGGGTTCTCCTACCGGGTTCTGGGAACTGTTTCTTGTCCTCTTGGCCCTGAGGATGCAGAACACCACTGGTGCTGCTAGGTCCGGGTTACTATGGTAGACCATGGTGCCCCTATAAACCACACCTTTTTAAGCAATCTACTTGTGGGTGATAGAAATTATGATATTTCTCATGGACCACAGGTTTCCTGTTGGGATTCTGCCTGGTAAGGCAGACACAGCGTGCTACTGTATCTACTGATGATGCTTTATTGTATCTACTGATGAAGCTCAGAGAGGTCATGCAACGTGGCTAGGGTCACCTAACTGGTGAGCCTGGACACAAACTGTCTAAGCAAAGCAGGCTCTGTCTACCATACTCATGGCTGCCTGGCCATGAAGAAAGAAATCTACAGATACGTGTATGTGTCACAATATGAAATGTATGTATTAATACGTATCAAAAATACAGAAGATACATAAATGCATAATACATAAATCAGTATCCTAAGAAAGTCACAGTTTTCATACTCTCCCAAAGAAAACCAGACAGTAAAAATTTACGTTGTGAACAGTTTGCCAATAAGCTAACGGATCAAATGCTGCAGGCACAGCACACTGTAGAAAACACTGTATGTTGAAGCAGTCTTGACGCAGTCATTTTGACATGGCTTATAAAACAAGCCAGTGCTTTTTTTCCATCTTCTCTTTAGAAGACAACGTAAAAGTACAAAACAACTATACTCCATTCTTCCCTGAGGTCCTTCCTGGGGTAGGACCATGGATGAGGAAGAAATAGGCAGGGAAAGGGTTGGGAGTCAAGCAAGGGTGGGTGAAAATCAGACAGGTCTACTGCACACATTATTTACTTAGATATGAAAAATAATGCAATTATATTTTCATGCAGCTCTTATGATACAGCTGTGTCAAAAAATCCACATCAATATGTCCTGCACTGCCAGCCTATGTTATATGAAATGCAGATCATCAACTTTTTTTCTAATATTTTATTTTATTTGACAGGGAGAGAGAGTGCACTTGGCGGGGGGGTGAGGGGGAGGTCGTGGAGGGCAGAGGGAGAGGGAGAAGCAGACTCCCCACTGAGCAGGGAGCCCGATGCAGGGCTCGATCCCAGGACCCTGGGAACATGACCTAAGCCAAAGGCAGACGCTTAATGACTGAGCCACTCAGGCGCCCCAGATCATCAAACTCTTATAGGGACAGGACATTCTCAGTGTCTTCTTCATTCCTAGTTATAATATTTTTTAAATCCTTAAATAAATAACTAAAGATATATGTGTGTGTGTACATGTGTGTATATATATGTTACATCTATCTGCATGTGTATGTCTATGTACACATATATACACATGCATATATATATATGCACACACAAATCGTTAAAGAGACAGATGTTTTTCTTCATTTCTTCTAAGTTAACAGCATTTAAATATCATTCTGTTTTTTACAGCTCATTAAAATAAAACAGAAACATTCACATGAGAAACCACCTGTCTGTTACCTATTGGCAGCTAAAGTGACCAAATAATAATGTAGTCACTACTCTTTCATTCATGGGGAAGACAGTAACATACAAATTTGAACCTTCACACTTACACAAAAAAAAATCGTGTGCAGACATGATCAGTATTTGGGACAACCCATATCTCTCCATGTTTGTGCAGGTCAGGTGAGGTGATCACTGTAAGTGGAAGATAAAATTAAAGAACAACTTTATTCTAAGTTATTATATCCCTCCTCTTAGAAATCTAAAAGCAAAAAGTAGATGCACAAACTAACACATGAAAAATGTTTAACCTTATAAGCTATCAAAAGTGTAAGTAAAAACAATAAAATGTCATGTGACAATTTTATGTTTTAAACACCATCAGTGTAACAACAGGAAGGGAATCACTTGTATATTATCAAAAACAAATAGTCCTGACTTGGAGACTATGTAGATAAAAAGCAACTTCGTGTCCTATATTAAATATTAAGGGGTGAAGACTTAAAAGGCAGTTAACGGTGGCTACTGAAACTCCTAGCACCAGCTTTTTTAGTCAAGGTCAGATTTTATATAGAAAGAACAAAGAAAAGCATATGATCTTGCAAATCACCTATCAGTTTGTCTACTTCAAGTTCAGAATAAAGGAATAATTTCGGTGTAGAAGCAGAAAGACCTGTTGGGTTCTCTCCTTAGTGCTTGGTTCACCTTTCACATTTTTCATGGTATTATACATTCAAAAACCAACTTAAAGAGGAAGGCGGCATATTCACAAGAGATGTGCAATACTTGATCAGAAAAATATAATTACCATTCTGAGGTATCTGCCAAGGATAAAATACAGCACTGTCTGAATTCTTGCCAGTTCTTTGTTTTTCACCTTTACGATCTCTATTTTACCTATTTTCCATCTGTGCCCTTAGAGAAGGTCACAAGGAATAATGCTTTCACTAACCCATGTTGAGCATTCTGGAATTGTAGTAAAATTCTTAAACACAGATAACATAGAGAATTAACGCTATGAGGTTTGTAAAATTTTCAACTTACCTTCACATAAGGCTATGCATTTTAAGTTACGGCTTTGCAGGAATTGGGACTGCTGTCCTTTTTTCTGTGACTAAATTCCAAAAGAATTTAAAAATCAGAGTTGAAAATAGGGCAGTTGCTCAAGTGAGAAAAGAACTCATCATCATTAAAAAATAATAACCACTAAGATAGCTCCAGATTTAAAAAAAAAAAAAAAGCCTATCTAGACTAGCAGTAATATTCTTGAATTCTTTAATGTCAAGCTATACTTGTTGTCTCATTTAATTTCTGTACATAACCATTATTAAATCACTCTCAAGATAAGTGAACTAAAAATGCTCAATTAAAGTTTAACAGCCTCACATCATAGAATTAGAACTCAAATTTATTTTTACTGGAAGGCTGGCATCCTCATTTCAAGGGAAACAAAATTAAAATTGCATGATCTTTTCAAACATTACAATCAGTTATTCCAGATCATCTAACTTACCCAAAACCAACTCACTTTTACAGCACCATTAACTAAGCTACAGAGGTTACAAGAAAATCTCATGGAGAAAATCTGTAGTTTTGTTTTTGTTTTTAGATATTAGGTCAGCTATACTTTTTTCCCCCTGTTGTTTAAAAATCACATTACTCATTAAGTAGATTTCTCATTTGTCCAGAATGGTTGTTTCCACTGAAACAACAAGGGATCTGTGCTTGGTCTTTTCTCTGCCTGGAATGTTCTTTCTCCCATATGGCTCATGCATTCACTGCCTATAGGTCTCTGCAAAATAACCTCAGATGGAGTATCCTTTCCTGGCCACCCCAGGCTATGCTCATTCTGGTCCCACCTTCCATCCCACAGTACTCAACAGCCCTTTCCCCTGACTTTTCTCCACTTTTCTCTACCATCTAGCATCCTTTCCCTCTAAATATACATTTCATTTATCCATAGCCACTCAATAGAATGGAGCCTCCCCAAGGAATTCTCTATTGTGTTTGGTTCTATTTTTGATTTGTCACTAGAACCCACTGCCCAGGAATCTCTAACATTACAGTAGGAGCTTAATAAAGACTTGCTGAATATTGACTGAATAAAGGCGTTTCGATTATTGCATTTTAAGGTCAGTTTTACACCTTTGTGAGTAATGGCCACTTAAAATAATTCTGCAGACTTAAAACGCCTGAGTGCTTATTGAAGCCCTGCTGGCTAAGGAAGCCTGAGCCCACTCATCCCATTAGCCACTCGAGTCACTACAACACCTGTGATGCACTGTTGCTTTTACTGCTGGACGCCGGCTCATCTTTGGCTGTCACCTTCTGCTTCTTGTTCATCCCTGAAAAACACCAGCAAAATCATAATTGAGGGACAAAGCTGGGTGGCACCCCTCAAATACGATCCATGGGCACTGCAAAGTTCCACCGGAGGCGAAGACCTCACTGCCTCGGGCCACGGACGGCCACAGTGGGCTCTGGAAGGAGCAGCTGCTGTGCCCTGGGAAGTTGGTGGGTTTGGCGAAGTCCCGGGGGTGTCAGAGTATACACAAGCCAGTTTGGTTTTCTCCGTACTGAAGACAGGATAAGAAATTCTCTTGCGGGACACCTGGGTGGCTCAGTCAGTTAAGCGTTTGCCTTCGGCTCGGGTCATGATCCCAGAATCCTGGGATCGAGCCCCACACTGGGCTCCCTGCCCCGCAGGGGGCCTGCTTCTCCCTCTGCCACTCCCCCTGCTTGTGCTCTCTTTCAATCTCTCTCTCTGTCTCTCCCTGACAAATAAATAAATAAATAAAATCTTTAAAAAAAAAAAGGAAATTCTCTTGCATAAAACTGATAGATTCAGAAAATTCTTAAAACTTGGTTTTAAAAGGCTGGTAGAGCTTAAACTTTCATCCTTACCATCCGGTTAGCAGAAGCAGAAGGTAAGGAGCGGGAAACATGAACAAGGTCAGAAAAATACATTTATACTGAAACTTAAATTCATGAGTTGTTGATCTGTATTTAATTCTGTGTAGAATTTACTATATCGTCTAATAAAGAACACTTATGCAAGTTCTTTTGTCTGTGATACTCACAAGTTTGAGCTTACTCTGTTAATGCCATGACTTTTTACTGTGACAGATTTTAGACAAAACAGAACTAAGATTCATGTCTGTTTTAGAATAGATAATTTTTCTATACTTTATTTGGAAATGCCCATCTACTGTCCAGAAATGGAGAAGTATGTTGATTTTTTGTTGTGGTTGCTGTTTCAGTAAAGGCTTGGTGAGAATGAATGAATTGCAAATAGTGTGGATGTAACTCTTTCCAAGTCAGAAACATATCCCCCAAAGGGGCAGAGGTGGAGAAGGTCAGGCTGAGGTACAAGGCCAAGGGTTTCAGACGTGCGCCTCTGGGAGAAGGCAAAGGCTGTTATCCTCAGAGAGGCTGTGCCGCTCTCCACCCCGTACCCTTGCAGCCTGAAAGCCAACTACGAAGATACTTCACAGTACTTGATGACTTGGTATGTTTTTCCTTATTGGTGCTGAGGATGTATTTTCTTAAACTGGTTTTATTTTAGTTTTTTATTGCGTTATGTTTTAATGAGATTTAGAATCTGATTTATGCTGGTTTCAATTGGTTTTCTCCTTTGAATTATATTATTCTATTTCCTATATTATCTTATTCTTCCTGGAGTTTCTTTTCCTTTTTTTTAAGATTTTATATATTTATTTGTCAGAGAGAGAGAGAGAGAGAGAGCACAAGCAGGGGGAAGAGGCAGAGGGAGAAGCAAGCTCCCCCCACTGAGTAGGGAGCCCAATGCAGGTCTCGATCCCAGGACCCTGAGATCATGACCCAAGCCGAAGGCAGATGCTTAACCAACTCAGCCACCCAGGCATCCCTGGTGTTTATTTTCTTAGTGTTATTTTGGCATATTGTATTTCAAAGATCGTTGCAACAATATTTCTCAAGCCACAGGCTTTTCTACAATGTGACTTTGCCACTCTTTCCTTTGGGGACTGAGTCTAATTACCCACCCCTCAAAAATGCAGGGGCTTGTGACTGCTCTGACCCAAAGCATATGTGGGAAGTGCCACCATGTGACTTCTGAGGCTGGGTCAAAAAAGGCCTACAAATTCCACCTGGTGCTCTTAGGGCATGTGTCCTGGAAAAGGTTGGGGTGGAACCCTGAGAAACAACTTGCTGTGGTTGAAAGAGCAAAGCAATTAGATGGGCCTGGTTAACATTTACCTGGTGATTAGACCTCTCAAGATATCCTTTTCTATAATAGAGCATCTTAAGACTTACTAACCAGGTACCACCTGAAAGACATCTCCTGAAGCTGTGTAATATAGTTATATAATTGCCCATAACATGAGCACACAAGCAAAACCAACTATATATGCAGGTATATGAATATAAAAACTTTACAAGTCTGAAGGGAAATACAGAGAACACCGAGGTTGGGGGAAAGGAGAAAAAATTTCACTTGTTACTTTACACAGTTCTATGTAGTTTCAATTTCCTTTTTTTTTTTAATTTCTTTATAAAAGTGAACATAATTACTTTATGTTTAAATACATTATCGCTCTAAGAAAAAAAAAAGCACACCAATCATTGTAACATATTCCCCCAAATTTAAAAGTGCAAAGAAATCACCCCATATTCCACCACCTGAGGATAAGGAATGCTAATAATTTCGTGATCTTTCTTTCCATATTTTGAATTTACCTCTCCAGCACATGCTTTCAATTTTTTCCAAAATGATTTTTTCATACAATTTCACCAAACAAGAAGATGTCAATAAGTAGGTTGATTTTGAGGGTGTTTTTCTAATCCTAAATTCTCCATACTGTTCAAAATGTCTTTATATGATATATAATAATCCAAAGATAAGAAGTTGGCATGATACAGAGTTACATCCCAGGATAGTGAATTGCTACAGATGAATAGTCAGTGTTCTACAGAATGCTTTGCAAATACTACATTCGCAATAGTTACTTGTGGAGGGAATAAATGTAGAAACTACTGAAAAAAGTGTAAATTAGTTTTGGAATTGAAAAAAACCACATATTCCACTTTATATACTACGGTAAGTATTACAAATTCATCCTGACATGTGAGCTTTGTTTTCACTTCTGACATGAATCAAATGAATTAAATGCAAATATATCAAATAAGCTTCAGTCACCTGATATATAATAAAAAAATCAAAACCTCACACACTTGAGGTTAGAAATGAAACACAAGCTTACCTGAGTAACCAAAAGATATGCTTGACATTGGACTAAGATAGATTCCACTCCCATACATTGCACCGTGGAGCTAAAAGGGGAACAGGTGGGAGAGAAAGTAGATAGTCAATGGTTTCAAAGGTTAATATTTTACAAAAGAAAGGAATCAGTCTCATATTGGGAGGATTAACTCTTAGAAAACGATAAGGTTCTTTCCTAAAGTCTAATGTGAAAATAGTACTATTATCATCCTTGTCTTTAACATTCAGTGAGTTGATACATGAAAAGTGATAGTCAGAGAAAAAATCCTTGATAAAGGTTTTCCACCCGACCTATGACAAAGACAGTCACTTATTATCAAGTACTATAATAGGTTTTTATGTTAATGACTCCAAAATATTGAAAACAGAACAGGCTGAATTATACACGACAAGTTTTGATGAGGACGCACATGCTAGTATATCAACAAAGTAGCCTATTTAGATTTTCATTATGCAACACTGTCATCCCATTCCTATCTTCTCCAAACTTTTAGGTTAAGTTTCATTAGCAGAAACTCTTCAACTGGTCTAAGAAACTACTCAGAACAATTAAAATTCTCTCTCATTATTTCCATGTTCTAGGCCCCTGTACCCTATTTAGTATGAACTGAATACTAATTCAGTAAGTGTGTGTTTATGGACATTTACATTTAACTGTATCATCTCAACTGTCATCGGGAGTGTGAGGTCCAGCACACGTGACGGGATTGAGCATCTCATTTTCTGACCTCTTTCCATTGTCAGGTGAAAATTAGCTGAATGAGAGTGAAGTGGGGTGTTGGAGGTGACAGGCATAAATAAAGATGAGCCCTATATCCATGATACCCTGCTAACTTCCAGTGTTGCCACGGAGACCATGAAACAGGTAGCAGATGGCTCTTTGGTGTCCAATCTCCCTCTTGCTGATTCTTAGCTTTACCTTTCCTTATCCTAAAGTATCCACATTGGGGCAGTGCTCAAGAAATCTTGTGTTGAATTAGCAGACAGAATGCTTGTATGGTTTTACTTTCTGCATGATTAATTTTCTTCTACTGAAGTTCAAAGTGATTTTACTGTTTTCTCATAGGGAATTCAATTTCTTTTTCTTTTCATCCCTATATGGTGTACTGGTCAATTCTGCTTCAGTTATTTTATGAACATTACTTACACCTTTTAGAAATTCTATGTAATTTTTAAAGCCCACTTGCTTCCCCTTTTTCACGTAATAAAAAAGCACCAGGATTGCTTACTGAACTCTAACACTAAAGAATATATGGTCTTGTTAAAGCATTCAGAAATTTTACCTGCAGTCTAGTATTAGAAGCAACAACCAGACCATTCCTCAGGATAGAGTGCCAGTTTTCAATGTGTGAGCCACTAAAGCACAGAGGAGGGGAAGGACAAAGTAAAACCAAACATTAATAATCTAGATTCTAAAGTGGCCACAATATAATCAGTCATGTACCTTCTGAAAGTCTTGAATTTCCAAATCAAGTATCAGCCAGTGGACTGTTCAGGACTAATAGCCAACAACTAAAAGAATGTTTTCCTCCCCGACACATTTCTGGAAGATCGAGGTGAAGACATACCCCCATCAACATGAAGCCATACTCACTGAAATGCAAAGGTGCTTCCAAAGAGTTTTTTAGCAGCTCTAAAATTAGATTCTTTGGCTGGTGGACTGCTGAGAAGAAGGAATTGATGTGGAGTATGCATAAACTTCAGTTGCTGCCATTTAAAATAATGACAAATGAAAACGTCAAAATTAACATATAATCAGACTGATGACAATTTCAAATTTTACTTGTTTAAGAATTAATCGAGATTCAAGCCATACTAACTTACATTAACAGGACATTAAAAAAAAAACCTGCATAAATGATAAATCATATGGAGTTGCTGATATGATGGGTAATTCTTTAGGCTAATGGAAAAGGAACAGGAGACAGACAATCCAAAGTCATTTATATTTAGCTTTGGAATACATTCTGTAATCATGTCCAAGCAGATCTGCCTTCTTAATTATGTTTCTTTTTAAGGCTTTTATTATTGAATTCCCTAAGTATACACTCGTTATTCAACTGGGGAAATATCTGAGTTGGCTAAGGAGAAAAGAAAAGTTAGTTCAAGATTTTAAAATTGCAAAAATTATCATCACGCTTTATTTGCATACATTTATAAAACTGTAAATTGCCTACATTCAAATACAGTTCCCCCTTTGTTCTTGGAAAGAAATTAAAACAATCTTTTGAATTAGTTGCTTGACAAAATTTTCTAATTGCTGCCCTTTCACTTAGGAATATACTTATATAGGAGTACAAAATAAAGGAAATCTCGCAGTTTAGAGATTCACAGACAGGAGAGCTAAGATTTTGGATACTGCTCTTCTTTGTTTTCGATCAGAACTGAAATCAGAGTCCATTAGCTTCTTCCTTTATTTTGTAAGTGTATTAAGCCGATAAGGCAATATCTTCTCCGCTATGGGAAAGTAGGGCTGTGCCGACAAGAAACTGACAATGCTAAAAAGCACATTACCTTTTTCTGGTCAATATCCAGATTCGTCCTATCACTTGTGGAATAACTAAATATTTCATACTGACCCTTCTACGTACTTAAAAGGGTCAGGGCAGCAGCCTGAATTTGAATTTGCTTTCTTGGGAAGAAAACTCGGAGCTGGTGTACATACGGTAATTTCAAACTGAAGAGTTCGGCCTAACCTGAGATTACTTCAATTTCCTGGAGAGGATGCCTAAAAATCACAGGGGTCACTTCTCCCAACCAGTCAGGACTCTTCCCATTTCTGTATGTATATGTGAAAAAACAACTTACCCTGTTAACTGGCAGTTTCACAATATGTGACCTATTACTTGAAATAACCCTGAAATTAATTAAAATAGTCCATCAGTCACAAATATATGCCAAATATATTTGACGTTTTTTTTTTTCCCTTAGTTGGTAAGTGATCGGAACTTATGTTTGTTGTAACATTAACTAAATTGAGTAAGCATTTTACTTAATTACATCACTTTGCTTTGGTTCCTGAAACAATTTAAAGAGCTTATGGAATGAAAAAGATAATATTTTAATCTGAGAACGAAGAAGTAGTTCCTTAAAACCTAAGAGATAATGATTTTTAATAATTACAACCTCAGATACCGGCAAAATGAACATTTCCAAGCATACTTTCAAAGGATGATCCCCTAGATACAAAGCTGATTCATACATCTGCTTCCTTGGTTCTTCCCTACATTGTCTAATTAAGAATGAGTTTCTGTGAAGATCTTTTTTTTTTTTTTAAATATTGAGGACACTTGTGCTGATATATATACAGTGGTATATACACAAACTGTTATTAACCATATTTAGACACTGAGGTTGAAAAAAATTACATTCAGGTATCTGAAAGAACTATTTTTATGTTTTTCAGAACAGAAAATAATAACTAGGGAAAACTCTAAAGAAACATTTTGGGAAATTTTCTTCTCCTTGAAAGAAGAGTGACTAACAAGCTAAAGGAAATGATCACAAATAATTAAAAGTTAACAATCAGGTTGACTACCGGTGGGGGGGGGATTAGATATTTGAGATTTTTACCTTCATTTTGAATATGATTTCATGTGAGAATGTAAAAAATTACAATGAAAACCTTGTGTTATTCTACTCAAACAGAATTTTAATAATAGAGCATTACAGATACAAAGAAGGAAGACTTCCAAATCTAATTTTTAAGGTTTTATTAGACTGAACGTTTATTGTAAAATCCTAAGTGAGAGTTAAGTAACCAGAATCATTCTTTCTCCTTTGCCCATCTTTCCATAATTTTTTAAAAACTTCCTGGTTGTAGCTAGATTAAATCTCATTCAGACCAATCTCTTATCACCTTTACATTTGTATTACTGCATTTATAATCTTGGTGAATTCCATAGTCTTTTAAGTTTTCAGTGATTTCAAAGAGACATGTGCATAAAACCCTTAGTGGTATGGGGAGTAGGGATACTATTGCTTTCATTTTGCAAGTTAGAAACCAGAAAGCAAAGGCTTTGAAGCAGGTGTGGTAGGAGTGGGGTTCTCAACCTGCTCTTCTATTCTCAGGCAGCCTTCCTAGGATTATGCCGGACTCAAGCTATACCCCTCACCAGGCTCACTCTGAAAAGAGCATCATCTGCAGCCATCAAACAAAGAGTTCATCAAATTTATACTGTTCTTGTTAAGGAAGTGAACCATACATGACATTTTGGAAAGATTTTCAATAAATGTCTGAAACTGAGTTTCATCACTGAGTCCTCAGTTAACTAGAAAATTAAATGAACCCAAACGGCTTCACCATATTATCCAGCTAATCACATTTTTTTAATTTATTTTTTTATTTTTTTAAGATCTATTTATTTATTTTGAGAGAGTGAGAATGAGAGAGAGAGAGTACATGAGAGGGGGGAGGGTTAGAGGGAGAAGCAGGCTCCTCGCTGAGCAGGGAGCCCGATGCGGGACTCGATCCCGGGACTCCAGGACCATGACCTGAGCCGAAGGCAGTCGCTTAACCAACTGAGCCACCCAGGCGCCCTCACATTTTTTTTTTTTAAACTATAGACAAACTGCTGTCAAATACATCATCTATCTGTGTAGTGCATAGGATAGCATTTTCTTCCCCTTGTGATATACAAGTTTCAATTAAAGTGAGAGTCATTAAGGACTCTGTAAAATCACCGGGCCTCATAGGCTTGCGGAACTGTAGCAATGCAGGTCTTGTAAAATAGGCATTTCCCACCCCCCCGCCTTAAAGCAGGCAGCAGGAAATGATGCTGTTTTAATGAAGAGGAAAACTAAAATTTTGTACCATTGCAGTAGGGGATGAGCAAGGGGGTCTTGTTTATCCATCTGCTTCTTGATTTCCAGATATGGTGCCTGAAAAAAAAGAGTCATTATACTTCTTGATTTTTCTTAAAAATTCCTTTTTCCCTCATGCAAATGGAAAATCAGGTTGAACAGGTATGTCTAATCTAGTTAAACCCGAAGCTCTGTGGCCGTGACATGGTCCCAGCAACAATTACCCTCATTTCCCCCCCAACACACAAGGTGCTATGAACTCTGAACTTCCATGTGGCCCAATGGGCTTGCCCAAACATTTTGCTCCAGAGGCTTCATCAAGTTTTAGCCTGGCTCCCACACACTAGGCCATGTCTAAAGGTGATCCCAGGCCCCTGGCTGAGTCTCTGCTCAAGAAAACGTGATGCTGCCCAACCACAAAGGTACCTACCTTGTACCCACCCACACTGCTAGCCTTCCAGTAATTCTCTACTCATCCCCCTGCTGTAATTTCCTGCTTCCCCACAGCCCCCTATTTCTACTTCTCCATAGCCCCCTTTTGTTCCCTCTCTGCTCTCCCTTTAAAAACCTCAGTCACTTCTGTCTTCCTTGGAGGTGACCTCGCTCACACTGCAAGTCTCTCTCCCCCGCTGCAGTCCTCGAATTAAATCTCTCACTACCTTTAACAAGTGCCAGGGGCTGTCTCTTTTTGATGATGACTCTTTTTAACTTTTAACATTAAAGCAAAACTTGTAAGAGCTACTACTCACGCTCGTATCTGAAGGTACTGACTTAGGTGCAGAGAAAACTGGACAAAATAAGAAGAGCCCTTCTTTTCAAAGTATTTAGTGGAATTTACCCAATTAACCTTTTCATAGAACAAAAGGAAATCTGTCTGTGATAATTTGTGTCTATCTACAGAGCAGTACCTTCTAGAAAATAGGACAGTATAATGTTATATTTATTTGGAGAGGTGTAAAGGATTTGACGCAGTAAAACCTGGCAGCATCCCTGTGGAGTGCAGACTGGAAGGGGGTGCAGTGTCACCATTTACCATCTTGACAGTGAAGAAGCTAAGCGTCAAGCAATTAAGCAACTTGCCCAAGGTCACAGGCCACATCATTGATGAGCAAATTATACAACACACGCCTCTGAGTTCCTAGGCTGACACTCAATCGTCTCCACTGCCTTCTATTAAAATAGCTTACACATGACCCAGAATAACGGGAGAAAATTTTGGCAGAGGGCTGATACCAGAGTCAGAATTTTGTAGCTATTTTTATCCAAGAATGATCTGGGTCTAGGGTATATAGTACGATAAATACCCTATTATCACCAAAGTCTTTGGTAACTAAAAAATATTTACTTAACTTTGTGTAAGCCATTGGAATAGGTTCATTTTTCCCCCTAAGTGGAAATGTATTTCATTGTTTTGTTTTCCTTATATAAATAATAATATTGGTTTGAAGAGGAATTCAGGTAATAGAGAAGAGTATGGGCATAGAAAAACAACGAGCAAGGATGATGGTTTTTAAGCAAATGATATAACTTGTGAATTAAGGATCTCTTCGTTTAACATTGTCTGACACATTATTTGTTGAACAAGTGGATGAATATTTGACTACATGGAATAAATAACTGTCAAAAGACTCAAAACTCAAATTTGGAAATGTAAAAATGTACTCTGGGAGCACATTTTCAAATACAGTAGGGGTGATGGCAGGGGTGAAGGGAGGAGTGACAGAGAAGCTTTGTGGGCCTTAAGACTGAAGGAATCCAATACTCTTTCCCCAAAGACAGAAATGACCCAGGGTAATACTCGGTATAAGCCTCCAGGGTGTCTATGGCAGTGCAAGCCTTGAAACGGCCATACATATGTAAACCAAACCCATAATGTATATTGTTGTCAATTATGGATTATTAATTTCTACTTATCATGATGAGTTTTAAGCCTCTCTCCAACTCTTTGGCAGTGGAAAGGACTCAAAAATCCAATAGCATGTGCTTTTCTAAGAGCTGGACTACAGCCCAGTGATATGTTAGACTTTCATAATAAGCCACAATCTTTGCTCATCAAACACCTCACCAAGCCTCCCTAAATGGCTAAAAATATAAACTCATACTCTCGGGGAGGCTTGTGTCCTCCAAAGTTGTTTTGAGATTCTATTTGATAGAATATTTGTTTTTATTTTGACATTAAAATAGTGTGTTAAAATTACTACCATTAATTAAAATGGACAGTCTAGGCAGACAAATGGTACCAGATTTAACCTTTGCTTTAAGGTATTCTGACACACCACCACATACTCCAATTGTTGCAGAAATCATTAGGATTATAATCATTCAATTACCCTCCAAAAGTCAAAGTGGTAGCCCACCAATACACTGATGTAATTTAATTAAAACATCCTAGTACAACACAATTTTAATTTTTAACATATTTTAATTATACTCCCGTCTAATAGAAAAATCTACAGTTCACTACATAGCCAGTACTCAGACATTTTTAAAATATGATTTCACTCAAGCAAAACTGAACTGTACAAGACCACAAGATGATACACTTACTTGTGTCATTTCTCTAATAGAAGTTATGCTATCCAGTGCTTTCATTACTCGATCATAGTTCTTCTTCTGTTTGAATGGAAAAAAAAATAGTATTCACTATAAGCCTTTGCAAGCCTACGTGTTACTGGAAAAACATTTTTTCCCTGTATGTGAATTTCCCATCAGAGTCGATTTGAAAGCAGTGACTGGGTTGTGTCCATAAAAGGGAAGGCCTTAATAAGATGATTCTAGGATGTAGGATATATAACTGAGTTAGAGGGAAGAAAATAGAAAACAATGCCAATCCTAATATAAGTACATAAAATCATGTTTAGTCCATAGGGGGAAAACTATAAATATAAAAAAGATATTGGGCTCTTGATTCTTTGTGTCACCAAAAAAATTAAGCCATGATGAATAAAGTAAGAACAGAATCCTTCTAAAATACAAAAATCCACTTTAAGTCTTACAATATCATTTTGCTTTTATTTTCTTTTGATTGAAAGATTGTTACCAAAAGAGTATGACTAGTGAGTGTATCAATGACACCATACATTTAACTGATAATTCATCTTTTTTTTTTTTTTTTTTTTTAAGATTTGACTTACTTATTTGACAGAGACACAGAGAGAGAGGGAACACAAGCAGGGGGTAGTGGGAGAGAGAGAGGCAGGCTTCCGGCGGAGCAGGGAGCCCGATGCGGGGCTTGATCCCAGGACACTGGGATCATGACCTGAGCCGAAGGCAGACGCTTAACGATTGAGCCACCCAGGCGCCCCTGATAATTCATCTTTAAGTATACTCTAACTATGTGTACTCTTGCCGCTTATGAAGGAAGGAAAGCTTTTCCAAGGACATTTTATATAGCCATTGTTACTACAAAATGATTTCAAGATGGATAGTAAGAGAAACTAAGGCAATTTTAGCTCTCATGCAATTTGGAAATTTTGCTATTTCAGAAGGATTCTGCCTCATCTCCACAAATATTCATAAAATTGTTTTCTCAAAAAATGCCAGTTGATCGACAATGTGGACTAAACTTTCACTAATCTTCAGATAACTGGGGAAAAGGCAAGGGATGATTAGGTAAAAATACAAAAGAAAGCAAAAATCAGTCCTTTTACCCACAACCCTTAAAATTACCATGAGGTTACATTAAGCTAGACTCTCAAAACTATATAATGAAATTAATCATATCAACCATTACCACCCAGTTTGTTACTGCTATTTACCTGCCTTTCATGCAAATGGGATGTGTAAAGATCACAATTTGAGAGGATGAAATGGATCTAGTTTCATAAAGATGAAGTTCTGAAAGTGATTTTAAAAGATGAAAGGACAGGGGAAATAATAGGATATGGGAAAGACTGAAGGAGGCAGTAATAGAGTTTGTGGGAAAAGAACGGTATTTACTAAATGGATAGAGTCCACAACGGGTCAGGGATGGGCCTGATGAGGGAGTGAGTTAGACGGAAAGAGGGAAGCTGGCAGCTCTAAAATCTCAGCGGCTGTTACAGGGGGCGGGAGGGGTGTATGAGAAGTACTCACCCTGGGGTTGAAGGCCAGCATCTGAGGATCGTTAGGATCCACCACAGAAGGATATGGCTCGAAAATGACAACTTTTCTAGGAGATTCCAGTGCAGACCTACACATGGATACTAGTAGATCTACCACCTTGAAACACATACATAAGACAGTTAGCATCCTTTGCAATTCAGCGCGTGCTTTGGCATTGCTCCTCCCGCTCGCGGTTGCGGAAGTTAAGTAGGAAAATCTCAAAACTGCTATCAACTTTATGGCTTCAGACCACAGCTGACCAAACTTGACCATTAACTTGAAATAACTGACATGTGTTGCTTCCAGTAACGTCCTAGTATCTCTTTGTCATGAACTCTCTATGCCCTCACATTGCTCTAGGTTCTGTGGCAGACATGCACAAGAAAGACAGGTCCTCTCTTTCATGGAATTTACATTCTAATGGAGAAGATGCATAACAAAATAATCAGTTAAATATATGTTCAGATACATTTCTGGTAGTGTTGAATGCTGTAAAGATTAAGCAGGTGTTAGAGACTAAGGCAATAGGGAGTGCTGTTTCAGAGCGGCTAGGAAGGTGGTGATATTTCAACAGAGACCGGAGTGAAGACAGACAGTGAGACAGAGCTCTGGGAGAAACTACTCCAGGTGACGGAAACTGCAAATTCAGGAGATGAGTCTGATGCGTTCCAAGAACCGTAAAGCTCCTGACATCATCTTACTTCTTCCTACTCTCTGCCTCAGGCCATTCATGACCTTTGGTATGCTAAATATGATGGCTTTATTCCTATGTTCTTCTGTGACCTCTTAACACAATTTACTAAGAGGCAGTGCCATTTAACAGTTAGGAGCAAAGCCCCCCTTCTCCAGTTCCCAAAACAATATGCTTCTGGCAAGTCAATCGAGAAAACGGACACTGTCTAAATGGAGAGAGGGCGCCCGAACAGACACATCAACAGTGTGAAGACAGGGGACATCATAAGGAAAGCAGTGGACTTAATCTTTATAGAGAAAAATATTTCTAGAAAGCTTTTAGACAGGCATTTAAAAAATGTAGAGTAAGAGTAAAACAATTTTTGATTCTTGTGGTTCGGGCACTGTGACCTAATGACCATGCGCTCACTATGTTGTGTGTATACTCACAAAACATATCCACCCAATCACAGCATCCAGAATTTCCAGTGACCTAAAATAATCAGCAACACTCAAGCCATTGGGTATATGATCTATAAGTAACCCTTCCCAAAGTACACAGACATACACCCCACAAGACTCAGAAAACAGTAGAACTGAAAGAGATAATATGTTTCCAACACACTACACCCTTTGTGTGTGTGTGTGTGTGTGTGTGTGTGTGTGTGTGGTTTCCAAGCAATAGATATAATAAAGACATAATAAAATCCTTTTTGTCTTCTGCACCCACACTTACACTCCTTCTACCTCAGACAGATGCACTTTAACCTAGACACAAATTGTTTTTGGCATTTTCTGGTCTCTCAATAAAAGAAAAATCCAAATAAAAACTCCTGAAAAAGAATAATCAGCAAAATAAAACAGTCTTTTTTGGAACTCTGGTGGTGGGGAGGGAATTGGTACTATCTTATAAAGATTTTTAAGAATTACAAGTCACAGTATGCAACTGAAGTGTTAGAAAAGTACATGCCCTTTCCTTTAATAAAGGGTCAAATGATCTTTGATAAGGGTACTAAAACCACTCAGTGGAAAATAATAGTTTTTTCTATGAATGATAGTGGGAAAACTGGCTATCCATATGAAAAAAAAAATGAAGTTGAACCTTTATCTTATACCATACACAAAAATTAACTCAAAATGGAATAAAGACCTAAACATAGACCTTAAACTACAAAATTCCTACAAGAAAACATGAGGGAAAAGCTTCATGACATTGGACTTGGCAATGATTTCTTGGCTTGACAACAAAGCACAAACAATAAAAGCAAAAACAGACAAATGGGACTACATCAAACTTAAAAACTTTGGTACATCAAAGGACACAATCAATAAAGTGAAATGGCACGGGATGGGAGAAAATATTTGCGAATCAGATATCTGAAAGCGGGTTAATATCCAGAATATATAAAGAGTTCCTACAACTCAACAAGAAATCAAATAATTTGATTTAAAAATGGGCAAAAACCCCAGATAAGCAGTTCATTAAAGAAGACATACAGATGGCAAACAGCACATGAAAAGATGCTCAACATTATTAATCATCAGAGAAATGCAAATCAAAACCATAATGAGATATCACCTCACAACCATTAGGATGCCTACTATCAAAAAACAAAAACCAAAACCAGAAATTATAAGTGTTGAGCACATGAAGAAATTGGAGACTTTGTGCACTGCTGATGGGATTATAAATTGGTGCATCTGCTACAGAAAACACTATGGAAGCCCCTCAAGAAGTTAATAATAGAACTTCCATATGATCCTGCTGGAAGTGACAATCCCACTTCTGGATACATATACAAAATAACTCAAAGAAGGGTCTTAAAGACCCATCTGCATACCCATGTTCACAGCAGCATTATTCACAAGAGCCAAGAGATGGAGGCAACCAAAATGTCCATTGACAGTTGAATGGACAAACAAAATGTGTGGTATTTTTACATTTTGAAAATTCTGAAAAATTATTCAGCCTAAAAAAGGAAAATTCTGTCACATGCTACAACATCGATGAACCTTGAGGACATTATGCTAACTGAAATAAACCGGTATAAAATAAACCACAAAAAGACAAATACTTTAAGATTCCCCCTATGGGGGATTTAAAGTAGTCAAATTCATAGAAACAGAAAGTAGAATGGTGATTCCTGGGGCGGGAGGAAGGAGGCTACATAAGGGGAGCCGTTAAATGGGGACAGAGTTTCAGTTCCGCAAGATGAACAAGTTATGGAAATCCGTTTCATGACAAGTTGAATATACTAAACACTACTGAACTGTATGCTTAAAAAATGGTTAAGATAGCAAATTTTATGTTATATGTTTTTTATCACAAGATAAAGATACAAATAGATACAATAGTAATAACCTGAACGATGTATCCCTTTCAATCAAATATTTATTAAACACCTTGTGCCAGAAGCATCAAAACTACCAAAAATTATATGCATTCTTCTGCCAATAATTTCATCATTGGAGTCAAGTAAACTATAATGAAATAATAGACATGGGGGTAGAGAATTCAATTAGAATATTTCTGCTACGTAGATGTTCTGAGCCAACTTAAAAGAAATAGCGTAGCTACCATAGCAAAATCCCATGCTGTCCACCAAAGCCTCCTACTCCTTCCTTCCCAAGAAGAGAGCTATTGACGGGAGGCAGCTGCTCGACGGGAGGCAGCTGCTCTGCGTGCGACATTTCCACCCCTTTTGTCTACGTAAGGCTGCGTGATTAGTTTTAACCAATGGAATTGGATCAGCAGTGGAAAAGGGTGGAGCTGATGAAGAAACAGGTGCACCTTCTTCGCTTTTATCTCTGCCTCTGCTGTATGCCATGTACCTAAGGCAGCAGAGCCACACAATGGAAAGGGTCCAGTTAACTCAATCATCACACAGAAAGCCGCCCAACAAACATTCTAACTGGACAGTTGTGGGAGCAAGAAGTAAAAATGTGTATCATCTTATGCCACTGTAATTTTATGATTTATCTGTTACAGAAGTTAGCAGGTAGAATTTTTGAACAAGAAAAGGTCTGTATAACACTGTTTGGATTTGTATTCATTTGCACGTTAATTTTTCCATGGAGTAAAATGTCTACTTTAAAAAAAAAATAAAACGTAACGAATGACTATGCTTTTTTTTACCCCAAATCATGTATTTCCCCACTCCCAGCATTTTAAATGATTCTTTTTCTTAAAAAAAAAAGATTTTATTTATTTATTTGACTGAGAGAGAGACAGCGAGAGTGGGAACACAAGCAGGGGGAGTGTGAGAGGGAGAAGCAGTCTTCCCTCTGAGCAGGGGGACCGATGTGGGGCTCGATCCCAGGACTCTGGGATCATGACCTGAGCCGAAGGCAGAGGCTTAACGACTGAGCCACCCAGGCGCCCCCCCCCTTTATTTTTTTTAAGTAGGCTCCATGCCCAGAACAGAGCCCAACATGGGGTTGAACTCTCGACCCTGAGATCAAGACCTAAGCTGAGATCAAGAGTCTGATGCTTAACTGACTGAGTCACCCAGGTGCCCCAAAATGAAAGATTCTTAATGGGATCTTAGCACATAATGGTGAGTGCTATAGTCAGCAATTTCCAGACATCTTTCTTCTTACACTGAAAAATATAATTGAAGAGGCAATCTGAAGGCTAAGATACTTAGGAAAGAGAAATACAGCATTCAAACAATGGGAATTAGGCCATCTGATGAGTGAAGAAAGGTCAGTGGGTTTATAGAATCACACGCTTCCAAAGGTCATTCTATACAACCCATCTGCTAGAGCAAGACTCTCAGCCCTCCCCTGCAGGTAAGGAAGACCTTGGAGCACTTGCAAATGAGAAAATTCAAGTCCAGGTGAGTAAGAGGGGCAAGTGCAGGAGTGGCCCACAGATATATAATGTATTCTGGAAAATAGGTGAATTTAAAATTGAAGATCAATGGCTTTCAAACATTTCAATATTGATTCTTTTTTTTTCTAAATAAAATCTTATGAGTGCTGTGAATTGTGCAAGACTGTTGAATCACAGCCCTGTACCTCTGAAACAAATAATACATTATATGTTAAAAAAAAAAAAAAAAAGAAGAAGATAGCAGGAAGGGAAGAACAAAGGGGGAGAAATCATCGGAGGGGGAGACAAACGATGAGAGACTGGACTCTGAGAAACAAACAAACTGAGGGTTCTAGAGGGGAGGGGGTGGGGAAATGGGTTAGCCTGGTGATGGGTATGAAAGAGGGCACGTTCTGCATGGAGCACTAGGTGTTATATGCAAACCATGAATCATGGAACACTACATCAAGAACTAATGATGTAATGTATGGTGATTAACATAACACAATAATAAAAACATAAAAATAAAAATAAAATAAATAAATAAAATCTCATATGAAAGCTCAACACAAAGAAATAAAACGGAGCTGTTTTGGTTGAAACAGTATATGGGGGCTTGGAATCCTAGCTGCTGAGACACTCTCATCCCAGTCCAGCCTCCTGCAGTGTCCCTCTAAGGAAAGTTCTTGCAACCTCAGAGAACCACTTAAAATGCAGGAGTCAACAGATGCACCAGGACTACTGAGATATAGTTTCTTTATGTCTAGAAAGAGAATCAGTTTCCACATAATCTTTAGAGTTATAACCAGAATACTGTGTACTTGCTTTAAAGTAGTGAAAAGAATATTCTGCTTCAGAGTAGAATCACTAAATTGATATGATCGAGTAATTGTGTTTTGTAACTATCATTATAAAATCCAAAATTAACTTCTCTTTAACAACCATTAGTTTTCGAGAGGTATCTATAATAAGAGGGGGGGAAAAGCACTTAATATTCTGTCAATCTAGCCTACTGTTAGCATGATGTTCATTTTCCTTCTAATTATTTCTTAGTTCCAGGCTCTAACTCCTTCCCTTTTCACATCATCTGAGGGACAATTTACATCCACTAAAATGCCCAAATGTTAACTTTACCACTTGAAGAATTTTATATATATATGATATAAGATATACAGAATATATAATATATAAATATAATGTATATAAAATACATATTTTATATATAATATATAAAATATACATAATACATATATACCCACATACCTATTCATGTATGTATACATGTATGTATATTTACAAACACACACACAGCTGTGTAAAGCTTAATCATTTTTACATAGCTATATTTTAGTATATGTGCTGCCGAATCGAGCACTTCAAATAGCTATAAACAGCATATATTTAAGTATCTTTTTTTTTTTTGAGCAGTATTAGTTCCAATTGATGAGAAAAACTTGCACATTTCAAAAAAAAAAAAAGGAAAGAAAGGAAAAAGATCCATCATGGTCAGATACATTTGAGAAACGCTCCAAGTACTGGCTACTTATTTTCTTAGTTTCAGGGATTCGGAGAGCCTTTAATATGCAAATATGTGCATGTTGGCTGTAGGGGCAATATCAAGCCATATTTCTGAAATTTAACCATGGAATCTTTTTTTCCACATTACATATGATCAATGCTATACTGTTTGTATTATTGTTCATTTATAATTCATTATATCATAACTGTTTTCCTTAATATTTCTTCAAGTGGATGTACCTCCATTTAGGTAATCAGTGAGATGATTAGGTTAACAGGATGTATGTAAATCCACGAGGCCTGTACTATTCTATATTAACTGTTATACTTTCATCTGGAGTAATGCCTGTTAATTGTAGACATTTGATACTTGTTGAACGAATGTCTGTCATATAGTCATTTTCCCCCACCCATCTTTGCAAATTTTGTAAGTGACAGATTGGTAATTCTCTTTACATTTAGCTTCCTGTTGATTTTAGTAAAGCTGAATATTTTCTTATGTTTCTTTACTAACTATATTTATGAATTGTGTGTTCATTTCCTCTATCAATCTGTTATAGTCCTCATGTTTTTCTTTTCAAGTTTTATGTGCTTTTATACAATTATGTTTGAGGCAAAACAAATTTTCTCATACTTAGCTCTTAACATTCACTATTCTTTCAAATAAAAAACATACAGTATGTATGGCGAAACTCTTCTTTAAGCCATTAGGAATTTGTTTTACACACAGTGTAAAGGGCTAAGCTGATTTTCTCAGCCATGTTGCAGGTCATTTCTTCCCACCTCACTTAATAAAAATCATTTTAATTTTACTTCCTTTAAAGTCTATTAAATATATTTATAATTAGATCTCTTTGGGGGATTATCTGCCATCTATTCTTTGCCAGGACTGCATTTTTTTTTAAAAATATAGGATTGCATAATATGTTTTTGTATATGGTTGGTCTAGCCTCCCTTAATTAACATTCTTTTTTTTTATGTTTTCTCTGATTTTTTTCTTATAAATTTATTAGGAAGTTAGGTTCCATAAATAAATTCAAAAAAATCAATTGAAATTTTGATGGAATTCATGAAGTAAATTCTGGCATCTTTAAAATTTATTTTTTTCCTTCCAGAAACATGGAATGCTTCTCTACTTCCAAGCTGTTTCATTTGTTTTTATATTTTTCTTCCTATGTCATAAACACTGCTCTTGCAAATTTGGATGCTTTTCCTTATATGTTCTGCCCTTTATCTTTTCACCTAAGTTTTAAAAATAAATTGGCTTCCATTTTATCGCACTATAACTTTACAAATAAATTTTACATAATGCATATGCAAGGGTTTCAATATTTCAACTTCACCATGACAGAATCACAGTTATTTTTCAAACACAAGAAAGTTGGCTTAATTTCTTCCCTCGGCAACTGCCAAATGACAAAACACTCACTAGATACAGATAGCAAAATTCAGTTTCCAGCTAAAAAAAAAAAAAAATCAAATGCCAGCTTGCTTTTTAATCTAACGTCAAACTATCAAAAATGTGTCCAAAAGAAGAGCAGACTGAAGGTAACTAGTGGATCACAATAAATTTTTCAAATCAAAATCAGGACTAATTAGCACTGTGTGCTCCTACCTGAGCTCCGGTTGCTATCTCATCAGCAGCTTCGTTCATTACTCCCAGGGTTTGAAAAGCAAACACACACAGCTCTCGCTCACACACAGTGGGCTGCAAAAGAAAGGGCAATCAGTTACAACAGTTTTTTCCATTTCCCAATTCCTAAATTAATTTTATGACATTCCATTAAATATCTAAAAAAAAAAATGGCGAAGTTTCAGAATGTTAAAAAGAAAGGAATCATAGGACCCTATTTAACAAAAGTTAAATTTCTAAATTTGGGTAACAATTGGTAAATAATCATCTAGTGATATGGAGTCACAAATATAAGAAATTCATTTCAAATAGTTGTAGGCACTTGCACTTAGAATTTTTAGCAATAGATGGAAAATCCATCTCTCCTACATAATACACATTTGTACCTGAGATGTATAAAAAAAAAAAAAAGCAGACACCTAAGCTGGTGATATACTAAAAAATGAGGTTAAACCCAACAGCTGTGTAAAACAAATATACAAAGAAGAATTCCACTTTTTCCTAGGTAATTTTCTTTGGAAGGAATAAGCATGTCTCTGCTTACTTGCTACCCAGCTCTTGAAAGATTGGTTTTGTTGCAAAGACTTTTGACTTCAATAACCTCCTGAAGTCAACAGCGCTGAAATATACACTCTGCAATTGCTTTGGAAGACTTCTCATCTTTCAAATCTAATAATAGTGTCATCTGTTTGATTTATCTTATCTCCTGAGTTACATTGCATTAGGTAGCTGATGAAGCCTGACACAATACAATCCATGATGCCACTGCCTAGCAGACAAAAGGCATTTGTTAGTGCCACTGCTCCTATGCTCACTCATTTCCGAGGACTTGGTCTAGCGCTTAACCAGTGGGAAGTATGGTCCGTTATGGTCCATCATTTATGTTCAGAATGGGTCCATATGGTGGCTTTGTGGACATAAGCATGACCGATCACAAACATTTTTGTGTCCACCTTAGAAGGGCAGTTTGATTACATTTCAGAAACATCAGGAAAAATTACCTACGAGAGGAAATTAATTGGAGAAAGCCCTTCATCCAGACTCAAGCTATATACACACTGCTACATATAGACAGCTGTACTTAGAGCAGACTGTTCAATTTCTGCTACTTATTCTTAAGTGTTTAACCTATTTTTAATCTTCTATTTTTTTGTGTTTGTCTATGTGCATATATGTCTCAACCTCAATTTTCCCCAGGGACATTGGCTGTTTCTTTTGTTCAATTTCTGGGAGCATGATACGGTTTGAAATAATAATAGCAATCATTTATTGTACATTTACCACAGTGACAGACACTATGTTGATGTCTAGTGGACCTGTATACAAAAAGAATCCACGGAGAAGATAAACCATGGAAATCATAAAGGGCCCTAAGAATTTATTCATGTACCAGCTACCCAACAATGTTCACTGAGGAAGTAAACAGGGACACAGAAGGTATTTTATTTTTAATACTACTCTTGTCAAATAACCATACATTTTGTGTGAATAAAATCCATCATTCCCAAAGGAATAATAGGATAAAGCTTATTTAGTGTATACACGTAACAACTGATTTTATTTTTTCATTTGAACTTCGGCAATCAATTACACTTATTTTGTGATCATCCAAGTATATATGTATGTATGTACACATATGTACATGTGTATTCACAAACAGATTCCAGGAAATGTTTTAAAACAATAGAAACTATCTTTTACAATACCAAGTTGTTGCTTTAAATGACGGAAATTAAAATGAAATAAAATATCTCACACTCCACTAGATTGGATGGATAAATTTTTAAGATTTTAATATAGGAAAAATGTCTAAGATTGAAAAAAAAATAGAATATTCTTACATATCTCTATCACACACTTTGTCCCCAATCTTAAGTATTCATGTGCCACCCTGATTTTGTCTCAAATAATTTTTACCAATTTCACCCTGATCTCCTACTTTTTTTTTTTTTTTATCTTGGGTAACAAATGGGCAACATTTCAATGCTTTCTTCTGTATTTCCATTTCATCCCCTTCCCAGACCTGATTGTATTCAAATCTCCGAATCACATGGACTTGCCAAGTGACCCATTACTTTTTTTTTTTTTAAGGATTTTATTTATTCATTTGAGACAGAGAGATACAAAGAGAGAGAGAGCATGAGCAGGGGGAGATGGAGGGGGGAAGCAGACTTCCTGCTGAGCCAGGAGCCCAACGTGGGTCCCAGGACCCGGAGACCATGACCTGAGCCGAAGGCAGACACGTAACCATCTGAGCCACCCAGGTGCCCCTGACCCATTACTTTAAATAGTAAACATACATTCCTAAAGATAAAGCTATGGCTTGATTACTTTATGGATGCTTCTTTTCTTCATCTTTTTTGTTGAAATGTATAAGGCTGATTTATAGGAATATATGGTTGCAACTATTTGAAAAAGGAAATCAGATACCCTAGAAAACTTTGGGGGGAAAGGGCAATTTCACTACCACACTAAAAAATGAGAAATACACATTACATTCTTATAATTTTTATCTTCCTTTTTTTTAGACAGCAAATATAGAGGTAGTAATATGATGATTAATTTATATGCTACATTAACACCAAACTAAGTAAATACTAGTGAATCTTTAAAATAACAATTCTATGTCTATTGCTCATTTTTACTAGAAAGTTCAAGACAGTATTTGAGATGTAAATCAACTTAATTTTGAGATAAACATTTACAAACTAGATTTTGTAAACTTTTGACCCTCCCTTCTCCCATGTTTACCCACATTTTATTTGAGAAGTTCAAAATGTCAACACAAGATAGCACACTAAAACAAAATTCTCAAATCATATTAAGCAATCAAGATTAGATGTCTCATTGCTTACAGAAAGGATATCTTATTCAAAAAAGAGAAACCTAATCATTCTTCCCTAATGAAACATAAGTAATTATATTGTGGGTTAGCGTTCTCCCATGTTAGCTGACTCTCAGCTAATCCCCCACCCCCAACATATTCTGCTATTACTATACTATTTATACAGAAAGCTCTAGCATCAATTAAAAATGGAACGTAGGTGGGTCACCTGGCTGGCTCAGTTGGTAGAGCATGCAACTCTTGATCTTGAGGTTGTGAGTTCAAGCCCTACATTGAGTATGGAGATTATTTAAATGAATGAATGAATGAATGAATGAATGAATAATAACATATACCCCCAATTTTTTTAAGTATTAAAAAAAGAGAACATAGTCATTTAATAGCTATTACTGGATAAATGTAATGATGTGTCTTACTACACATAATTTAATACAAAGCATATATGCCTGAATATAACCAAATTTGTACATCATTTATGAATTCATTTTTTAATTTACAATCAATAAGTCTCAATTTGTAAAATATTACCAATTCTTAATGTTATTGTATTGTCCTCAAGCAATTAGTTCCTATAATTTGAACTGTAAAACCATGACAGTCCCTCTTGCTATTCTACATACATAATTTTTTCACGATATAATATTCATTATGCACCATTTAAACACATGGATAACTTTATATGTCCCTAAGATCTGTTTTAAAAGTTTTAAAGCTAAGACAAATACATTTTAAATTTTAGTTGAATCAAAACAATTTAAATGTGTGCAATGAAAACGTATTTCAAAAATGGTGAAGCCCTAAAGAATATTTTAGAAACTAACTGCATTTTAGAAACTTTGTGTCTTCAATGAATTTAAATTACTTCCTACTAAAAATAGAAATGATAAAACTCAAGAGAATCTAGCTATGTACTTATATATAGCATGGTGTAGGTGAGAGGTTTTCAAACCTTTTCTGCCATGCTCTTTCCGTTCAAACAAAATTTTTCATGTAAGCCCAATATATAGAACAGATAAAAAGTGGTGATTGTTCCAATGGGGGCAGATGCGCACAGTTCAGTTTTCCTGTCTGTAAAACAGGGATAAAAAAAAAATCACATCTAGCGAACCAGGTTGATAAGAAGACCAAGAAAGAGAACCAAGTAAGATAAGGTTTAGAAAATCTCCCTGAGGTATACAGAGCTGTTTAAATATTAACAATATTAGGTAACTTGGATAAGCTATACCTTCTACTTGTTTTAACCCAATGTGTATACAAAATAAGTGTTTAATAAAAATTTTCATTAAAGCTTATCATGAAATAGTTTTATTTTCATATCCATAGCTTATTGAAACCCTTAATTTATTGTTAAAATTGTTCTTGCTAAAAAAGAAATGAGCAATGTAAATAAAATTCATAATTAAAAAACTAGGGTTGAAAATATATGAGAATAATTAAGAATAGCTACCAGAAATTCAAAACCTACAAGCCTTTAGCTCTTTGTATTTCTGATTTTATAGTCAATGCTTCCTGTTCTTTTCATGGTGTGGAAGAGAGATACATTCAGGGCAGGGACGGGGGTGGAGTTCACTGTCCATCAAGACAGACAGGAATCCCATGGAGATCAAGACAGATTTATAGTAAAGATACGCTCATGCCTGTTTAAGCTTCAACAAAGTGTTCCCTATTATCTCATACAACTAAAGTTGTTGTTTGAGCCTTAAAACCAATTTCTTTCTACTCATTTTGGATGTGAAAAAAATCATATTTCTGAACTAAGGTGTTTGGTATAATTATTATTTAGCCTGTATTTCAAAAATTGCAATCTTATTTCTGTGGCATGAGGTGGGGGATGTGAGGAGGAGGTGAGGAGGGAACAGGATGTGCTTTTCCATCCATTCTTCAAATATTAAAGTCAGACCTAAATATAAGAAGACCTACCTGTTTTACTCTTAGGAAGTAAAATGGGACATCAAGGTTTACCTACATGCTCAGTTTCTCAATAATTTTCATGGGAATGCCTTAAACTTATGACCAAATTATGATGGGTGTCATTAATTTCACTCTGAAAATAAGAACTTAGTTACAAGCATTTATCTAAGGTCCACAGCTCAGATTTCTCAGCTGATTTTGCTTCAGTAGGACTGGGCATTATTCTCGAACAATGATACAAAAATCTCAAGTCTCATCTATCCATTCATAGCAAGCAATCTGGAATATTTTCACATGACAGGAGAAGAAAATGAGATCATAATTTTCGTATCATATGTTGACCTGGGAAATGGGAAATTCTACTAACCAGGGACATACAGAATGACTGCCAAGTACCAATGATAAACTTCTAAATAGAGAGACCCCAGATCCCTACAACCATGTGCGTGGTTTTCTCCAACCCAATTCAGCAGCCCTTGTGCAGGTTCAAAGAAGAAGACAAACAGTTGCATTGATCACGCGTTTGGTGTGAGTATAACAAAGAGACAAGAGCACTGGGAAGGGAGAGGCTGAGAAAACAGTGGTGTGTCTGGCAATAAATCCTTATTTTTGTGTTTTCCAAAAACACTGGATGAAGACAAAATCAACACTTTAAAGCATCAACAGTTTGCTGCATTAATACTCTAGTTGACTGCAAAATGTAGAGAAGTACTGATTGGGTTTGGGTTCGGTTCTCTGATCATGATCCAAACTGCACTGCCACACGGGAAATCCAGGACTCTATTAACAATCCTTGCGATGTTAATGTGAGTTTTGTGCATCTTCAAAGTATTACCTGTCAGGCCTCATGCCTGGGAGTGACACTTATAACCTTTGTGAACAAAGAGATAAGTTGGTCATTGTGGTATTTCTAAATCAGGAAGCAGGGTAGTTACTGGTGGTGCAGAAAGTATGACATGCTTACCCTGACCTCTAAGTGACAGAACAGTACAAGTAGTGACCAAAATGTTAGGACTTCTGGGAAATGGTAGTAAAGGGCAACTTAAGTCATTCAGTAAATAATCATGCTTAGAGAAAAGAGAAAAAAATAAGATACACTTTGAATTTTGAAAGAGAGAGACCTAACAAATGTAATGAACATTAGGCATAGAGTTCTATGGAACCCCGAGTTTTATCTGACCTATTTAATCACCCACTGGGATATAACTTCTCCACTTCACATCTCTAGGAGTTATTACAATTTGTAATGTGTCATCTGAGCTGAATAAATGGTCAATGAGTCAGTATAGTGATTAATACTCCATAAGAAATTTTATGTGTAATAATTTTATACATTTCTATTAAAATTACAGTAAAACTTTTTGCAATATAAATGTTAAGAGAGATACAGAAAAAAATGAGTATGCCGGATTTAGGTTAAATATCTGTTTAAGACAATCAAAAGGCAGTTTTTTCTGTTTACTTCTCTTCCTTTGACTTCCATTTCCTGATTTGAATTCAGCTGTCATTTATCTTACTATTTAAGAAACCAAAGTAGGTTTTCTGATTTCCTTAGATATCAGTCTGAATCCCAGCAACATAAAACCAGAGGATAACCAGCTATATATACTTATTTAGAAAACGTCGTTATTTATACAAGCGCTTCCACTTCTAGAAAGAGACCACCAGCTTCACTGGTGCAGAATAAAAGAGATACTTAAAACAAAAACTGAAGCAAGGCACAGAGAATATTGATAGCAATCAGGATTATTTCTAGCACTTACTATGGGAATGAACTGCCAGTAACTGAACCACAAGGACCACAATGCAGTAAATCTCCAGGATGTAAAAGTAGTCAGTTCAAGTACATGAGTCAAGAGTAGCATCATGATTAAGAACTGTGGCCTTGGTGTCATTCTACCAGGGTTCGAATCTTGTCTATCACTTACTAGCAATGTTGATAGTAAATAAATTAGTGTTCTCCTCATCTGTAAAGCAGGGCTAATAATAATAATACCCACCTCACAGGGTTATCATGAGAGGATTAAATCACATAATCCATGTAAAATGATTTGAAACACATGATCACATAAAAGGCACTCAAAAAGCAAGTGCCATTAATAACTTTACTATTATTTTCTGGAGTGAAGATTGCATTGCCAAGGATCAAGCAATAGATCAAGATCCACAGACGAACACTAACAAAATAAAGATGGACCTCCTGGTGGGATAAACTGAGATGACCAAAGGATTCTCCTTATTCTCCTCATAACTACACATTTCCATGTATCACATAAAAATAACAAACTTGCACAAATTTTTAATAAATAAAGGCTGATTTAGTTAATTTGGGTTTCAGAGTAACGTTGTATCTCTTTGAGAAAAAAGCTGACTGATAGAGAATAGTGTATTGGTGGCAAGATAAACTTTTTGTATATGTTTCCCATAAACAAGTAAAATAAAACAAATATATCATATACCTTGACAAAAGATCATGATCATAAATGGTTATTACATGTTTCTTAAAGTATAAATCCTGAAATGCAAACAAGTTCTGACAAAATTGTCTCTGTCTAGGCTTTATAATTTGTCTTTTCAAACATATATTCCCAAGAACAGGACAAATTTCTCTTAAAAAGTACAACAGAATCTAGCATGGTGCCTTATACTTAGGAAGCCTTCAATAAGCATTTATGATGCAGTTTTGAAATCAGGTAGAAATAAGCTCAAAGTACAGCTTCTACCCATACTAGCTGAGTGATGCTGAACAAATTGCTTACCTTCTTTTCGATCTTAATCCTCTTATTTGCACCATGAGCCCGAAAATACATAAACCACAGAGTTTTGTGAAAATCAAATAAGGAAGCAATATGCAAAATATCTATCTGTACAGTGTCTAGCACACAGCACTCATGTCATCTGCAAATGGAGAGCATTCTAGTTTTTCCTTTCCAATCTGGATACCTTCTAATATTTTTTCTTCCCTAATTGCCCTGGTTGTAACCTCCAGTGCAATGTTGGTAAGAGTGACAAGAATAAACTAACTCAAAAATAAATTTATCCAAGGATGTACAAGACCTGAACAACGAAAACTACAACATAGTGTAGAAAGAAATTTTTATAAAGATCTAAATAAATGGAAAAATTTCCTGTGTTCCTGGATTGGAGGGGTTAAAATCATTAAGACAGCAATACTTCCCAAACTGGCCTACAGATCCAATGCAAACCTGTAAAATTCCAGCTGCCTTTTTCTGCAGAAATGAACAAGCTGACTTTAGAATTCATATAGAAATGCAAGGAACCCCAAATAGTGAAAACAATCTTAAAATAGGAAAATTAAGTTGGAGGACTCACACTTCTTGCTTACAAACTTAATGCAGAGCTACAGTAATAAAGACAGTGTAGCACAGATGTAAGGATACACATACAGGTCAGTGGAATAAAATTAAGAGTCCAAATAAACTGATATATCTATAGTCAAATGATTTTCAACAAGGGTGCCACAATCATTCAATGGAGAAAAAAGGTTTTTTCAACAAACAGTGCTGAGGCAATTGGATAGCTACATAACAAAAGAATTAATTTAGAACCCAACCTCACACCATATGCAAAAATTAACTCAAAAAGGATCAATGACTTAATTCTAAGACATAAACTACAAAACACATAAAAGGAAATATAGGTGTAAATCTTTGTGACCTTGGATTAGGCAACAGTTCAATTGATAAATATGGACTCCATTAAAATTAAAAACTTTTGTATGTCACAGGACGCTATCAAGAATGTGAAAAGAAAACCCACAAAATAGGAGAGAATATCTGCAAATCACCTATCTAATAAAAATACAGTATCCAGGATATATATAAAGAACTTTAATAACTCAACAACAACAAAAAAGAAATAATCCAAATTAAAATGGGCAACGAATGAATATAAAGAGATGTTTCTCCAAAGAAGATGCACAAGTGGCCAATAAGCACACGAAAAAAATGCTCAAAATCACTAATCATTAGGGAAGTGCAAATCTGAGCCACCATGAAATACCACTTCACACACACTCAGATGGCTATAACTGGGGTGGAAAAAAAGGAGAATCACAAGTTTTGGAGAAGATGGAACTGGAACCATCATACACAGCTGGTGGGAATATAAAATGGTACTGTCAGCCACTGTCAAAAATAGTTTGGTAGTTTGTCCCAGCAATTCCATTAAATGATGAATGGATGAACACATGTTGTATATCCATGTAATGTAATATTATTACACCAAAAAAAGGGAATACACTATTGATACATGCTATTGGATGAACCTTGAAAACACTGTATTAAGTGAGAAGCCAAAAACAAAAGGCCATATAATGTATGATTTCATTTATATGAAATGTCCAGAATAGGCAAATTCATAGAAACAAAAAATAGATTAATGGTTGCCAGGGGATGAGAGGAGAAGACTGGAATGACTGCTAACAGTTATGGATTTCTTTTTTGGATAATGGAAATGTTCTGGAAATAGTGGTAATGGTTGCACAACATTGTGAACACACTAAAAACTACTGAATTGTATCCATTAAAATAGCGAATCGCACATTATATGAACTTTATCTCAATCTAAAAATTGCAGAAAAACTTGAAACTGGATCATTCCTCCCAAACTCCGCATCTAAATAAATGGAAAAATTTATTCTTTGTGGGAACATATACACATTGATTCTTACTTCTATACTCCCTCAATAATGCCCCAAATGTTTCAGTGAGCTAACACTTTTTTGAAATCTTTAAAATTCTGATTCTCTGTATATCTCTTCTAACTTCTACCATTTCCTCTCTAGAATAAGCATCTTAAAGTGTGTGGTTTTGAAGAAACACTGCTCACAAGCCTACATATATATATATATACATCTGTAGCTATATGAATCTCTATATTCATCTACATCTACATCTATTGATATTGATATAGATGTAGATGGATAGACAGATATAAACAGAGGGAAGGAAAGAGAGATGACAGATGGGCACATATAGGAAATACACTAAGAAATATTTTCCTAGTATGAAACGACCTGCTCTTTCACAGACTTCTTTAGAAATAGTGATTCATTTATTTGTCAAAATTACACCACCATGTGTATTAAATAATTTGCTCAGTAGAGAGCATTGATTGTAAATCAAGTTATTTACTTATTTTTATATCTTAACCCTTTTATATTCTATATCAACGCTGATATTCTACCAGTGAGAACTTACCCTAAGCATGGGGCCATTTTGAAAGACATGTGGCTCATCACAAACCACACAGTATTCATTCAATACAGGGATCCGCTGTTCAGCAAACTCAATTGTCTGAATAAAACAATAAAGAGAAATAATTAAGTCAAGTTCATAAATAATTTGAAAACCCATTAAAAGCTAAAATATTTCCGCAATGGATGACTTGGCTCATACCTGCACTAGGAAGCCGCGGTCTCGTATTGGAATGCATTTGGCACCATTTGGCTATAAAAACCAAAGTAAAAGAAAAAAACAATTTTTTAGCTCAGAGAATATATGAATTACAGCCTTTGAGTTTTTGCAACAGTGAATACAAGTGTGATCTAAGGTCAACTGTAATTATGAATTAAATCACTGATTATGACATCAAGATTTTAGAATTTCTTTATAATATACTTTCTGCCATTACTACCATAAGCCTTGTCTAAGCTAAACCAATAGTACTCTTAATTTCTGACCTTCTGGTAAAAATGATTGGCATTTTTAAATGATCACAAAAGCTCATTTTCTCTACTACTTTTTGTCAAATGCTCCTACCTCCTCATTTAGACTATTTCCATCTTATTTCACAATGAGAATTATTCCTCCAAAGATATATGAGACAGCTACTGAGGCGGTACAACACTAAACTATTGTACTGTATTAGGCTTAACCATACAGGAAGATTGTAAGACATTTTCTTTTACAGAATATGTGAAATTATCTTTCTTAGGTGAAACTGTCATGGGAAACTTTCTATGTTAATATTTTGACATTATTTTCTGTGTGTCCTTACTGCTTACTTTTGATAAGAAATGGGCTTTTAGGGACTAAAATTATCAACATACTTAAATACACTTTCTTAACACAAAATATAATTTTATGGTATCATTTACAATATAATTTTAGAAATAAAGCTATATAAGAGCAGCACAACTTTCTGATAAGGTATCTTATTTTTTTTTCAATTTCATCTATTACTAGGTGTATCCATATATATGGTTAAGAGTTAAGTATACCCTTACCCCAGCGAACACACGCATTTACTAAAAGAAAACAACATTTTTATCAACTATTTTACATATTTAATATACATAGGATAGGTCTGTTTCTTTACCTGAAATCAGCTATAATGCTGATCACTCCAAAGGTAAATTCTGTGTAAGACTGACTCCCAATAAGTACCATGCAGAGGACTTAAGTTTGAATATAGTTACCTTCTGGCCCCATCTCCACCAAAAAACTTCAGGATAAAGTGATTTCAGTTTTAGAAAGTAGACACTGAAAGCAGCTTTAAGTGAAGCTTAAAGTAGAAGTAGATGTTACTTCTCTCTACAAGTTACGATGTTCATAGGCAAATGTTCTTATATGTATATATAAAAGGAAGGACATTACTCTGAATTTAATTATTAGACAAACTTTGTCCTCCACTACTTATGTATGAAAACTAGAGAACAGATAAACCTACTTGATAAAACATTAAAACGTCCTGCTTGCTTAAAAGGATCGGCTTTGTGGATCCAACTGACTTCCTTCCATTTTTAGCAGCATTCACGACCATGACAGGAATTTGGACTTAGACCTTCAATCAATAGCTATATTTATTTTTTCAGAATCAAAATGAACATTCCAGTACTGGTTGCCAGTGTCTGGCATGCTAAAATAATATCTAAAAAGAAATAAATATCTAAATATCTAAAAAACAAAAACGAAAACGAAAATCTTGCTTCTTTCCTCTTCCAGGTCTTACAAAACAAACCGACAAAAACCTCTCCTGCACCTTAGCTAACATTTAGGAACTCAGGATGAAAGTATTTACGCACAGCAGGCTGGGAAGATGACGATGAAGATGGTGTTAAGATACCGATAAGCCCTGAGGTAAGAGAGAGCCTCCTGCCCTCTGCGTTAGGTTCCTTGAAAAGCTCCGTCTTGGATGACTTGGGAGCACTGGAGTAAGACTTGCTGAGCAACTTGTGGTTTTTCAGTCCATACAGCTCTTCCATTCTGAGATTACTGGAGTAAGATCTGCTTAACAGTTTGTGGGGCTTCAAGTTGGTATTGTGCTCGCATCGCGGGTCTCCAGAACAGGACCGAGTCAACAGTTTGTGCGACTTCAGGGTGAGGCAGTCCTCTTGCTTGACAGCTGCTGGGCAGGGCCGGTTCAAGAGTTTGTGTGACTTAATGGCCGCCACGGCCTGCTCAGCCCTGGGGTCGCTGGACAGGGAGCGACCAAAGGTCCTGTGCGACTTGGTGGCACACACGTCGTCGGTCTTGACGGTACTGGAACAAGTCCTCCGCAGCAGCTTATGTGTTTTGGAAATTCCATCTTGCTCAGATTTCAGTTTGGACTTGCTTTTACCACAACCAGGGGGAGGATAACTTGGCGACCTTGAAAATGGAACAACAATTAATACAGGGGAAATCGTGAGTATGACACACCGCGGAGAACACCTGGTAGGCGCAATCAACTCAACTCGACCACAAATACCACCTCGTTTTAATACAGCCCATCCAGCTCAAATAGCAACCGCAAGTATGGGCACAGTAATCATATGGACTGAACTGAATTATGTTTTTCCTGCAAAACAAAAACAGATTATCAGGTTTTGGGCCCCTCCTGTCCCAGAACTCTTTGCAGAACTAATTTTGGTACAGAAAACTCTATATGATGAGAAAACAAAGAATGTCATTTTAACACATTTAACGCATGTTAAGAAAACGAACACTCTGAATGTAGAAATGGGTATCTATGCTTTTGATGGAATCGACAGAACTTGGTCCGTTCTTTGAAGTCACACGGAAAATAAATGAATGCCAAGACTATAGAAAGAATGCTCTGAAGTACCTAACCATGGAGCAGCACATGCTCAGAAGTGAGGAAGACAACAGAGAAGTCATCTGCTACCCACCTGCGCAAGGTAGAAAATAAATGCAGGGGAGATTTCACCTTCTTCTCTGATAGCTTCTTATTGTGCAGGCAATTGGATTTTTCTTTGCTCTGTTTCCACTGCTGTGTAACAAATGTCTGCATGATCCTGTCAATCCAAAGTAAGTCTGTCATCACAGTTCCAAGATGATATGAGATTTCCGTATTATGTAGAGAATGTATTTATCAAAGGAAAATAAATGCATAGTAATTGGTGAGATTATAATTTAAAATCATACGAGATGTTTCCATGTGTAGGAAAGCACCATGCAGAAAATTTCTATGACTTTATTGCATTTTGGTTAATAACTCATTAATTACTGTTATATGATTAATAACATAAATGATTAAAGAAGTGGATAAAATAGGGGCACCTGGGTGTCTCAGTTGGTTAAGCGTCTGCCTTCAGCTCAGGTCATGATCCCAGGGTCCTGGGATCAAGCCCCACGTTGGGCTCCCAGCTCAGTGGGGAGTCTGCTTCTCCCTCTCTCTGTCCTCCCCTTCCCCCCACCGCTTGTGCTCATGCTCTCTTGCTCTCTCTCTCTCTCTCAAATAAATAAATAAATACCTTAAGAAAAAAGAATTGATAAATAATAGGCTATAAAGAGATTTAGAAGGGCAGCCTTTAAACAACATTAGCTGAAGTTCTTTAGTCAAAAGGAAGTTCTGAATTATTTTGCTGGTGACAGAAACACATTTTGGAAATAATGTTTGATATTAACTATGATTTTATCACTTAAGATACAAGTAAAGTCAATTTCTTTTTACGTGATTTGCTTATGCAGTTTTCTTCATGAAAAGGAAAAATAAAATGAAACTGTGAAATCGTTAAGTAAAAAGGAACCATGTAAAACTGACTCTATGGAGAAATACGAAATGAGCAAATTTTCTCTCTCTGCACAGCCCATTCACTTTTAAATACACTGTTTTTTTAAACAAAACTATGTCTCTTGGGGTGCCTGGGTGGCTCAGTCAGTTAAGTGACCAACTCGTAGTTTCACTTCAGGTCATGAATTCAGGGTCGTGAGATCGGGTCTGGTGTGGGAGCACAGAGTCGGCTTGAGGTTCTCCCTCTCCCTCTCCCTCTGTCTCTCCCCTGCCCAAATGTGCATGCGCAAACTCTCTCTCAAATAATAAATAAATCTTAAAAAAATATATAAAATTAAAAATTAAAAAAAAATTGTGTGTCTCTAAAAGCTTTTAGTTACTATCATAAAACAGGAATTTGGCAACTCCTGATCTCAGTATTTTCTAAGTCAAGACGACTGCCCACAACTGCTTCGTGGCAAAGAATCCTGGAACATCAGCTGAGGACTTGGACACAGTATTGTTTTCTGAGAAGGGTCCCTGACTGTGACAGCTTCTCGGATTCCACCTTTCAAGTGGCAGTGGCAGAGGGTCTGTTAAGACTGAGACTCAAGTAGATGCGAAACTTTACGATTAAACTTTATGTATACAATAAATTAAAACATTCTGATTTTCTTTCAAAAGTCAGTTCAGCATTGCCTGCTTTTCATGTTCTTCTCAGTTATTTCTAACACAGATTGCTTTTGGAGCAAAAAAAAAAAAAAAAAAAACCCCACAAAACACAAAACATTGGTACCAATATTTACCATTTATAATATACCAAGGAGTAATTTATATAACAGACTTTTTTTTCTTTTAACTCTCAACACCCCAGAGAATAGTAACTATTATTCTACACATTTCACAAATAAGGTTAAGTAAGGTTAAAGACTGAAATTGTCCCAATTTAGCCTGGTGATAAATGGCAAAACTGCAACATGCATTATGCTATCCAATATGGAATGACCTATGTTAACAGATGCTACTCAAACAGGTGTGACTCTTAGCACTAAGACCATTATTAATTTCTCAAGATCCTCAGTTTCTATCAAATTAACATCGATCACCACAAAGTACAACCTCAGACTTACTGGCCCTGGCCTTTAGTCAGCGAGCTTAGATGAGTTCAGAAGAAACAGTCATTTATGGAATATTTGGGGGCCTTTTTAGCTACAGAGGTAGTGAGGAAGAAGCGGATAAAACTGCGGTCTATGATGCAGGATTCCAAATCTGCAGTAAATGCACCTTCAAGCTCAGGCCAATGGAAATTTTTTTTTATTTAACATTTTATTTTTGAAGATTTTTTTCACCCAAGATTTCAGCATGATTTAAATGTAACAGTAATATTAGGGTTTTCATTTGTCCCTATATCTAACCTGCAATCTCCAGTGACATCACCCTTTGTACCAAGCAGATTCAGATTCTTTTCCTCCTATAAAAAAGTTGCCATTCCTATGCACCATTCCCTAAGAAACCTAACAAGTGCTTTTCTAATTCTTGATAGACTAATTGGAAAAAACAAAAAAACAAAAAAAATCACAAGTCAATAGCTAAAGTTGTTCCAACTTTCATACTACATTAGCATTCCAAAGTGTGACCTCAGCATCTGAAACCAGTAATTCTTCAACTTGGGCACCCACATCTCTAGATGTTCTTGGATTCAAAAGTTGGGAGTTAACTGTCCTGTAAGAAAGTCGTGTTTAATGTCCACCGTAATGTGAAATATACATATGAGCACATGCGGTGTAATGAACACCTCTTGATAATGGAGAGCCACCAAGAGATTTTAGTACTCACACCGGTGTTTGTTTACTATTATGCTGGTACAATTGCCACTGGTTGAAAAAAGACCTCAAAGGTCAATTACACCAGACAATGCCTTAGTCAGTTGCATCAACAAAGGTCCCAAGGTAGTTCAAGCAGAGAAAAGGGAGTATTATGTGGGCAACGCTATGATTTTCTTTATGCTGATTTCAAAAGGAATAAGCACTCAAGGAGCCAGTACTATATTTAACCTGTGGTGGTCTAACAGCTCCAGCAAAATAGCATCATGCATCAAATCAAATTAATGTACTAATTTTACAAATAAAATTTGAGTATTTTACTTTGATTTACACCTCAGTTATAAATTGAATTTTGTTTTATAAATGCAAACTCAACAGATGAAGAATTTACATCTAATTTTATGTTCGGATATATTTAAGGCAATATTGGAGATTTGCAAGGCTTTTTTTCCTTTTAAAAACAACTTAAATTTGATCAATGCAAATTCAGCATCAAGTCATACATAGTTTAAGAGTATTTCCATGGCCTGTGCCATGTTTAGCTTTGGAATGATAGATACTCTATATGAGGCTGATCATTACACTGTTGACCCACTACTGTTTTGGGTCAGTACTTATTTTTTCTTTCAGGCTCTTTTAATGCCTTCATGTTTTCCCAATATTCATTCAGTGCCAAAAACATATCCCAAGTCTTACATAAAACAAAAGGATACCTACGACTGTATGAGAAGCAGATTGGTGGATGGATCAAAAGTATTGATCTGGGGTCAGATTCTGGCTCTATCACTTTCTCACTATGACCTTAGCACCTTGCCTAATCTCTCTGGGTCTCGGTTTCATCATCCAGGAAATGTGGATAGTAACTGTACCTGCTGGATAGCATTGTGGTCAAGATCAAGCGAGTTAATGCAGGTAAAGCGCTTACAATAGTGCTTCACATTCAATAAGCTCTGCGTATGCATTTGTGCCTGCAATCGTTAAGCCCGTCTAGTTGCCAGAAACACACCAAATAAAGAATCAAAGACAAAGTTTAATGAGTGTTTCTTATTTGCTGAAAACAAACCAGAGCAATAATAACAAAGGGCCTAGATTTTGAGTCTGCCTTCCTAACTTGCTATATGTTTCTGGAAAATAACCTCTTTATATTTCAGTTTCCTCTTACGACTTATTGTGAGGATGAGATCAGATTTTTGGAAATCATGTGATTTCAGACTAGAAAGGATCACATGCAAACCCAGTCACTTATAATTAAGGAAAAGCAAATTAGATTAAAAATTAACAGGAATCATTATGAAAAAGTTCTAGCCCATATACTAAACTGTTCATAGAACTAAAACTTATCCATATAAGTAATTAACCTTTTTAAAATGTTAAACATTTAGATGGAAATATTAATAAAATGTTACATATTCTACAAAGTGATTAAACAATGACTACAGAACACAGCTTTCCTTAATTTCTCAGAGTTGGAATTATACACATCATTTCTTTTTCTGAGCCCAAACAATATAACTCAGACATCATTAAAAGGCAGAAAGTCATATATTCCAAGATTTCTCTGTTTTTATAATTCTTCTCTCCTTTGGATCAACTTCACTTCACTTTTTTAAAAACGGGTTAAGTGGCTAACAAAAGTACATAAAGTAAAAACTATGGGCTTTGGATGATAGTCAGGCATCAATGTACATTCATCAATTCTAACAAATGTACCATTCCGGTAGGAGATGTTGGTAACAGGAAGCCTACGCATATGTGGGGACAGGAAGTATATGGAAAATCTCTGTATCTTGTTCTGTTTTGCTGTGAACCTAAAACTGCTCTTAAAAAAATAAAGTTATTAAATTAGAAAAAAAATTTAAAAACAAGGAAAATTGCGTGATGGGAGAAAACATCACAGGAGGGGGAAAAAAAGAAAAGATGTGCCAAGGTATGGTGATAATCAACTTGGATGGCATAACATAGAGGCAGGCTCCATGCTTAGCTCCAAGACCTATAAGACATAGCTCAACAAAGAAAACAAAATCCAATTAAACTAGAGGGTATTATGCTAAGCGAAATAAGTCAATCAGAGAAAGACAAGTATCATATGATCTCACTGATATGAGGAATTCTTAATCTCAGGAAACAAACTGAGGGTGGCTGGAGTGGTGGGGGGGGTGGGAGGGCTGGGGTGGCTGGGTGATAGACATTGGGGAGGGGATGTGCTATGGTGGGCGCTGTGAATCGTGTAAGACTGATGAATCACAGACTCGTACCTCTGAGACAAATAATACATTATATGTTTAAAAAAAAAAAAAAGAAGATAGTAGGAAGGGAAAAATGAAGGGGGGGAATCGGAGGGGGAGACGAACCATGAGAGACTATGGACTCTGAGAAACAAACCAAGGGTTCTAGAGGGGAGGGGGTGGGGGGATGGGTTAGCCTGGTGATGGGTATTAAAGAGGGCACGTACTGCATGGAGCACTGGGTGTTATATGCAAACAATGAATCATGAACACTACATCAAAAACTAATGATGTAATGTATGGTGATTAACATAACATAATAAAATAAATTAAAAAAAAAAAAAACCATCAGCACCTGGGTGGCTCAGTCATTTAAGCATCTGCCTTTGGCTCAGGTCATGATCCCTGGGTCCCAAGATTAAGCCCCAGGTTGGGCTCCCGCCTCAGCAGGGAGTCTGCTTCTCCCTCTGCCCCTCACTCTGCTCAGGCTCTCTCTCTCTCCCTCTCTCTTGCTTGCTCCCTCTCTCAAATAAATAAATAAAATCTTTAAAAAAAACAACACACACACACACAAAAACAATTCCAATGGAAAAGTACACCTGATCCTAGTACAGAAAAATGAGAAAATTGCTCTTTTCAGTGCTTATAAGGAAACCACTCTGCATTCTATAATGTGCTAAACATATGCTGTAAATTGAATTTAGTTTTAGAGATGTGCAATTTTAAACATTAAGGGTTTATTATCTAATTTTTATATGTTCATATTTAAACCCAACATTGGGAATATGCAAGAATACTCCCTTTACCTTAATTTCCTTTCAAATGTGATCCACACATAACTCACATCTGAGGAATGTCAAGTCATAAAAACTTAAGACAATTCTAGAGCTCCATAATATGTAAAACTCTTGATAACACACACAAGCTTCCTCTTACAACCATAATCTCAAGTAAAATGACCACAGTAAATCCCCATTTAGTAAATGAAATAAAAAGTTTCAAAGTACTTTCTCTTAGAAAATTGCTCAATAAAGGCTAATAATGTCTGATGCCCAATTAAAATTCATTAAAATACAGGTGAACACATGAACTGAATCATCGTTGAGGATGCAAACCATGTGTTTAAATAGATAATAATCTAATGGTAAATTTAAGTTGAAGTAAAATTTGCATATTCAGAAGAATAAATAATCCTTTGGGAATTCTCCAGTAATACAAATTCTTTTTTTTTAAGATTTTATTTATTTATTTGTGAGACAGAGACAGCAAGCACAAGCCGGGGGAGGGGCAGAGGCAGAGGGAGAAGCAGGCTCCCCATTGAGCAGGGAGCCTGATGCAGAACTCGATCCCAGGACCCTGGGATCATGACCTGAGCCGAAGGCAGATGCTTAACCGACTGAGCCACCCAGGCGTCCCAGTAATACAAATTCTTATAGCTGATATATAGCACAGGATTTATTAAATTTATATTTTGACTATATGCTACCATGTTTTAAAAGTCATTTTGACTGGGATAATTTTATGTTCATAAAATATAAATTCATTCATTGCATTAGTCAAGGTCCGAAGAGGAAATAAAGGGTTTATTTAAAAAAGGAAAGATCATTTCAAGAGTGTAAGTACAGTAGCCAAGCACAGTGCAGTAGCACAGGGCAGTGGCTGCCAACTGTACCACCTCTAGGCCCCAAGGAACAGGCAGAGGGAACCTGTAATGGAACTCAGTAAAAGAGAGAGTCATGCATAGGCTGTGGCCTAGAGCAGAGAAGAAAGCTTCCCTTGAAGGGCTAGTCAACTCAAGGTAACCTCTTAAGAGTGGAAATGAAAGGCAATAAATACTCCTTTTTTGTACTGCTTCCTCCTCTGTTGGTCGCATTCGAGACACAGCAACACATTAGAACCTGCACCCACACAGATCAGCCTCCACAGGTGAGGGCAGGTGTTGCAGGGAGGAGAGTGAACCCGGGTGGGCAAACAGAAGGACTGCGGCTGCTTCGAGAGGTGAGCTCTGCCAGCTAAATTACTGATGCAGCTCTTGGCATCGGAAGAGTTCCTCTCCTGAGGCGCTCACTTCAAAGAGCTCTTATTTAATAAGAAGGTGGGGAGGGGAGTGAGCAAAATGAGAACTCAGCTCTCTTTCAAAGAAATTTATTTTTTTATTCTTGGGAAACTTACTTTTTCAGCTGATGTCCCAATCCAAATCGCTCTTTTGTAGAAATCTGAAAGACATCAACAGTGGGCACTGCAAAGGAAAAAATAATCAGTCAATATGTTGAGCTGAAACTTAACCAACAGCCAGGAAAAAGACTGAAAAGTAATATATATGATACACTCTAATATGTACACATACATAAATATATTATACATTTACATACTATATAGTATGTAAGACATATTTATATACACATACATATTTAAAAATAGCATATACACAGTTTTATACATTGCTATTTATGCTTTATATATATAGATTTTGGAGATCATTCTTGGTCATTAGAAAACAAGGGTAGAAGTAAGAAAAATCACTCAGGAACTTATTAAAGTAATTGGCAAGAGATACTGTGGTCTGGATCAGTGGAGGTGGTGAACTGTCTTTGTTAACAGGACATTCTCAGATCACACGTGCTCCACATTGGAACCAAACTGGTATCCCCAATTTCCTCAGCCCCCGTGTTAGCCGTTACTCTGGGACACAAACACTCCACTGATCAAAGAAAACTGTTGTTAGTATCACTAATCAGTTCCTTTTCCAAAAGCATGCTAATCCTTAGATAGACTGAGGAACAGAGTGGACATCACTCGAATCCCTCCTATCCCAAACCCAGGGCTACAGAAATTCAAAAATGAATAAGAAAAATCCTAACATCTTGAAAACTCAGCAGAATTTTTTTTTTTTTTTAAGAAAAAGATGACAAAATTGGAACATGCTGTGCTCTGTGCTCTCTCTTGAAAGATTTAAGAAGACACAATCTATTCCCAGGTAGGTGGGAAAAGTGACTGGGGAGATGGAGGCAGAGAAACAAAAGGGACCTGGTTTTTAAAAAATGCAGAAAAATCCAAAATGCACTAGAAGAACTGAAATTGTCACCAGAAGAAATTATATAAGAGACACAGAGAGAAAGAGAGAAAAGAGAGATAAGAGACATAAATGTTTACCCAGAATATATAAATTATTCCTACAAACTAATGATACAAAGACCAAAACTTATTCATACTATGAATGACTAGAAAATAAACATCAATATTTTACCAAAATGATAAATCTTCTAGGGAAATGTAAGTTACAAACATAGACTCAACTAGTAGGATAAAATCTGGATGACCCAAATTTTAGAATATATTGAAAGAGCTAACAAGATGTTACTTTCAAAAATGTTTCAAGATTCAAGTGATAAAACTTATACTACTATTAAATTAATGAAATTAATTATTACTATTAGTTGCCTTGAGTGTATTCAGATGTTAATAATCAGTGAAACGAGATGCAGAGTATATGGGGACACTGTACTACCTTTATAATTTTTCCATAAATCTAAAAATGTTTTATATTAATTTTTATAATTTTTTTTGAGAGAAAGAGAGAGAGACAGCAGGAAGGAGGGGCAGTGGGAGAGAATCTTTTTTTTTAATTTTTTTATTGTTATGTTAATCACCATATATTACATCAGTTTTTGATGCAGTGTTCCATGATTGTTTGTTCATAACACCCAGTGCTCCATGCAGAACGTGCCCTCCTCAATACCCATCACCAGGCTAACCCATCCCCCCACCCCCCTACCCTCTAGAACCCTCAGTTTGTTTTTCAGAGTCCATCATCTCTCATGGTTCGTCTCCCCCTCTGACAGTGGGAGAGAATCTTAAACAGACTTTACACTCAGCGCAGAGCTCGATGCACGGCTCAATCTCACAACCCTGAGATCATGACCTGAGTCAAAATCAAGAGTTGGATGTTTAACCAACGAAGAAACCAGGCACCTCAATTTTTATAAAAATTTTTAAAAGTAATAGTTTTCTGATAACTAATAATCAGTTAGAAAATAAACTGGAATATAAAATTCCCATTAAGCAAACAAGTACTCATGAATAAATTTAGCTAAAATTACTGACCTCAGGCAGAAAAAAAAACAAACACAGAATGGTACTGATACATAAAATTAAAAACAACAAACAAATCTTCCTTTAAAGGAATAAAGGAAAAGTGAATATAAAAATGTCTATTCTTCCTAAATTTATTTAAAAGTTACCTTAAAATAACCAAATAATTCCCCACGAGGGTTCATTTTTAGGGATAAAAGACTGAGGAAGAACTTGAGAGAATGCACTAGAGAAATATTCTCATGTTTTAAAAAAGATGAAAGTTATTCAATTTTTCCTTGTCTTTCTTATAACGTAGGTTGGGAAGGCAGTAAGTGAGGGCTGCTTAAGATACATGGAAATGATTCTAACACTGATCATGTACATGTGCAGGTACCAATGATGAGATGATTTGCACAGAAAAAAATTTTTAATAATGTTGGTTGTTTATCACATTAAACTAAAAGCAGCCTTGCCTTTCAGATCAGAAACTAGACTTATACACCAGCAATGCTGAAAAAAATACATAATAAGAATAATCATGCCTTTTTATTTAAAATATATTTCCTCATATACAATGAAAATAATCTTTATCTTTAATATTAAAGTGGATAAGGAGGTGTATTTAATTCTTATCATTCTTGTTCACTTAACAGATATTTTGTCAGATTAGCCCTGATCAAGTATTACAGCTCAAATAAGTATTACTCATACATTTCCAAAACCTAGCAATGAATTCTTTCAAAAAGAACTGCTAACTAGGTCAGTCTAAACCTTGGATTAGTCACAAAACTTGTCTGAGGTAAATTAAGACCAAAGGGTACCAATTGAAAATCAATACGTAAAAGATAATATTAAGGAAAAAGAGGGGAAAAATAGCCCAATAAGTACACATAACAAAACATAAGCAACGTCAAAATAGATGTCTTGCAAATGAACAAAATTAAAACACTTCAGACACAAACTAGCAGAAGTCTCTAAAGTATTTTTACCTTTTTTGGGGGGGGGACTATTATGACCCCATAAACTTATAGTTGGTCAAGTGTGTCTCATTCACAAAATGAGAGTCATTCTCCAGTATGAAAAAAAAACAAGCATAATCCTCATGTTTCTTTGGTTTATGAACTATTAGGTAGCAATTAACTAACAGAAATGAAAACAGAAGGACTAAATTATGGATGAGCTGTAATACCGAAGAAGGGGTACTGAACAATACAATCATCTAAACGTGAATTAGAATACAATTGTTAGAACATTTACAAAACCATACAAATATAATAAATCTTTAAAGAGATGTTGAAAAGAAAAATCTCTGCCTAAAATTCAAGATTATAATTAAAAAGTGAGTAACACTGGTAGGATTACATAAAAGCATGCCACATTCTCATCTCACACAGATGGAGTAGTGTGAGTAGAGATGAACTGACCCAATTTTGTTCCTAACCCTGATAATTAAAAAAAAAAAAAAAAAAGTTCAGACATAAGAGCTGCTTTTTCTTTTAACCACCAACAGAATAAAATCGAATGGTCACATATCAAATCCCTAAATAAAGAAAAAAACCATACAACAAAGTATCTGGGGAAACAGCAAAAACACATACACCTATACCTGGAATATTGTGCAGATATTACAAATTATTCCATTTTAGAATATTTAATGACTTGAGGACAGTCTCGTGACATAACATTAAGGTGTTTAACTATACAGTTCAATGTCAACTTTATGAAAATGAGCCACGTGTGCAGAGAAAAGAGAAACACCAAACTATTCACAGGTTTCTCACTATAGATATGAGTAATTCTTTTTCTTCTTTCTTACATTTCTACACATTTGAAATAATCACAATAAAAATATGTAACATCTAGTTGTCTTTGCCTGGCATTAAATCATATGTTGTTTATATTAAGAGCTGATTAAGTAGAAATCATTATATAAAAACAGAAAAGAGGTGACTCAACAGAAACTTTTTCAAAATGAGAGATTTCCCTATGTATTTCATAAACTTGGAAGGTCAGGGATCTTTCTTGTGTAAAAGCTAATAGTAGATGTTAAGTTCCTTAAATATGCCTAAAGAAAAACATGCCAACATCACAGTAGAAGATGTGTGAAGATGGCCTTGACTTCAAGAGGTGCTGTCTATGTCCATATCCCTTGATTCTGGGTGGGTTTTTCAACTGCTTTGAACAATACAATACAGCGGAAGATTCACTGTGCCTTTTTCTAGGTGGCATCCACAGCCTGTCTCTTGTAACACTTGCTTTCGGACCCCAGTCACCATGCTACAAGAAACTGGAACCACATGAAGAAGCCATGTGTAAGGTCAACAGTCAAGTCAAGGGGCCGCAGCTGAGCTCCAAGATGACACACTATCAACTGCAAGACATCTCAAAGTCCAGCATCTTGAGCATCCAACCTAGCAGAGCCTTTAGTTGACATAAGCTCCACCTACCACCTGACTTCCAAAGGCATGGGAGACTCCAAGCAAAAACTGCTCAGTTGAACTCAAAGAACAGTGAGAGATGGTAAGCTGTTTTAAGCCACTAAGTTTGGGGTGGTTTGTTATTCAGCAGTATATAATTGGAGCAACATGAGTAGATACAGTGTGTGTGTCTGTGTGTGTGTGTGCACGCACGCACGCATGTGCAGATGCACGCATGTGCATGTGTATCTGGTAGGGGAAGATATCTTAATCCAGTAAGTATTGGCAAGATTTAATAATCATGTCCTTTGCTGTAAATAGCTATCACTTGAGATATAGCAAAATCATCCTTTAAGATAGTGGAAAACAAAAACATTACTAAGATCTCCATTTTTAAAAAAAGAAGTATGTTATATTTATAGTTAGGCTAAATTCATCAGTAATCAAAGGTGGGATAAGTGAACACTAAAATCGAATCCCAGAATCAGAGACATAAATAATTAAATCTAAGGGCAACCCAAAATATACTTACTGAGCCTCTACTATATGCAAAGTTCTCTTTTAGGTTTTATTTGTTTGTTTCACAGCAACTTGTCAACTCCTGAAATCTATACAACTAAATGTATGTCTCTGTTTCCCTAAGTTAGACTGGCAATAAACCATCTTTGTTATGATGCAAGTATATTTAAGTACCATTACCAAGATAGCTGCAATTATGCTCAGAATTACCAAATGAACATTGTGTTTCATGCACAGAGCACAACTAATTAATTCAAAATAGTAAACAGAGAAATAAAACTAACCTGGGCCATTTAAATACTGTGTAAGTGAACAGTGCAGTCGGACAATTATAGGTTCTGTTCGAATCACTTCCCAAGCCACAGCAATCTCCTCCTGTGCAAATATATTAAAAGATGAATTAGTCATCTTTTATAGAGTTCTTGATTTTTTTTTCCAAAATGAAACTTTTTTAAATTTATTTTGAAGAAATACATATATCAATTAGACTCACAAGACCTAAGGTTTGAAAAAGAATGTCAAAGTTTTCCTAATTTTTACCTTCTACACAGAAAATTAAAGTAAAAATTTAAGAAATAATGAAGTACTATAGTAAGAGCCCATAAATTTCAGAATATATTAAAAGAACCAATGTAAAAATATACATAAATAAAATGTGTTTCTTCAGCCAGTCATTGTATTTCTTTATAATCACTTTAACAAAATCAGCTTGTTACTAATAATATGAGAAACAAATATTTATTTTTTTCCAACAGTACAAATAAACGCTTCTGAATGTACCAATCATATTGTATAAATTGATACTTACATCCAGAAAGCTAACATCAATATGCAGATCAATATCTACATCATCAATGGCTCCGTATTCCCTGAAAGCAAAGATTAACACTTATTTTTCCATTTTCCTTAAAAGATAATGTGTGCTTGTTTAAGTCAAAGACTCAATCCCTAACTCTTCTCGCTGATCTCCACAGAGAGCTCAGAAGTGACTGGGGACATGAATTAACGAACTCCATGTAGTTGGATTGTCATCTCCTGTGACTATTTATACCATCTAGACATCTTTCTATTTTTACGTACATGCATTTGCATACACAAATTCAAGAATTGTTTGCTTCATAGTTTCAAACATCCCCAGTTCTCTGTGGCAAATTCAACCACTTGGTTTTCATTGTGCTCTCTGAAGAGGAAGAGTTGCCTCAAAGGGCAAAGGAAGGAGTTTCTGACAGGAAGAAGGGGTGGGAAAATAATTCACTGCCACAAGGATGTGCCCGTAACTTTCCCTTCCATGCTAAACATCACTGGTTCTGACCGGATCCACGGGCTCTGCCGCTTACATGTCATCGTGTTTTGATAGGCAGCTCTGAAAGTCTGATATATCCAAATTAAAACAAGTAACAACACCATGTGCCACATGAAGACGTTCTAAACACCAACTTTTCTCCAGCCCATGTGGAGCCGTAAACCAGCATACATACATGAAAGAACAAAAAAACAATAGTTTCCCCAGATTCTCTATATACACATATCTGTATTTTTTATATGTTTATAAAAGTATGAAGTTACAAATGCTATATATGGTGAGAAATAAAATTATACAGATAACTGAAATGATAAAAGTTAGCTGCCAATATTTATTAAGCGCTCATGTGCCAGAACTTATTCTAAGAATTTTACATACACGTGACCATGGTTCACGATAGGTACCACCACCACCTTTAATCTATTATACACGCATGAACTGAGGCTGAGAGTAATAAAGTAACTTATCCATCATCACTCTGCAGCAGAGCCAAGATTTAAACACACACATCCTATTTATTTACGCAGGTGATTAATCAGTTCACTATTCAATAAACTATCACTTTGCAGGGTCCTCACCGTAGCCTTCTGACGAGGATACCATTACTATCCTCGTTTGCAAATGATGAAAATGAGCTTTAGAGAATTGAAATCAGACGCCAAAGAGTCGATAAATCAGTGGGGAAGTCAGGCATTGAATTCATGTTCAATTTCAAAACTGTGTGTGGGATAGTATCTGGCACCTAGTACTCAATGATAATTTGTGTGTATTACGTATTCAAGTAAGGCTAATATAATACAAAACTGTGGCACTTGTCTAGGGTTCAGAGAAGACACCTTTAATGATCAAACAGTTTTATGTAATTTGATGAATGAAGGAATTGAAGGGTTTTTTTGATTTTTAATGTCTGACACACAACAAGCAGCCTATTAGAATATAAGAACTCAGGGCGCCTGGGTGGCTCAGTCGGTTAAGCGTCTGCCTTCAGCTCGGGTCATGATCCCAGGGTCCTGGGATCAAGCCCCGCATCGGGCTCCCTGCTCGGCAGGGAGTCTGCTTCTCCCTCTCACTCTCCCTCTCTCTCAAATAAATAAAATCTTAAAAAAAAAAAAAAAGAATATAAGAATTCAGCCTCTGTGCTTTCTCCATCATCCCCTTAAAAATATATCAAAACAGGGCTCCCTGCTCAGCTTGTCCCTCTCCTCTGCCCCACCCCTCCACTTGTGCACTCTCCCTCTCTCTCTCAAATGAATAAAAATCTTCAAAAAAATTAAAAAATTAAAAAATATATATATATCAAAACCCTGACCACATTTTCAGTATTTATGAAATTGTATTTTTTATTCTTTGATGATAATATTTTTAGATTACATAAAAAAGAAAAGGGATAAAAATTATTCACATAGTAATTGATTTTTTAAAAACACTGCATGGGGGTGGGAACCGGAGGGGGACATGAACCATGAGAGACTGTGGACTCTGAGAAAAAAACTGAGGGTTCTAGAGGGGAGGGGGGTGGGGGGATGGGTTAGCCTGGTGATGGGTATTAAAGAGGGCACGTTCTGCGTGGAGCACTGGGTGTTATACGCAAACAATGAATCATGGAACACTACATCAAACACTAATGATGTAATGTATGGTGATTAACATAACATAATAAAAAAATCTGTATTATTCATAAAGGATAAGAACACTTGTAACCTTATGCAAATTTAGATACAAAAATATGCCAATTTATTTATGAAATTATACAGACACCATGCCAAGAATAAGGACCAAGCAAATAAACCATCTCTTCTATGCCTCTGGTTCAGGGGTCAGCAAGCTTTTCCTGTAAAGGTCAAGATAGTATTTTAGCCTTTTCAGGCCTTTTCTGGTCTCTGTCACATATTCCTCTTGGTTTTTGTTTTTCTTTAAACCCTTTTAAAAAAGCAAACACTATCTGTATCTCTCAGGCTGTTCAAAAATGGGCCCCACGACCCAGTGGTCATAATTTGCCGATCTTGAACATCAGCAATTTATTCATAAATATAAAACTCAAACATCTTTTGTGTTGGCAAATTAAAAGAAAGAACCACTAAATGTAATGATGAGGATCAATTATTAATGATGTTCAACAGACATTTAAGTGGGGTGAAAACTATAACAAGTATGTGTAAACTTCTGCCTAGAAGGATGTTTGTGAGTGTAGAAACTGGGGACAGAAACAAATATTAAATAATAAGGAAATACTTAAACTATAGCACACTGGTACAATAGAAAAATTTTTTACCCATTACTAAAGAAGTTGATATAAAAATAATTACTACCCAGAGGGATATGTTCCAAAATATACTATTTGGAGCAAGTAGATTACCAAAAATGCATGGAAACTGAAATGCCCTTTTTAAATAAAATAGAAATAGAAAAACCAAAAACATTTTTTAAAAAAATACTTATTTATTAACTGTAGATTGTGGGTAAAGTTTATTTTATAAAAAATTTATGTGTTTTCTGGGGCGCCGGGGTGGCTCAGTAGGTTAAGTGTCTGCCTTCGGCTCAGGTCATGATCCCAGGGTCCTGGGATCGAGCCCCATGTTGGGTTCCCTGCTCCGCAGGAAGCCTGCTTCTCCCTCTCCCACTCCCCCTGCTTGTGTTCCCTCTCTCACTGTCTCTCTCTCTCTGTCGCATAAATAAATAAAATTTAAAAATTTTTTAAAAAACGTACCTACTTTTTCTGATTACTATGGTAAATAAAGCTCATTTTATAAAATGTCAGAAAAACACACAAAAGCAACTTATAATACTACCACTCAGGTAATTATCTTCGCTTATATCTCATTCCATATTTTTATATGGTATATAAAAATTTGTCCTGCTCTTTCTTTCACTTCTTCTAAAATAAGTCTTTTTCTATATTATGAAATATTCTTCAAAATCATAGAATTAAATGGTTGTATTTGTATAAATACAATTCTATAATAAGATAATGATAAAACTATGAGGCTGCTATATTTTTTTTTACACTGTAAATATTGATAAAAAGACCTCTGGATAAAAATCTATGTGCATCTGTCTTCTCACAGAATCATTTCTAGAATTATTGCATGAAATAAATAATATAACTATATTTGGGAGTCTTGATATATGTCATTTAATTACTATTTTAAAAGGTTATGACCATTTCTAACTGCACCAGCCAGCTTATCACGGTGACCACTTTCCACATCCCCACCATCACCACGCATTCATTTGCTCGGGTCACTGCCAGTTTCCCAAGGGAGAATAACTTTTGTTTGGATTTAGTTACAATGGCAAGACTGGTGCAATTAGAGGCTGAGAGAAGGGAATCAGAGACAAGAAAAATCAGTAAGAACCTTACCCACAGCTGTTTTCTTCAGAGTTTTCCAGACCACTTCAACAGAATTTATCATAAAGTTATGATCAGAAAGTGACATGTGTTCTTTTAAAACGTTTAATATGTGAATCTTTCAAGTATTCTTTATATGATTTCTTCAACATTCTTGTGGTTAGTATCTTCCCAATTTCTAACACTATCAATTTATTTCAACAACAACAAAATTATAAGTGCTCTTCCCTGCCACAGCAGAGCACAAAGAACACAAATACAGAATTTTGAAGAGGCAGAGGCATTAAAGATTTGCAATTAACTGGATTCTGCAGGTGTAGATCTGTAAATAGTTACACTTTTTGTTTTTATGCCACACTTCAAAGAATTCACAACAGCGCTGCGTATATGCAAACCAATTTCCGTTGTGATGCCCTTTTTATATAATGCCAGTAATTTCACATTTCCCACTGCGAGATTACAAAGCGTGATTACAGTTTGTCCAGATGCAGCGACCCAGTCATCAGGATTGCTTCTATATCTGAATAACTTTCAGTTGCCCCGGATCTCATGAATAGCAAATGCAGAATCAAGTTAAAAGCCTAAAATATGAATGCAACTTGAATTGTGAAGCCAGATATCTGATTGTGTCCTGAATGCTGTATTGGGTTTATAATAACTCAAAATAATTTCATGCACTGCCTATATTTATTCACTGTGAAAAGATCGCATCAAATTGAACGTGAATACTTTTTCAAGATAAGGAGAACAACATAGAAATGATCTGATGCAGTTGTTACACCCTGGAACTGAGAAAGGACTGCTTCACAAATTTTTTTTTTTCCAGACATCTGAGCTACTCTCTGAACCAACATATCTTGAAATATGGTCATTTGATTTTGGATATGTACATGTGACCTAGTTCATTTAAGAACATATGTATGAAATGTATTTTTCTATGAACATGTATTTTTGAGGGCACCATGTGTTAGAATTCTTGGCAATTTTTTCTCCTAATTTTTAATGGAACTAATCAAGATAACATCATCATTAATGACACACAACATCCATACTCACAATATAGTAAATGTTAGACCATCTCTCCTTGTCCTCCTTTCTCTATAAAACTACAGCTTATTCATTATACTGTTGTGATGTTTTATAACACTACCTGATCAGAATTAGCAGTGACTGCACTGGTTATAAAAATATTATTCGATATCTAGCCTTCCCTTATTAGCTGTCAAGGAAATTATACATACACACACATACATGAAATTCTATCACAGATTCTTGGGAAATAAAATCATTACTATTCAGTTATTTCTTGCATTCAGTGACTGGTCAGTTACATTTTGAGAAGAAATAGATTCTGTGAGGAAACATAACACCTTCTATGACATCTGAAACTCAACAAGCATTCTCTCTGCATGCCTACTCAATGTGTGTTTTTTGCTCAGTGTGGGAGAGATGTTTGTGAATGGGCCAAGAAATATTAAATTCAGTAGTCAGAAAGAAATCTTGGAAGATTAAAGCATTTGCAAGACTGTATCCAAAGTGCTCTGAAGTTTCTCTAAAAGGCAGCAAGACTGAGAAGAATGTAAAAACTAGGTCCAGATTAAAAAGGAAGGCAATACAAAATGACAGCGTATAAGAGATACAGTTTCTACGACCCCTCCTCCCCCGCTGAAAAATCCTTGGTTTTACCTGAAGAAAGTACAGGCGCTGGGAATAGGGGTGACTGTCTGGGATCTAACATTCTGAAGCTTTTACCTAGATTATGGGCCAGTGTTTTCAGAAAATACTCCCCCCTTTGTTTCTTCTAGGTGCTTCCTGTCATCACTTTCCCCGGGTTTTCAGTCAGACCATTTTTCTGGAGGCTCCAGAAGCAGGAGTGGGAGTACCAATAGCTGGAAATGACACTACAAATATCCAATGGCAAATCTTTTGAGGAATGACGTCTTCAACATAGGTTAAGTTATGCTTCAGTAACAGACTTCTTCAGCTCTCAATGGTTTAACACACAAAAAAGGATTTATATGTCATGAACACTACATGTTCCCTATGGATTCGGAGGGCCGGAGGGGAGTTGCTCCTCACTGGGGCCACTCAGGAGGCCATAGTGATGGAGTCTGGGGGAAAAGGGAACTCCTGAACTAGTACCCATGCTCACATTTCACTGGTCAAAATTAGCTGTGTCCACTCATCACATTAAAAGGGGCAGAGAAATAAAATGCTGCCAAATACCAGAGGACAGGAACCAGAAGATCTGTAAGTAATCCCACCAGTCACTACAAATGGAAATGCAGAAATCCAGAAAAAGTGGTTCATACTGATTTCTGTGGCTTTTCTCTCCTTCCCCTCCCCTCCCCTCTCCTTTCTCTTTCTTGCTTTCTCTCCCTCCCTCCCTCCCTCTCTGAAGGAAGTATGTGGGCCTGAATATAGTAGCATAACCTCCTTAACCTTGAAAACTCCTCAGTATGCCCCGTCCTCCAGAACATCAACTCCAAAAGGCCCTATTACAATTGTCCATCCACAAAAGGTGATCAAATGCAGAAGATGGGGCGCCTGTGTGGCTCAGTCGGTTAAGCAGTTAAGCGCCTGCCTTCAACTCAGGTCATGATCCCAGAGTCTGAGAATCAAGCCCCATGATGAGCAGGGAGTCGGCTTCTCCCTCGCCCTCTGTCCCTCCCCCCATTTGTGCTCTCTCTCTCTTGCTCCCTCTCTCTCTCAAATAAATAAAATCTTTTTTAAAAATGCAGAAGAGTCACAATCTTGTAATCTTCCAACCTTCATTAAGCATTTGTCATGATAAAAAGGCTAGAATATTACTCATATGGCTTCGACTTTTAAAACAGAAGATGGTATGATCATAAAGCAAAGGTTATTTCATATGGGTTAGACGTGTGAAACACCAGAAGCAAATTGTCAGAATCATTTCATTCCTGACCACGTGAGAATTCTGTGACTTGTAATTCCCCACACCTTTCTAAAAATCTTAACCTCAAATTGTTTTCAGGATGGCACTGATCAAATTTTTTTTAAATACATGACTGGAGGAGAAAATGTATAATGAAAAACATAAAACATCCTCATTTTGCTGCATGATTCAAGATGAGACATGTTCATTCAGTCTGATAAACTGATGGTTTACCCTGTTTCTCCAGAAATCTAACTCACTTCCAATACAAGAGCCTATGAACTGGAATTGTCATCAGTGTTTATAAGTATGGTTCAACACAGCCAAGATTCTGCTTTTGAATGATATGGCCACATAGAGCTGAAATTACCTACTTCAGTAATGAACTGGTCATTAGTCCCTGTTTCTATCTCCTCTTTCAACCTACTTCAAGAGGTTTTTGTCTCAAGTGAGGCAATGCCAGTTCTTTTCATCTCTTACAGAGAACTTAGATGTGGTTAGCTGCCTTTCTCATTAGACGTCACATTAAAAGAAAATGACACCAAATAGCCTATTATGCATATTGAGGTACTTTTGTTCTTCAAACTCCATTAAGTTCTTATAAACCTCAATTAAGTAAAAGAACAGCTAATTAGAACAGTCTGTTTTCAACAGGCTTAGAACTTTGCAAGGAAGAAGATTCCAAGACCTTATGCCTAACTACTACTCTTGCCATGTCCCCAAGCCTCAGTAGTCGATACTAGACAGTAAATTCATTCATATTTATTACAAGTAAATCAGACTAGTCCTGCTGTGATTCATACTTTATATCATGAGGCCTCTGGGAGGTTATTTATTCTGGAAACATTCTCGATAGCTATAGAAAATCTACAGCAGGCAAGAACATGGCTTATGTTAATAGAGATTTAAATTGAATCAAACTTATAAGTGAAATAGGGAAGGAGAAAAAAAAATCAAAGCCATTTATGACTTTCAATATGAAATTCCAAATATTTATCTAATTTCAAGAGTTGATAAGTTATCAATAATTTTGTTAATAATGGAAAATACTTAGAGATGATCACTGGTACTTAAATTCTTGCTGGAGAAACAAAAAATATCCCACATATATATATATACATATATGACAGTGTAATTAGAGCTTAGCATGGAAATGTGTGTTTAAGATAATTCTAAGGAATTACTTTATATAAAGGTAATCAACATGCACTAAGGCAATACCCTAAAACGATAGGTACCTCAAGTGAAAAGAAGCTGAACTATATGTTGTATTGTATGATTAACTCTATCCCAGACTTATTTTTTTTTAGTGGGGGAGGGGATTAAATTACTGCAATCAAAGTGTTAAGCGGTCAAGCAAATTTCGACTCAAGTTAAAAAATTAATCCTTATTTTGAACCATTTATGGATAAATCCCTACTGCCTTCTTCATTTATTCATTCTAACACCCTTACGGACTATGCATATTCCCTACCCTGGAGCCACAGTAGAGATTAACTGAGAAATAATTGCAGCTAATTTGCTAAAACCTTGAAATTTGCAAATATTTGCTTTTCCAAGCATAATCCCAATCACTCTCAGTCCACTGCAGCTCACCACACCTCCATGAGTGGGAGAGACAGGATGGATGTATACAACCCCAGCTTACTGAGGCTGCAGGTGGTGGTGAGTTTGTTTCTGAAGTTAAAATGAAACACTTGACAATTATCAATTGTAGCTCTGTTGTACTTCCCAGCTTAAAATATTTGCTGGCTCTCTCCAAATCTAGATATGTCCATGGAAGAGAAAGTAACCGATAATGTAAACATCTTTCATGGATGCCATACAAACAATCAAGAATCCATCAGCCCATATTTCATATATTCCCTGTGCTCTATTAAGTACCAAAATATAAGCATGATTAAAAAAACAAAAACAAAACAAAATAAAACAAACCAACAAAAAAGCGCACTGTCCCTGCATGCACAGAATTTAGGGTCTAGAAGGGGAGAAGTAAACCAATAATGACAAGACACAAGAAGTTGAGAAGCATAATAAGTGAGGTGAAAGCCAAATGTGATAGAAATCCGAAGGGCAGAACGACTAAATCAGCGTTGGAAACTCAAAGGAGGCTCCAGAGAAGCTGGCCTTTGGATTGTGGCTTGAATAAGAATGAAGCACTCACTGGTGAGAAAACAGCTCGTGCAAACGCCCAAAGTCAAGAGGGAACAGAGCGCGTCTGGAGAACGGGGACAGTTGTGGTTTGGGTGGATAAAGTGGGAACCAAGAACAGGCTGGGATCGGGGTCTGGAATTCCATGGCAACTTGGAGGCTGCCCATCAGGCAAAGAAGAAGAATCTGAAATAATCAGATCTGACTCATGGAGGGAAACTAGGATAGTGACAGGAAAGAGTTTCTTTTTTAAATTAAGGAGAGGAGCTGGTAGGTAAGGATACTGAGGTCTTCTGAATAATTAAAAGTGATAAATAATGATCTTTAAATTATCACCAAATTATATATGAAGTAACTGCAAGATAAAATACATTATCATTCAAACACACACTGCAAATTTATGTCCTTTTTCCCCCCCTTTCTTTTTTTGGGGTCAGATCACATCACAATGTGATCTGGATACCAGTGGTTATGCATTATTTACTTTTATTGTTCACACGATGTGTCCTTGATTTATGATTGACTGCATGGGGCCAGCTGGCCAAGTGTATGAAAGGAACTGATTAGGATGCTATTTAAGACTGATATTTTATCAAACTAACTCTCCAAAATAACTAATTCCTTTAATGCACCAATGTACTCTTAAACCACATGTACCAAAAACAAAACCAAAAAAAATCCATATACAGCCACAGATAGTCCATTTTGTATAAGTAGAAACACAGCAGAATGTCTTAAGAAATTTCAAATATAACTAAGCCCAAGAATATTTCCACCTAAATAACTCAACAGAAAAATCCCAATGACTTACCAAATCATTTTAATTTTTATTCACGAGCGGTATTGATTTACCTGAGAGAAACTGCATGCGGCCCATATATCTCTCTCACTGCCGACAAATCAGCCTCAAGCTGGGGGTGCTTGTGCAGTTCCCCGTCATAGTTCACCTGACAAAAAGGGATGGTTCAGGAATGACTTAGGGGTGAAGAGAATCAAAAGAATCAAATACAAACCATCTCTTGAGCAGGTCCCCCTGTAGGTTCTGCCAGGGATATTTTCTCTGTCATCTTCATTGAAAAATAGAATACAGCAGTATATTCACTAAAGTTCATAGGTTCGCTTGTGTCATATGTCTCGTATAACTTATTATGCTCAAAAAGTAAAATTAGAGGGGTGCCTGGGTGGCTCAGCTGGTTAAGCACCCGACTGTTGATTTCAGCTCAGGTCATGATCTCAGGGTCGTGAGATTGAGCTCTACCTTGGGTTCTGTGCTGGGCGTGGAGCCTGCTTAAGATTCTCTCTCTCTCTCACCCCCCCCGCCACTGCTTGCACGCACGTTCTCTCTCTAACAACAGCAACCAAAAAAAGCACCACTTTAATCTACTACCTTCCCATTACGTTACACAAGTTACAAAACATATTTGATCAAGAAGTTTACAGAACCCAAACAAGATGCCATATACAGCCATATCCTAAAATCAATTGCACAGGTTAAAACTTTAACACTACCCTGGAAAAATAGTGAATTCTTTTATATATATGCATATGTGGCTACACCATTTTCATATGTATAAATTATGATATTCATCACAATTTTCCAACAAACACTTAACATCAGTGTAAGAGGAAAAGACAATGAATACAAATATTGAGGACGCTCAGTAACTTGGGACCATCAATTTTTATAAAGGTTAATCACGTTCTATTTAAAACTAACCATCCATGCTTTTGTTAGAAGTGGCATCATTTCAAAACACTGACTGAGCCCAATGTGCTTAAGAAATGTAAAAGTTGGAAACAGAATAAAATGCCGTCTGCAAAATCTCTGTAATGAATTAAGACAAGTTCAACGCAAGTGAGTGATTACAGTCAAAGAATTGCCAAAGTAACCTTAATTTCTGAATATATGTACAAATGAGAAACAGAGAAATTATACAGATTTGCAAGCCAGTTACAGAACTAACACGCAGGGCTCTCGGACCACAAGCACAGGAATCCACTAGGACATGGATGCCTACCGCAGACTCTGAGAGCAGATAGTTGGAAGGTCTGATGCACTCACCTGTCCTCCATAATAAAATTCTTCAGAATCATTATCACCTTCAGAATCTTCTTCCACTGTACTATTTTGTCTTGACTCCTTAAAATAAGAGAATCAGAAGAAAGTTTTAATGGTAAAACTAGCTTGCCTTCTTTCGAAAAGAAAGTAGATAATGGCCATAATGGATTAAGTCTTGTGCTTATCATCTGGATTTTATATAAAAGACATTGTTGGTGCAGTACAAACCAAAAACAAAAGGTAGTAAGAGACAATTCTGTCTTTATTAAGCTCTATGTATATCTTTTTTAGAAGTTCTATTTCATTGATTTTGTGTTGTACAATTTACCATTATATATATATATATATATATATATATATATATACATATATATACTATGTATAATCATCTACAACTTTGGCTTTGTTCAGATAGAACTTCTGAGAAGTTCATACTGATTCAATTTTTTATTAAAAAGTTCCTCGGCATTATTTATCCCTGACTATCCTCACTTCCACTGCCAACTCTACACAATGGTATGAAACAAAAGGCACTCTAACTCCAATAACAATTATGAAAATAAATATGAACTACATTATGAAGAGAGCGTTCTGCATATAGAAGTTATTTGCTTTAGATTTCAGATTTCAAAAGGATATTTAATTAAATATGCTTGAACTTGAAGTTTGAGTTTCTAATTAACTGAAACACATCTTTTATGTGTCTAAAGTGCAAACAATGAAAACTCATCTAAAATAACTAATGATGATATTCCTATCCCTGGCCCTGTTAAAATAATTAGAAGAAAGGCAAATTCCATTAGACACAGGAATCTATTAATCCAATGTTTTGGAATCATCCCTAAAATTTCCAGAACAAATTTCAAATTCTTAAGGAAAAAGAAAAACCTACAAAAGGGAATTTGGGTTTTTGGTTTTAGCGGCAGTACTACTAAATTTGTGGTTCTCGTTGTGGAAAAAGAAGAGTAGAGGGAACGGTACAACACTAAGAGAAACGGAAGGTCGTATTGGTACATAGTGTTAAGAGCAAACAATTATTGGTCCTGTTGCACTCATTTTGTTTAATGTCCAGTATTTATTGACTGATTCAAGCAAACTTTTTAAAGGTGAGGAAAGGCGTATGAGTTTGTTGTTGTTTTAACATTGCTCAATAATAATGACTCTATACACCCATATTCTTTGCTACCTTAGCTAAAGAGACCACCTTTTACAAATGAACCTGTGAGGGTCCCCTTGAAACAATGGATAGCCACATATAGTTGTTAGAACTGTAAGTTATATAAGTGCTCCTTAGTCAACTACATTATTTGACGAACGCACGGAGAATAAGTAAAGAAAGCTTCGTATGTATTTGATTTAGATTTAAACCGACATTCTTTCTATTATTTTAAAGGGAACTTCCTTCTCAGGGTTAATTCTAGGTCACTACCCTCCCGACACATTAAGTCTCTCAGCCACAAGCTTGTGTTCCATACACTAGATGCAATCTTAACACCAATGACAGTGATGATATTACCTAGAAATACGAGGTAAATTTAAAATACGCCTATATGTTTTCAATAAATATAAAACATGAAATGCAATTTCCATACCTCTCCATTTTCCTTCTGTAATTTGGATTTTATGGATAAGCAACAGTTAGTGTCATTTGTCTTCCTTAATTCTGAAAGTTATAAAACATCATTTCAGTTTTTAGTATACTATTTACCAAACATTTATAAGCTTCAGTATAAAAACACCCCTCAGGTATTCTCTCTTTGCAAGAAAATTAAGGAATATTTTGAAATTATATTATGTTGGGAAGTTACATGATATATAAGCTCTTCTGATTTTTCATTGCCCATAAAAAAATGGTCAAACCAAAGTGCCACTATACAGACTCCTTCAGCTCTCATTATGTATTTCATGGGATCTACATTGCCCTGAGTCAGCTTTTTAAATATTCAGTTTGCCTAGCAGTATCATTATGCATGGGATATTTCAGAGCAAATATCAACATAATGCATTTAAACAGGACTTTTTCAAAATACTGTAAATGTCTGTGTTTAAAAAGCTGTTAAAAAACAAACACAAGTTAAATAGAAAAATTTTAATGGGGATTTATAGATCCTAAAGACAAATATCTGTTACATGGGCTAAAAGAAACAAAAAAATAAAGCTACCTACAGGCAAGAAAATATTAACCTAGAATTTTAAAAAATAGTGTATTCCTATTACCTGTTGCTATTCGATGAAAAATTATTGGAATTGGTTCTGTAGTAACTAATACATCTTCATCATTTTCTGAACTTGACACGTATGTATTATCTGCAAAGAAATATGGACAATTAAAGGCATAGTAATTTGAAAAAAGACACCCTTTATTTAAAAAAATGAGGTTATATCCACATCACTTCTATCGCTCATGAAGCACATACTACTGCTCTGGTTAATCTCAGAAAAAATTAAGTGTATTTCAGATTTATGTGTGATTTAATTTTAAATGGCCTCTTTAAAGATGTTTGCATCTCCTAGAGGAATAGAGACTTTGGGTAGAGATTATAGAGATTATAACCCAAACATATCTCTCATATTCTGTGGGGCAACAGATCATTTGGATGCAACTGCTTGCCCTAACTCACTGAACAGGGTCCTTCCCAGTATCAGTACCTGCTAACCTTCCTAAGCAGGTTAGCGGTTGGAAGGAGAAAGCTAAACAAGAACATTTGGTGCAACAAATTCAATATCAAGTCACTAAAAAATTTGAACTAAAGCTTTCATTGAAAATCATACCTCCATATTACTCTAATACACATTTTTAAATTAAGTCTCACAACTCTTCCTCCATGAATTTTCATTAAATAATACTATACAAGTTGAATTCATAGAACATTAAATTATTCCACAGCTTAATTATTTTACTCATTATTTATTTTCTCTGGAAAATGTATTTTATAAATCTAGGATTTTTCCCTAGATAAATACAGACCTTCGCCTCTACGGTAATATAACACACAGCCATTTATCCTAGTTGGTTCATTGAGGAGTACAGCATCTGTGAGAGCTGTTTAACACTTCATCAGTTCATTAACAGTGGTCTTATAATACTCTCAGTGTTGTATAAAATATAAAAATAAAAAGTGTAAAATATTCCCAACAAATAACAGAAACCTGTATCAGTTTCTGCAAAAGGAAATGAGTATTCTGACAACTGTCTGAGTACAAGATAAAAGATCTTGAGCCAAGTTTTCATAATATTGTTTCAGTACAGTGAGAACATGATCTTTAATTGATAGATATCAAAGTCATTACTTTATTTCCAAAGAAACATCTGCACTGTTTTTAGACCTAGAGTAGTGAGTCAGTGAGACAGATATGTAGTCACAGCGTAGCCACAAAAGATGCTCAACAGAGACACACGGCTTTCATAGTCATTCTGGAAGCTAAGAGGACAGGAATGTAGATTAGATTTGAAACCAAACAGGTCTGCCCCATTACTTTATTTTCATTGCAAATTTTGCCTTGTTTTGTTTTCAAATAGCATCAAGGAAGGTGTGAGATTTTTGTGTTTATCAAGTGGGACCACAGATTAAGAAATGGATTTAATATAAACTTACTTTAATTACTGTCTCCTCATATTGACTGAGACTTTGACGTTCCATCTGGAGTCTCTTCTGTCAGTAACCTCATACGCTGAGGTAGGACTCAAAACCCCTCTATCAAAGCCATTATTTAAATTTCTTAAACCCTCATTCAGAGTCTTACTGATCCAAGTTATTTGCTATGGAATCAACTGAATTAGATTTTTCCTGTGCACAGTGGATTCCTTGAAGCAAACTTACGGAGAAAAGGAGTATTAGAAGTGTGGATTAGGGGCGCCTGGGTGGCTCAGTCGTTAGGGGTCTGCCTTCGGCTCAGGTCATGATCTCAGGGTCCTGGGATCGAGCCCCACATCAGGCTCCCTGCTCGGCGGGAAGCCTGCTTCTCCCTCCCCCACTTTTTCTGCTTATGTTCCCTCTCTGTCTCTCTCTCGGTCAAATAAATAAATAAAATCTTTAAAAAAAAAAAAAGTGTGGCTTAAAGTAACAGAAGTAATAGCTGACCACCAATTAGAAGGGGAGATCCAGAAAAATCCGTAAAATGGACACAGTATCAGCAGTATCTCAGTGTCATGGAACAAGGAGGATTTTACTACAGCTTCAAGAGGCAAGTAAGTTAGGATTTTCTGTTTATGAAAATGGGGAGGTGAATAACTCAATTTAAAGGATCAAATGGTTTATGTAGTGTTGATACTGGAAGGCAGTCAACTTTGATTCAAGAGAATATAATTTGGTGAATACATGTTGCATAATGCTGAAAGACAGGATTATACAGTCAAACATAATGTTTTCTAAGAGATTTTTCTACCAGTTTGTATTTTGATCAGTATTTAGGCATTAGAACACTTTCAATTTCTGTTTCTGGCTTAATTTATCCAAGCCAAAATGTTTTCAGGTTTCAAGACAATATTTATTAAATCATCATTACAACATTAATAGGCCAGGTCAAAGGGGTATACACCCAAGTGAAGAACAGAAATATAGGAAAGTACACAAAGCACATAAAATCTAGACCCAGCTACCAACTAGCTATTGATCCCTTTTAACTAAGCTACAGTCGGCTTAGTTCTAAAAATGAAGGTTTATAGATGCACTTTGAGGATCGTCCCAGCTGTATGAATGGTTTTCTTTTTGTTGTTGTTGTTTAAATAATCATTTCTAAACCTTCCTCAAACTATTTTGACATCTGTAATAATAACATCATCTTTGTTTAGACATGAGAAAGTAGGACATAAAAAGAATAAGGAATGCATTTAAGGTAACAGAATGAGTCAGTGACAGAATAAAATGTTTTCAAACTCAAATTCCTTCTCTGGAATTCTCCCACTTGACTCCAGAGCTGCCAATTTTTTTTTTTTTTTGAAACTTCTGGAGACAGTTAGGTTCTTTAATGTGTAAGTTTTGTAGAGGACCTCAAGATCTTTATTAAAGGCTGTTAACAGTATGAATATTTTCTCTTCCCTGCCCTACCAGACTATGCAAGCATTACTGGAACTCTCGTGGACAATTGGGGAGAGATGGGTAGAAAGCCATGAAAAAGCATCTCCTAAACTATTGTTTTCATTCCATTTCAGATGCAACATGATTTAAGCCAAGTCATTCCAATATTCATTACTATGTAACTGAAGTAATTATATTTTATTGGTTTTATAATATAATCTGGATGTCTCCCCTGAATGTTATATGTAATATTCATGTACTTCATGTCAACTTTCAAGCCAATCATTTATTATCCCTAATTTAAAGATGAGGAAACCACGGCTCAGAGAAATTAAGCAATTTGCCCAACTTATTTAAGTAATTAAAATTACACATGACTAGTAAGTTGTGAAACTGTCTGAATCCAAACATCAATGCTTTGTTATGCTTTTTTAATATCAAAAAATTGTCACTCAACAATTGCAGTATGTTGTAAAGCATATAAAAGGGATGAGAGAATTTACACCCACCAATAGGTAAGCCTCCTAATTAAAGGTGGGAATTGATGAGAAAAAACTCTGCTGTTCTATTACAGCAGAGCCAATTATCTGTGACTTGTAATATGCTTACCTTCAAAAAGCAAAAATCTGTATAGTATATATGACATAAGGAAGTACAAGTAAACCAGAAGGTTGCTCTATTTCTTCACTTTATTTTAAAGAACCAACCTATCGTTTAGCATTGCATTTTATATACATGTTATTTAAGATATAACTAATGCTCATTAAAGACCATCTTTGTTCACAAAAGCAAAACTGTGACTAATTTCAATAGATGACACGGGTTACTTAATATGGAATTATGAAATGATAAATTCGTTCCTAAGGAGATAAACAGGGTGACATAATCCTGAATTTGAAGGATTATGCTCATACATTTCCGCAGGACAAAGAAAGTTCCAAATTTGCAAACTTGGATGATGAAATAATCACTCAACCGTATAATCCAGAAAAAGTAGGATTGGGGGGGAAGACTGAAGAACATTAGCAGAAGGAATTAACAAAAGTACTCTCAAGATTACTGCATTTAGAAATTAAAAATGAAGTAAAAAGCTATTTGTTTGAAAGGATTTTTACAGTAGGTAAAACTCTGGGGAAGAAAAATCAAAGGGAGAAAAAGGCAAGAACAAATGTAAAACAAGAGAAATGAGAAACAGCCACAGAGATGCAGAAGATTTTCAGATGTATATACTGAATACTATAAACAACTTTTTGTTGAAAAGGTTGCACATTTCACCAACATAGTGAGCTTTCAAGAAGAGCACATGTTTAAAAATGACTAAGAAACAGAAAATCAGAACAGATAATAATCATGGCAGAAAAATAACGATTATTAATCCCAGAACCATCCCTAAAAAGATACCAGGTTCAGAGAGATTTGCTTGCCTGCTCTGTTGAATGCCAAAGAATAGGTACAATGTCAAGCCTTTAGTGGTAAAGTATATGACAAAATGCATCTAGTTCTTAAAGATCAACATTAAGATATCTACACTAATAATATAACTTGTCACCTTGTTGTTCAAAGGAGAAAGCATATGTGATACCTCAACAGAAGTTAAACAAGAATTTGATAAAGACTTAATACTCATTCTTTAAGAAAAAAAAAGCTTGGTAAATGAGAAAAGTAGTTTTCTGAAAGCAGATGGAAGTATGGGTCACTAATTTTGGAAAAAAAGGACAAAGTTGCCAACTTTCATATAGATTATTAAAAATTAATCTGGAAGTTCTAGCAGCGTTATGAGAGAAAAAACACAAGGATGAATATTGGAAAGGGAAAGCAAACATATAATTTTTATACAATATTATCTACATGAGAAATCAAGTGTATTAACTGAACTGTTAGTGCAAATAAATGTAGATTAAAATTTAATAATGGGGAAATATTATTATGGTAATATTCACTTTGAAGAAAGCTCCATAAAAAATACTACCACTACTTCTCCCCAGTAAGTGATAGTTAGGAATCAGAACTGAATTATAGGCTTGATTTTACCACCAAACTACATGTCCTTGGGAAATACTACTTAACCTCTCTTGGCATTTCAAGTATAAAATGTCACAATAGCCTTTGTTCTGCCTATACACACTGGCATTTAGAGTCAATTCAATCATGTATATGAAAATACTCGGGACAGTGTACTGGTTAAATCAACCAATTCAAAATCCGACCTCCAAATGCACTAATTTCTCTCACCCATACTTGGTGTTTTATTTACACTCCTTTTATTTTTAGAAAGGAAATTATATTGTAAATTCACTACAGACTCTCTCCAGGATGGGAATTTGTTTTTAAAAAGCACAAATGATAACCAGTGTTTTAGTTTTAAGTTTCAATTTTTGTATATTGTGTTTCCAATAGGGGCTCCCTCCCGCAAGGTGAGAAAAAGTCAGTGATGCATCTTGGCCACAAGAGGGAGATAAACATTTGGTTCGCTTGGTTTACCAAAGGCATCTTCTGCCCTATTTCCTGTGCTACAGAATTATTCACTTAACTGTCTTCAAGGTGGGTTTTGATTTGTGGCATTATTTCTATCACCCTAACTTAAAGTCCTCTCATGATTGACACTTCCAGAAGCTGCCTCAGATGAGAAGCACAATAATTATAATATTTACAACAGTGAGGTAACTTTAATTTTCCTAACATACTTAACTTAGCAAACATTCAGCATCAAAAACATCATAAGGGAGAAAGTTGATTGCAAAATCATCTACAAAAAATTTTTCTTCATAAATATTTTGTCTTGCTATTTCCAATGAAATCTGCCTAGAACACTTCATATACTTTTTATATAAAAATAAGCATCTTTTTAATAATGAATAACTCCCCATATAAAACTATACAATAGTCTTAAAGAATACTAATGCTTAACACATGTGGCGATCACAGCAAAATAACTGTAAGGTAGTTTATGATTTACAAAATTATTTTTATTTTTATTTGTTTTTAATGTTAACCATGGTACTTTTTTTAAGATTTATTTATTTATTTGAGAGAGAGAGAGAGAGAGAGAGAGCGAGCATGAGCAGGAGGAGGGGCAGAGGGAGGAGAAGCAGACTTCCCCCTGAGCAGGGAGCCCCACACGGGGCCCCAGGATCATGACCTGAGCCACAGGCAGACACTTAACCAACTGAGCGACCCAGTCGCCCCTACAAAATTATTTTTAAATGTAACATTTGATATTATTAAAAAAAAAAAAAAGATTAAATGCATGGTGCAAACTGCCACAAAAAATACTAGGCTAAATGCTAAAGAAGTAAGTTTTACATCTTCATACTACCTTATGAATTATTTTTTAATAATACTCAAAGTACATATAATCAAAGTTACTTATAACAATCTAGTAATTTTACATAGAAAAATATGATCCAAATCATGCACAGTATGTGAATAAAATGGCTAGATTTAAATAAGAATTGATTCCAATTTATGACACTGGCAGATCACAACAGTATAATTTGGTGACCATCTGATTTTATTAAGTCGGAATGTTGGAATATATATATATATATATATATAAAATATAGGCAGTTAAAATTTGCTGTTCTTTGTCACAAAATATGATAAACACTAGATTCCTGCATTATACTCTTTTCTCTGAGGTAAATTAACCAAGGTGTATTTATTCTGCACTAAGTCTGCAATCCTTATGCTCTTTTATTCAAGATAAAATTATAGATATCCCTTGTGCAGAAAACACTAAAGAGAAATATATTGTTTGTATCTTCAAATTGCCGTGACTGAAATGGCATCCGCAGCCTGGGCTCTATGAGATGGCATGCGTCTAGAAAATAGGACCGACCATAGCCTAGAAGAAAAACACTTGTTTGATTTACAGAAAATCCGCAGCCTGGGCTCTATGAGATGGCATGCGTCTAGAAAATAGGACCGACCATAGCCTAGAAGAAAAACACTTGTTTGATTTACAGAAAAATGGATCTGCAGTGTTCTTACATTCTGTCTTCTAGGGACAAGTGTTTGTGGGCCTACTAATCTAGTTCAGGAGACACACAGTGAGAAGAGCCGTGCATATACAAGATACCTAGTCTGGTCCAGTGGTACAGTCCACAGGCTCTGGACTACTGGGTTAAAATCCCAACTCTTCCTCTTACTAGGTGTGTCATCATTCAGGAGGAAAATGGTGATGTTATGGTAACAATATCATAGGATTATTGTGAGAATTGTTTAATCATTCATATGCTTAGAAAAGTGAAGACAGGCCTATTCTTTTTTTTTTTTTTTAAAGATTGTATTTATTCATTTGATAGAGACACAGCGAAAGAGGGAACACAAGCAGGGGGAGTGGGAGAGGGAGAAGCAGGCCTCCTGCAGAGCAGGGAGCCCGATGCGGGGCTCGATCCCAGGACCCTGGGATCATGACCTGAGCCGAAGGCAGACGCTTAACGACTGAGCCACCCAGGTGCCCAAGACAGGCCTACACTTTGCTATTACTATTTCTAGCTATTAGTTTAGCTCTTATTCTTACCTATTATATTTACGTTATGAAAAGCCAAATGATGTTCCAAATCCAACAACTAAACCAGCTCAGAGAATCTTTGTTTTACTTGCAATGAGATAAATATATACAGGCTGAAGCTATCACATGGGCTCAAGTAAATGACTTTTCATCAAGAAACTATTTTGCTTCTGGACTGCATCTCAGGGTAAGACATGAATCTCACAGGCAACCAGCAGAATTCTTCTAGATCTACAAGTCTTTTCCTGCCAACATTTCACTCCTAGATATATTTATATACATTTTCCATCTCCAGAAGGAAAAAATATTCAAAGAAATCATGACATGACTATTTGTAATAAAAAATAGAAAGAAGAAAAGCATACCTGGGTAATCTTCAGATACATGTACTGAATAGGATACACTGTTAAAATGGAAAAAAGAGAAAAGGCTCAAATTACTGCTAAAGTAAATGTTTTTACAAAATAAAAACCAACCTCACATTACCCATTCATTTTTACAGATATAAGTATAAACAAAAAAACCTTGGTATTTGACATAGGAAACTTAACAGGTTTTTAAGATATATTTTCAATGAGTATAAATGGTTTTTGAAATACCTTTCCTCCCAACAGTGGTACCTTTAGTATAGATAGGTCTTTTTATTCTCAGCAATATCTAATATTCCCTAATCTATGATCATTTGTGTCGTTTGCTCAGATTTTATCAAATCTTTTTTTTTTCTAACCAAACATAAAATATTCCTCCTATTTGGTACAGCAGTTCAGAATTTAAACACTTATTTTTAATACTGCTTCCCCACAATATGCTGTGCTTTTGAAACATGTCTTTTTCTTCAAAAAATTAAGAACAGGAAGACAGTGGAACTAACAGTTACTCAACAGCCGCTCTCTCATCATCATGATATATAACAAACTATCTCCTGTTCTCAAAAGGATTGGGGTGCTTTAAAAATAATTTTTAAATTGCATTTTAACAATTTCACAGCTCCTTTCTCAGTAACCCTACTGCCTCCAGGTATTATCTCAGTGACGTATGGAAAGTTATCATGCTTATTTGTTCACTTTCCTATCTCTATCAGCTAGACTGTAAGTGTCTTGAGGTAAGGGTCCATGTCTATTTTTATTTTTAACACAGTCACCTATTATGGTGTATGACACTCAGCACTTGTTCAATATTGGCTTTCTGAACAGATCAGGGGAACTGCCGCCTGCCAGAGAAAAGTCAAAATTTAGTTTAAGTTCAGCCAAATTAACTGCCTGTTAAGACGCCCCCCCCGCCAAAGTCAATTCTCTTTGAAGGAACATACAGAATAGAGTTGATGCAAAGTATCATTCACAAAGTAAATTCAATACAACCCAAATTACTTGACATATGACCAAGCAGGAAAATCTAACCTATACTCAAGTGGAAATTTGACCCAAGTGCTGGAATTAGCCCACAATGATGTTAAAACAGGTAATATAAATATGCTTAAGGAAGCAAAAAAGGAAAATCCAATCCAAAGAAGAAGAAACAGATGATCAGGGTCTTGCGGGACACAAGCAAAAGAACAAACATTTTGTATTACTCAAGTTTCAGGAGGTGAAGAGAGAGAGAAAAATGCAAGGGGAAAAAAAAAAGGGCTGAAAATTTCCCAGTTTGGGTGAAAAACCAATGTACGGACTAAAGAAGCCCAGAAACCCCTGAGAGGGTAAGCGCAAAGACAGCTCCATCCAGGTACACAGAGTCAAACTGCTGAAAACCAAATATAAAGAAACATTTTTAAAAAGAAGAGAAAAACTTGACACATTAAATACAGGAAAAACAGTGAAAATCAATGTTTTCATAAGAAACCATGGAGGAGAGAGGACAGTACAATGATGAAGATCTAGGGGAAGGAAGGTAGAGCTGACAACTATGAACCCAGAATTCTATATCCAGGCCACAGACCTTTAAAAATGAAGATAAATAAAAAAACTTACACATTAAAGAAAACTGGGGTATTTGTCCCAGCAAACCCAAAGTAGAAAAAAAATCCCAAAGTTCTCCAGGTGAATGACATCAGAAAATCAAATATCCAGAAGCAATGAAGAGCACCAGAAATTGTAAATATAAAAGACTATTTTTCTCTTAATGTTTTAAAAATACATGACTGTTTAAAGTAAAAGTTCTAACACTTCACTGTGGGATTTATAAAATATGTAAATGTAAGACACATGACAATTACAGCATAATGTCAGGGAGGGGTTAAATTGTCATATACAGTTTCAAGGTTCTTACATCTTATATAAAATGTTGTAATACTAACCCTAAACAGTAACCCTAAGAAAAACTAAGGATATACTGTAATCCTTAGGACAAGCACAAAAAAAAACATTACAAAACAACAGATAGATGAAAGTGGAATTCTAAAATCATTTTGGAACATTTAATCCAAAAGAAGGCAAGAACAGAGGAACAAAACACAGAAGGGACAAATAAAAAACAAACAGTAAATGGTGCCAGAATCTAATTGTAGCAAGGATTACATTTAATGCTAATGGCTGAATTACACTGAATAAAAGGAAAAGATGGCTAGAATGGATTAAAAAAAAAAAAGGGCAAGATCCAGTTCTATACTGTCTTTAAGAGATTCACATTAAATATAACTGAAAGTAAAGGAAGGAAAAGTTATACCATGCAAATGGTGAGCATAAGACTCAAGTGTTTAAATTAATAACAAAGACTTAAAGACAAAGATAGAAAGAGATCTTCATAAGGATAAAAGGGTGAATTTATCAGGATGAAGGCACAACAATCATAAATGTGTATGCACCTGATACCAGACCTTCAAAATACATGAGGCAAAACCTGACAGATAAAGGGAGAAATGGACAATGCCACAATCATAGTTTGAGTAATTAATAGAACTAGACCCCCCCCCCACACCAAATCATTAAAGACATAGAAGATCTAAAACAGATTTTCATAAAAAACTGTAACTGTGGAGTTATCTTTTTTCTTTTCAGGTACACATAAATGGAATGATCACCAAGAATGATCATATACTGCACTATAAAACTAGTCTTAGTAAACGTGAATGCTTGGATGGTTGTGGTTCACTGTAGCTCATATCCTGGTTTCCTGGCTCATCTGGCTCTTATAAACACTAAGTCTTAAGTCCTCAAAGAGCCACTGCCTTTTAGAATTTGTGAGTGGACTTTGGGCTATGTGACCGTGGCCACAGGCAATGCAACCCCTTCAAGCAAGCCCAAGTCTTCCAGACTCTACCAATCAAACCCCTGGCATGCTGCTTAGTCCATGGAAAGAGATTACACAAAGACAAGAATGAATAAGGAAGTGAGTAGGAAAACAAGATGGTTAGTAATGAGACCAAGTACTGATATACTGTTTTTCATAAAGTATATTTAATAGTTTAATTAATTCAAAAAGCATTTCTTGGTAATCTGATAAAAGACAAACATTGTGTTAATGTTTGTAAATATGACAGAGGAACTTAAACATTTTAAAGCACAATAGTATTTTTTTTTTACTTTTTATTTTTATAGAATTACAGGCTCACATGAAGTTTTACCAATAGCAGAGAGGTCTCATGTAGCCTTTATCCAGATTCCCCCAATAATTACATGTTATATACCGATAGTATAATATCAAAAGCAGGAAATCGACATCAGATAAAGTTTGCATATAGTTTTAGGTTATTTTATCACATTTGCATCATGTACTCACTATCGTACATCAAGATACGAAACTATTTGATCCTTCAAGGATTTCCTTCATTCTACCCTCATTAGAGTCAAACCTGTCTCCCTTCATCCCAACACCCTTAACCCCAGGCAGACACTAATCAATTCTCCATCTCTATAATTTTGTCATTTCAAGAACATTATATAAGTGGAATCATAGAGTATGACACGTAGCACAATAGCATTCTGAGGCAAAGTTAGTATTGTGAAAAAATTACTATGATTGGCAATATTTAGGACAGACTGAAGAAGAGGGAGATTGGATTCAGAAGCTACTATCAGTGGGGAGGTATGTAACGGGGAGGAGAAGGTGGGAACAAATGGCAGATGTTGGAACCCAGCCAAGAGACCAGCTTTGGAAATCATGGCCCTGAATCAAATGCCAAGGATGAGAAGATAAAATAACCATGCCAGTGATGCTTCAAATAAGCTGGGGGAAATACACACTATGACCTCAATGAATTTATTTTCCCACAAGTCATCCCCTTAGACAATGGAATTATACTATGTAGAAATGGAATTATTGATGATCAAGGCAACCCTTTATCTGGCATAACTATGTGACAGAAGCCTGGGATCTTGCCAGAGATTACACTCAATACCAAGCTGAATTAATTCCCAACAGCCTACCATCTCAACCAATAAGAGTTAGCTTCATTTCTTATCCATATGAATGTCCAAATCCAAAAGGAAGCCTTAAAATGTTCCATGTCTAGTTCCAATTGAGGAGACTGTTGTAATCAGGACCACACACACACAGAGATCAAATTCCAGCTTTGAGCCTTACTAGCTGAGTGGCATATGAAAAGTTAACTTCAACACGCTCGGCTTCGATCTCTTTTCAGTAAAATGGGAGAATCCAGACCTACAGTACAAGCCTGCTGTGATGATTTAATGGTCTAACAGGTGTAAGGTCCCCAGAACAACGCCAGACACAGAGCAGTGGGTGCCAAGTAATTCTAGTGAGTTTCCAGTACCAGCAATGAAAATGTAGAAAAATGAAATTTCACATGAATGAAATGTTTATTGGGGAACTCAAGTTACTCAAAAACCACAATATATTACGTTAATCAGAGCCGAAAACTAACACTGATGATTTTATCTTACGGTTGTATTATCCTCATGATTTTAAGAGACATTTCCAGGTTCATGATCATACCTAATTTTTCAAATACAAAATAGAAAGCAAAAGCCCTACAAAATGATTCATCAGCTCCTGTGCTATGTAGCATTTTCTTGGGAGTACACCAGAAGGAAAATCACCAGGGCTGTAAAATCCAAATCAGTTTCACTCCGTGGCTTACAGAGTTCTTAGGGAAACAATCTAGTACAAGCAGACATGGATGATTAAGCTAAAGGACCTAACAGGCAGAGCTGGGGGGGAAAAAAAAGGCAAAGAACCAAGCTTAAATCGATACAGGAGTAAGGGAAGCCTGTGCTGCACACACTAAATACCAAAGCAGGTAAAACTATCATGAGGAAGTGAATGGGAAAGAAAGTGAACAAGAGAAGGAAGAGAAAGCTGGAGCAAGCTCTGAATTCTGATTCAGGAAAAAAAAAAATGCCTTCAAAATTTTTGACTACGATGCTAAACAACAATTATACTGAGGTGCTTCATCAGAGGAATTTAGTCGGTCACTCTGTGTTTGCTATATACTGCATGTACTACATGATACTGGGTTTTTGTTTTTTTTAAGATTTTTATTTATTTATTTGTCAGAGAGAGAGAGAGCACAGGCAGGGGAAGCAGCAGGCAGAGGGAGAAGCAGGCCCCCACGGAGCAAGGAGCCTGATGCAGGACTCCATCCTAGGACCCTGGGATCATGACCTGAGCCAAAGGCAGACACCTAACCGACTGAGCCACCCAGGAGTCCCTCCCCCCTACCCAGGGTTCTTAATATCACAGTTAAGATTAGAATCTATAAATTATTTCTATAACCTCAATCATTTCTTAAATAAAGTGGCTGCTTCCACCTCTTATTCTTCTGAAAGCAACTGTCCCTACCAAAGATCTCTCCCTACTGCCAAGAGCCTCTGAAGGAGTTCCTGGGGGGGCACTCAGATGTTCACTAGCCACCTAATCCTGTATTTTGTCTAAATTTGTATACTTCTATAATTAAAAGCATTCATAAGGTCATTCTTATACCTAACCTCACCACTCACTCCATTACCATCCTATTTCTTCTGAAATTCCTGCAAATAACTATGGATAGATGGAGTTTAGATCCAGTTCCCGAGTTCACAAATCAAAGAAAATTCTTGAAGAATAGTAGGGAGCTGAGGAAAATGGCAGTTTTAACATAATAGGGAAGGGAACTCGGATCTGAAGACGAAATTGTTTTAGATTTAAACCTCTCAGAGGTACCGGATTCAGTAGCTGTATCTTACAAGTGGGCCCCAAAATGTTCCTGCCACCTCAAACTCAAGGGTCCTGGATTCTGAGCTCATACTTTTTCATCTACATCCGGGGGGGGGGGGGGGCTGACAGATCAAGCAAAACCCAGTATTTTATGTGTCTTTTCCTTTATTCTCTAAAACAATCTCTCTGATAAACCAATCCTTACAGAGAATTTCTTTCCCAGTTAGATCACTTTCAAAATTTACATGAGAAAAAGCAAAATGCAGAAACTAACAAAGCATGGCAGTCCTCCACCCCACTACAATGTTTATGACTAGAGGCCTCAACTCTGTACGTTTGCATTCGCTGGCAAGACAACAGTTTAGACCTGAGGATGTATGGTCCCTACCCCATTCCCAGTCACCCTGGGAACGTATCAGAAGAAAATTCACTCTGACACCTCTTCCCCAATGTTCAGCGTTACAGGGTGAAAAAGACACTGTTGGGCTATTCATCTCCACAACCAACTCTTGCATCTCAAGCTAGAAGGTGACTTGGCATGCTAGAAGCTTACATTGGCTATTTTGATGCCATTTACTTCCCAAAATATTCACTATCACACTCATTATCATTTTTATCTTCCATAAACATTTTCTAAATACCCAGGTCAATGAGCTATAGCACCATCATTTACCATTATTAGCTACCAATTGTTTCGTCATTTATCCAGGATTAGGAATTTCTAGGGCACTCTGTCTCTTTACTTAAAAATCCTCACATCACCCACATCCATATGGACAACGTTAAGCTGCATATGGTTCCATGACCTCATCTTCCCTTATTTTAGCTCACCAAATCCATGGCTACACCTTGGACCTTGGCTTGAAGCATAATTGCTCTCCTTCTATAATCTCAACCCAGTGTCCCACTTTTCAGCCACAATTTTATAACTCTTCAACCCTCACTCCTTTATTCCTACTCACTGACACCCACCAATCCCTGTGCTTTCTTTCACTCTTTGTGCTCTTTATAGTCCCTTCCAGCTTCATTTCCTTCTTTATGTATAGACTGTAGAGCCCTAACTGCTCTCTCCACACCATCTTCAACTCCTTCATTGTGTACCCCTATTTTGCCCATGCAGAGTATCTACCAAACCTAGAACCACCAAACCATAGATAAGTCATGTCTCCACTCCCTACACCTGGGCTCTGAATGCTGCTGGAGTGGAGAGTGGATCCAAAGCATCCAGACCCTCTGCAGACATATGGTGCCCCATGCCAGCTCTGCACAACCTTGCTCATTGCTCAGTAAGCCCTCATACCCACTTCTGCGTCTTCTTCTTGGTAGATTTTTCAAACCTTCACAACTTTCCAACATCCTGAACAACCTGCTTTTTCAACCATCCGCATTAAGATAAAACAGATCATCATATGGTTACTCCCTCTAGGCATTCTCTCATTTCTTTCTCCCACCAACCACCTATAAGCTAATACTTTTCTCCTTGCACCCAGGAAGATGGAAATGTCTGTTCTTTTATCTAAGACTAATCCATCTAGTTGATTTATAGATGCCATAAATGAAGGCTCCATTTGGGAACTTGTTCCACAATTTGAAATTAATAAAAAAATTTGTAATTACGGAAGTGTGAAAAGATTCACTCACAAAGATATTAATGGTAGTGCTATTAAAACGAAGAAGTACCCAGAAAAGCAAAAATGCCAATAATAGGATTATATAAACTATTGGGGTGCCTGGGTGGCTCAGTCGTTAAGCATCTGCCTTTGGCTCAGGTCATGGTCCCGGGGTCCTGGGATCGAGCCCCGCATCGGGCTCCCTGCTCTGCAGGAAAGCCTGCTTCTCCCTCTCCCACTCCCCCTGCTTGTGTTCCTGCTCTCACTATCTGTCTCTGTGAAATAAATAAATAAAATCTTTAAAAAATATTATTATATACATATAATGTAACACCAGGCAACTGTGAAAAAGTAATGGTGCAATGAAAGAGACACGTGTTTCTGATACATTAAGGTACATACAAAAATTTAGACAGCTACAACATATTTTCATTAAAAATATGTAAATACATATTTATTTACTACAAATACATATTAATAGAAGCATGGCTAGAAAAATAACGACAAATTTCAACGTTTGTTATCTCTTATTTATTGGGTGAAAGGAAACTTTATTTTATCTGTATTTTTTTAATCTTTCTAATAAGTATGAAATAAAAACGGGGAAGCTTGTAATATTTAAGCTCTCCCTTTACCCTGTAACCTTTTCTAATTATCACTCCATCTGCTTTCTTAAAATCAAGTTTTTGCCAAGAGTCATCTAAGCCATTTTTGCCACCTGCCCACTTGCACCTGCACATTCCAACCTGGCCTCCACTCCTAGGACCCCACCGAAATTCTTCTTCACAATAGCACTGGTCTTTTTTTTTTTTCCTAGTCCTTTTCTTACACAAATTCTAAGACGCATTTAATAAAAACAAAGACATCATGAAACCCTCTTTTCTTGGTTCCTGAATCCAACCTCTCGCTGGGTCCCCTTTTATTTTTGAAGATGGTCTTCTAAGTCTCTTGACTTTTGATATTTCACATTTCATGCTGTTTTCCTATTTCAATGCTTTCCAGTCATGCTGACTGCTCTATTTTTTCACATGAGTAATCTCAACTATATCCACGAGTCTCCTACCAGCCATGAGCAGAAGGCTCAAAAATTCCCTATCTCCAAATCAAGTAGGCAGCTTTTTTATTTCTCCCCACATTTGAACAGGATAGTCTGCAAGGAAATTAAACCCAACTCATACAAAACAGAACTCACTGCCTTCTTTACATTAATTTTCAACTCAACAAATTAAATACCAAGAAATTTGGCGCACATAATAGCAGTACCTGCTGTTAGGAACTACAGATCTACTTTCTATTTGACCATAATCAGGGTGCAAGACACTCGACCACTTTCAGGAGCAGGGAAAGTCTGAGTTAGTCGATTTGAAGTGGGATCTGGAGTGTGCATTTCTAAAAAGCACCCCAAATGATTCTGAGGAAAGTAAGCTCTAGACCTTGTTTCCAAAAAAAAAGAGATACTGATTCTACAAAATTAATGGTAATTCTTCAGCATGTCTTCCAAGGCTCTTCATGATCTGACCCATAACTCTCTGACCAGCCAAAACCCTGCCAAATACCCAGAGACCTGAACTTCTAATCACTTCAAGTTTTACCATTTCCAAAACAGGTCATTTTATTCACACAAAGGAAAGTGGCTCCAGACTCTGGATTTGAAATCTGGCTCCATTATTAACTGTGTGATGACTAAGGGCCAGGTAACTAACACTCTTTGACTCAGTTTCCAATCTGTAGTTTTCTATCTCTTCGGCGTAAATAGGTTAATACATGTAAAACACTTTGAAGACAAAAAAGAAACCAAGCACACCAAAGTTTTCAATAAACATTAGCTGCTTCATCAGTAAATATCCTTATCATTATTATTATTCCTACACATAGACTTAGTGTTCTGGAACAAACTCCCCTTCTCCCCTCAAGACTCAATCTCAAGGACAACTTCCTATGAAACTTCTCCCAAAACCCAGGCAGATGGATGTTTCTTCCCCTATGTCCCACTTCATCTCTAGACTGAAAGTACAAACCAAACATTTTCATCCTCAAATTCCCAGGGCTTTGACACAGTAACTTATCACTCAAAAAATAGCTTCTGAACAGACGAACAAATCATATCTTTTTCCAAAATTACTGGAGGATATACCATGACAGTCCTTGACAGAATACGTATTGCTTTGGCAAGTGTTGAAATATTTGATGAAAATCAGCAAATGCTGGTACCCAACAGTTCCCCCTGTGGGTCCACACCATCTTGCATGGGAGTATCCAGCTCTTCCATCACCTTCTCTTCACAGGCTTTTTGTGATATCCAGAACAGAGTGGGTTCTGAATGCCAAGATCATAGGTATTCTCTGTATTTCTCATTTTCAAATCTACATACAGAAGGTAATACTTGTATTATTACCAGTCTTGACAGCATGAGCCGAAATGTAGGCGAAGATCTTTGCTCCAAAAAATGGAAGCATCACAGTTACTTTCAATACAAACAAGCAGAAGTGTTAGCATTTCAAATTGATCATTACTTCACTAGTTCCCTTGTCCGGCGAGCACTACACAGGAAAGTTCTTATTTAACCTATCGTGAAAGTATAGAAGGAAATGTCAGTTCTCCTAGGCAGAAGAGGGAAGTGGTACAGAAAATGTTTGAAAAGGGATTTGTTGGGACATCATATATTCCATGCCAGGAGCAAACATGCTTTAGTCAGGCCTATAATGACAACCACACATATATACCTGCCCCGCCCTTCTTATGCAGCTTTCAACATCAAGACAAGAGAACTAAGCTCTCATTCCAGAAGAGAAGACACATCTTTCCTGCCAATGAAATAAATTGCTGATGCAGGACAATTTATATTACCGTTTACAAAGATAAAAGGGTGAAGATGCTTGCCCGATAAACACTGTTACTCAATAATACATATGTTCCTACTTTTGAAGCTTATTTTGATAATTTTTAAAAGTTATACTTCCAGTAAGTGATGTAACAAGATTAAAGTAATGATGTTCATTTGTGTGACTTTTAGGGAATTGGCTGAGTCAGCAACTTCATGCTTAAATATTATATTATAGATCAAATGCTTAGAATTTTAAGCAAACCATCTTCTCAACAGAGATGAACTTGAAGGACCTAAGTTCAACTTCAATTAGTAACCCAGATGCATGCCTTATTTAGGATATTAATATACTATATGGTATGAGCAAATTTTTTTATACGGCCTTAGGAAAGGAAAGAGCCAACTTTTTCTCTTATTCTTTGATTATAACCAAAAATAAAAGGGAGGTCACAAATGCAATTTCAACAAGACCTGAAGAGTGGATAGAGCATGCCAAGTCACCAACATTAAATTTATTATATATAAATATTATTTCCATATTTCCTCCCCGAAGTTTAATGTCTGGACTTTTCTTCTCTGTACAGTTTGCAACTAATTCAACATACTTTTTGATAAATATTCGCTAAAATATAGATGTCTTTCCCATCACTGTTTTATATCTAGGTTCAAGTTACACATGGCTATAAAACGTTTAAAGCTGCTACAAATGATTTACACAACATGCCAGGACTGGAAAGCTGAATATGATAAAATAATTCTAAAAATGAAGTAAGGCTTTGTTGAGGCAAGAAAACATGTTTTAAGAAAACACTACAAATATTCAGAGAGATAACTGCAATAAATACTAAGATATTACCCGGGCAACGTGCTCAAATCCTTAAAGTACCTAAGATCAGCTCTTTCCAAGATAATTTCTTATGGAATATCAAGCACAATTCTTAATACCACCTGAAGACCCTGCAGGATACAGTCTATCTACTTGCCTCATCCCGGTCTTGTCCTGCGTTCTCTCTGGGCTGCAACAAAAAGGACCCCCTTCACTTCCTAAGCCTGCCACATTCCCTCTCCCTGAAATGCTCTCTCCTCCTTTTTGCCTTGTTAACTCATTCTCATCCTTCAGATCTCAACTCAAATGTCACCTCCTAGGAAAAAACTTCGTGATCACCCCTCCCAGACTTAGATCTTACTCTAGAGCAGCTACACAGTTTTGTAATTATACATTCATTTGCATGACATTAACATCTGCTTCCCCCACTAAATCTATAAGAATGGAAGGCACTTCTGTTTTCTTCACCTTAACCTCCCAGCAACTATCATATACCTAGTATATAGTAGGAACACTGTAATTAATTGTGGAATGAATGTTTATTAACAAACGTATAAATCCTTTGACCTTCCAACTTGGAATAACCTTCCTCACAAAATTACTTAGCAACTATGATTTAGTTTACAGCGTGAAGAGCGCAGAAGACACAGACTTCAGAATATGCCTTCACAAGCCATGTGAGCCTGAGAAAAAGAATTTGCTAATCTCCTTCTGCTTATCTGTGAAGTGAGATAACATCTACTTCCTAGTATTGTCAAGTGGATTACATGGAAGATGATAAGTGGACGAAAGAAGCCTGTGTAATGGGAGGAGACAATCAGTGAACATATTTCTTAACTCCCTCCCCTTCCCCAAAACTCCAGCATGAGAAGATACAAAGTAATTCTGTAGCAGACCTCTTCATTACCCATTCCTTTCCTTCCCCTCCGGATATGAAAGCCTTTGGGTCTGCAGGAGAATTCCTTCTCCCAGGGGAGAAAAGAACTGAACAAATGGATAAGCCAATCAGAGAAGCCTAATTTCAGCTGGCAGCCTTCTAACACCTGTGGTAAACAGAAAGGTCGCCCAGAAAATTTCAGACATGGAAGCAGAGGCCTGATCAAACTAAATCTCTTTATCAATGAACTTTTCAAGAAACAAATAACTTTCTTTTTGCTGTCTTTTTTTTTCAAGATTGATTTTATTTATTTCTTTGTTTATTTGTTTATTTATTTATTTATTTATTTTAGAGAGGAGTGTGTTGAGTCGGGGGAGGAGCAGAGGGAGAGAGACAAGCAGACTTCATGCTCAGCGTGAAGACCCATGTGGGGCTCAATCCCACGACCCTGACAGAGATCACAACCTGAGCCAAAATCAAGAGTCGAACACTTAACCAACTGAGCCACCCAGGCGCCCCCCCCCTTTTGCTGTTTGAAGCCAGCCTAAAATATTTTTTTGTTTCTTACAACCAAAATCATCCTAACTTGTACACGGAGCTATCAAGCCACTTGAGATGTTTTAATGTGAACATCTACAAGCTATTTGAAATAAAAACTCATAGGCTTATATAGCCTTAATTTAATTTTATGATTTTTGTTACAAAGGTATACTTGAGTGATTCACTTAGGATTTTAAGAAATATTCACACATTTTATAGAACTTGTGACCTAAAATCAATGGTAATAAATTAGATACTACACAAGAAAAGTTGTAAGTTCATAGGTCTTATTATTTTTGTTTGTCAAACATAAGGTCATTTTCTTTAGGGTGTAATATTTTTTTTTCCTTATGGTTAAATGATTTTTTAGTCCTTCATAGGCATTTGGTTTGTTATTTTGTTTCAATATGTATATATGTACATAAAGTTGGATTTGGCAAGCTGTAGTCCTAACCACTGCTTTTCCTGTTTGTTTCTGGACAACAGACTTTTGGAAAGTCAGCAACTCGACAGGAGAGTGAGAATACTTTTAGACTACAGAACAGTATTTCTAAGTGCTTGCTACAATCAAGAAGCCTTTCACTCTTCATTAAGCTTTTGAAAAATGATCTGTTCTCACAAGATTAATGTGGAAAGTATAATTATTTGAAAACAAGGGTACTACAGTACCTTAAATCTGACATATTTTTACCACAAAGTTAATTGATTACTAGTTTCAATTAACAAATGCAATTCACTCTTCAGCCAGTGAATATGTAACTAAAAGGTAGCCTCAAAATAACAAATATATAACACAAAAGGAGGCATGCAAATGGTTTTAGCAAAGGAAAGATGGCAGGTGTAACAAGTATAATACCAGTTTTGAATATATGTCTAAACTCAACACTAAACTAGTATGTTGATTTTTCCTGTGGGAGAAGATTCATCAAGGGAGACTCTGCTGACCCTAGATCCAGTGAAACAAGAATTACAGAAGACTGAATTAATGTATAAGTACCATTTAACTGTAGGTATTTGTTCAGTTCAGATATTGCTGATGCTGTCTTAATATTCTATTTTCTGATGGATATGTGAGGATGACTTTCATCTTTTTTTTTCCTTTTAAGCCATACCTAACTTTCAATTTGGTAGACACTGCTTTTCAAACTCAAACAAAACATTTTAAGAGAGTATCTAATTCTCCCTCATCTCTCCAGAATTCAGAAACGATGTGTCATTACTTTCCATGAGCATATAGTTATTTTCATAGGTTCAATAAGAACTTTCCCTCTCTTTTTACCAGAATATTATTGGACAAATCAATTGTGTAATCAAAGCTACCACTATAATATATTTGAAAATGATTTTTATTTAATCAGGAATGACAAGCAACTACTGAGGGACAAGGATTGACCTTACATGTAGAAGTAATGCTTAACAATGTCCCCCAAGAAAACTGGCCTAACACCTGGCTGATAGGTTCCCAAAGTTACAAGAGGGAGAGAAAGGTCACTTTCAGTCAAGACAGGAACCTTGGCAAATGTTGGGAGCCTCAACCAGACAGAAATTCACCCAATTACACAGGTACTAAAGATGAAATGTGTTGGAGAGTTCCTTGGTTTTGTTTTCCTAACCTCAGAGAAGTAAATAACAGAGACTTTTAAGAATCCAGTCCAAGGTTTTTAATAAAAATTTCTCAATCACCTCAACAGCTCATGGTTCTAGATTTGCAAACTCAAGGAGGCCTCTATGGCCAATTAACATTCTCACTGCAGCATTTTTATTTATTTATTTATTTTTGATGAAGAATTACCTTTGTAAATTACTTATGCTTTCAGGAGAAAGGCTACAAAGAAAAACTGTCAAAAACTTGAAAATGAGCAAAACAGATACTGAATGTTTTCCACTGAGATACTGGACCCTGCAGAGATTCTCTGATTCTAAAGGGGTTTCTGATTAACTCAGCTATTTTTATATCCTGCAGAGATAAAAGCTAAGTTGTAAAAAAAAAAACAACACCAAAAAAAAACCATAATGCAAATTATTCCTATTCATGGCGCTACAAATGACTTTTTTTCAGTAAAGAATATATATCTTGATAAGTTAAATGTCTGTACCACTAATTCTCACTGAACCATCTTTAGTATGCAAACATAAGCAGAAAAGCTCTGGAACTGACAAATGAATGCCAGATTAATTTAGGTGCTAAGCTGATTAAAATTTATAAATACAGTAGACTTTGCTTAAAATATTTGTGGGTTGTGAAAAAGTGAGAGGTAACTAAAAGGTTCACAAGCAGGGATTGGTTAAATAAATAATGGTGTATCTATTATGAAGGTCTGCAGTCACTAAAAGAGATGTAGACTGTAATGTAATAATACTGTAACCCCATTTTTATTAAAAATTTGTATTTACATATCTTAATTAAAATGTATTTATAGTTGTATAGGGCTTCTGGGGTGGGGGAAGGGGGATATAAGGTATACTCTCTGGAGAGAAGGTTTCTTGGATCACTGATGGTTTTTATTGCTGATGATGTTTGCTTTCTTTTCTTCCAAAATTTTCTGGGAATAAATGTTTTAATATTAATCAAATATACCTCTAGAGGAAAACTACTAGAATTAATTTAAAAACTATTTCACAACCCAAATAAGAGTATATTCATTAATAAAATGGGGGAAACACCTCTATATCTCTGGCTAGATCCTATACATCTTTAGCAATCAAGTCACATTTTTACTTTCAAGACCCCTCCCTCTCAGCTTCACCCTACTTTTTCCAATCTGATGCAGACAAGATTAAGACCCTTTACTAAACACTGCCATACGGCCCTTTACGAGCCCCTCTTAAAACTTTTCACAGCTATAATTGGGGTCAACATCCAATCAATGCTTCTTTCCCCTACTATATATAATTTCTCTATGTATCTTATTCACTGTTGTTTCCCAGATGCTCAATATATATGCATATTGCATCCTAAGAAGTGCTCAAAATATATATATATATAGCTTCCTTGCCATGTACACAATGACTCTTAAAATACGGTAGAGTAAGAAGTACTTTATGTCTTATCAAAGATAAGCCAACCTAAATCCAGTTAACTTAAGTGTCTTTGTAAGTCTGATTTTAGGAGAGATGAGTAACACTCGCCTTTCACTCATGGAATAGATTTTTTACATATGTAATATTTTAAGGGATATAATTTGGCCTATAATGTGTCTCAATGAAGCAAATCATTGTGAATTTTATTGTATTGTATAATGTCGTGAAGTGAGAACAAAGGAGTCACACTGTGTTTGTACATTACATGCAGAGGGTTGAAGGACATTCATCTATAATTCAACATGCTCAAAATCATGAAAATATTACATTTGATACTTGCAACACTGATTATAAAATCTGAACAAACGGTAAAGGGCACTTGAAGGTCTTGAAATTTCAATATTTGCAGGCCATGCAAATAAACAGAATATTTTCTGTTCTGATAGCTCCCGGGGAACCAAACAAATGTAAACTGAGTCCTATTACAGCACTACCGCATGAGAGAAGCAACCATCAATCTGGCTTATATAAATGTTCTTCCAGTCACTTCAAACCCTTTTGTTCATGATTAATTTCTGTTATAGTGATACATTACAGTGATAACTAATGATACTGAGGCTCTAGAATATAGGTTTGTCTAACACTTGGTTCTGCATATATAATCTTGTTATAGTCTCGATTTAGGGTGGGCATAAATAACACACTGTCTCAGCTTCCCTTTTTAGGCAATGCATGGTTAAATCTGTGCCTTGGCATCTTTGATTTTGGCACTATGAATTTCACTGAAGAAAATGGGAAAACTCCAGCACCCATGGAAAGTCACTTCTCTAATTTCTAAAAATAGGCAAACCTCTTAGCTTCAGTTAAGTCAATGAAGAAATTTCTCTGGTTACAGAGAAAAGCAAAGAGAGAGAACGAGAGAGAGAGCACATTATTAACGTTTTTTGTTCAATCTGAGAAAGAAAATGTATACCAACCATCCTGGGAACATTTTGCAATTTGGTTGAGAATTACACATTTCTAAGGACATGAAATAGAAAAACAATCAATTTTATATAACAGTAAATACATTACTTACAAATTGCAACTTGTTTAAAATGATTACGTGATTTTCAGCAAAAAATTCACTAATATGCTGCCCTCTGTTATCACATACAGGTTAAGTATGTAGGATAATCATCACTTTCACCATCTAGGGACAGCCCAAAGCAAATGAAGAACTGGATACTCCTACACCATCATAAAGTCCTTTCTTCTCTTTTTCCTCTTTCTTTTTCTTAAGAGGGCAAGTAAAAAGGAAAACGTTAAAATTTCTGTCATGAGATTTCCCAACCCCTCTCTCTACCCTCAAGAAATCCTTCATAAATTATTATGAATTTCACATATACCAATTGAAAAAAAAAGATAAATATCTATATGGGATCTTCAATAAAACCTCCATTTAAAAATGAGGAAGATAAAGTTCAATGTTAAAAGCCTTTGTATCACTCTTATTCATATTTTTACATTTAATATCATCCTATGTTCCCTCAAGACCTTCTGAATGCTTTCCAAAATTACTTCTCATAACAAAGTACACGTAAGTTCATTTTCTTCATTAGAAACTCTTCTAATGTACAGTTAATGTACAGAGTGTGAGGAGAGTAAGGAAATGTTCCAAATGGGACAAGGTCACTTAAGGAAGACTGTTGGAGGTAAGTGTAATACTTGAGAATACACTAGAAATTGATGAGTACTACAGGTGAACAAGGTGAGAACCAGATCTGTAGAGAACTGTAGGGAAGTTGACCTGGTAGGGAAACAAGTAACCATGATGAATATTAAAATGAAGACTTACATGATAAGAAGAGATGGAAAATGATAGTAAAGACATTAGGTTCTACCATAGATATTGACAAAATACCCTTTTTTGGTGTAACAAATTGTGAGGTTATGAGTCCCTAACTGATAAGTCATTTTCTAAATTATTTAACCACCACTATTTCTATCCCTCAATACAGTTTAATTAAAGTTTAAATATAAATACTATTAAAGCTTAATATAATCTTTCAAAAATTGACTTATTATAAAATATTAAGTTAAAGTCAATCAATCAGGGAATCCCTTAAAAGTTTTTAAGTTAAAGTCAATCAGGAAATCATTTAAAAGCTTTTAAAAAACTACTTCAAGGATTATTAAATATAAAGACTTTTTCAAGCAAAAGAAATGTTTTCCATAAAGTATTGATATTAGCAATTTGAATCTTCAGTTCTTTTTTAAAAGTCGAGTTGCCCACCAGAGAGTATAACAGACACCATCTGTTATGTCAGAAGCAAGTTTTTCGTCCATTTTAAATCAGTCTTCTATGACCCTAAGTCACAGATAAAAAAGCACTTTTAGGTGAGACTTATTCAGTTTAATTCCTATAGTTACCAAAAAAAGAAAGAACATACTACCTGCTGAATAAAAACTATTGTATGTCATTTGCATTTGTCATTAAAAAAACAATTTTACTCCTTTGTTTTCAAAGCCAAATTACTCAACAATATACTGAACGTTTCAAACGCATCTGTTAATTAGTTTTTATGCAAAATCAGTCTGCATATCAACTATTTCTACTCAGAATTTCTTTTTAACCATCTTTAGCAAATCTGTATAAAACCCTGTTTACATTTATAGCAAGCACAGAACTGGTTTTAAAAATTACAAGTACTATGCACTAATTTTTATGGATAAGTCCTATGGTATGTTTTGTGTTTGTTAAGATTCTCTCCCATATTATATGTAGTTTATTCTTCCAGAGTCTAGTTCCAGCCTTTCTTAGGGGCTAGCACTAAATTACTGTCTCTTTATCACATTATTTCCAGTGCCAGCAACAATAAAAAAACCAATATTCTTATGCTCACAAGCTAATAATCCCCTTGGGAAAATCAAGATGGTAGAGATCACAGTTTCTTATCTGAACCCCCAGTGGCCAGGTGTATTTCGAAATTCCGAGTTTTTCATATTTTAGAAAGTTAACAGAGTGCACATTTTACACCTTATCATCAAAAATAAAAATATATCTGGAGAGAGGCATGAACGTTCCCACTATAAACAAACTCATGTCAGTTCAGATCAGTTTGCCATTAATGGGCCAAATTTCACAATTTTGTTTCAAGTTTCAGAGTTTTCTGGATTTAGAAATTCTGGAAATAAACTGTATACATACATGTGCATATATATATGTTAGACACACACACACACACTTACTTGTATGTATTTTAACTTCTAATATCTGAAAGGATAACTCATGAGGCCACATTCTGTAATTAAGCAAATACATAACTGATTATAAGAAATCTATACATAAATACCTAAGCATTGAGTCGTATACTTTATGCTTTCCTAATGACCGTATCCCCAAAAAACGAGAAATAACTGCAGGAGATGAACATTTCCCATCACAGTAAGATTAGATAAATGTATCTTCACCGTGGAAAGAACAAAAAGATGTCTAGTGATCCTTTACTCAAGGTTCAACAAGCACATCTTCTTCTTCAGTATATAAATAAGTATAAGAACTCTACCGGACTTCCCGGATTTACATGAGCCACACCTGTACAAGCAAAGGCACTGTGCTATGATTTTCCTAGTTTACATTTTCATTTGACTCGAGTCCAGCAGACAAACATGTTCATTCTTTTGGACAGAAGAGCAAAGGAGAAATCAGTTGAAAAAAGAAAATTCAAAATGGAGAGACTTTGTTTTGATTTCACTCTCTGAAGGCCAAAGGATAAAAGGCTTGAGAAATAGGGGTGGGGGGGAGGTACATAGTATGATCTTAATTTCACAGAGTAGTAGAGTGAAACAGAAGTCAATAATCATCTAATGCACACTCTCACTGTACAGATGAAGAAACATAATTTTATATGGATTCCCTCATTTCCCTGCGGAACCAGAAGCACAGCCAGGTTTTCTTACTTTTTTCTCTAAGTCATTTTGGTCTCTTGTGATTTTGTAAACTGAGCTTTGTTATGGCAAGAAATTTCTGATTATTTTGCAACAAGATTCTAATCTTTCTTCCTCAAAATATTTCTGAAGACAGAAGGCACAGAGAAAAGTTACTGTCCCAAAGTAATCCAAAGCCACCAGGCATCCCTTCCTCCACAGGTTACAACCTTGTCTTGTAATTAATATGCTTAAGTTTATGCAAGTATTTCTTCATCTGTTCTATTTCACCTTTCATCATTATTAACAAAAGAAATGATTCACATTCTAAAAGTACAACGTTGTTTTCAAAGGAAGACACTTAAACTATAACAAAAATATCTTGATGATTTTTGGCAATGAATATTCCATCAGTTAAAAGTACTGGTTAATAATCAGCACACACACTCAGTTCTGTCGCATCAGCTTTTCAAGAAATAAAAATAGGTCTGACATTTATAAAATTACACAGACTAATGAAGAAAAAAAATGATGAATCTAAGACCAAACAAAATCCAGTTAAAATTCTTACACAATCTGTACTGATGACTCTAAGATGACTTTATGTTTTTAAAAAACATATTTCAATTTCAAAAAAGGTAATATACCCAGATGCTTGCCCTAATTAGTATCAGACAAGCAGTAACACTTCTTAATAAATTAGTTACTACCTTCCCATGTGTGTTCCCTTTAAGAAGGCATTTAAAATGTTTGTAATGCAATACTTGCATTCTCAAATGCATCTAGCTCCTTTCTTCTCCCACTTCCCATCCTAAAATAAATTCTGTTCAGGTAACAGACATTTAATAAAAGAGAGGAAATGTTTCAAGGCCAGGCTTCATAGTCCTAATATATACCTTTTTCTCCTTTTAAAACCAATGAGTATTTTTATGTTTAAAGTCTGCAAGGTGACAAGGATACTGAAGTTGTCATCAGTGTCAAGAAAGAGTCCAAATTTATCGGTAAGAAAGGGAAGGAAAAACATTTAAGACAGCTAATCTGGAAGAGATGGATGGAAGATGCCTGCAGGAGATATTCATACCTAACTGAAAAGAAATAATTCAAAAAGAGTTACCTTTCTGAACTGCAAACGGAAATAAAATTTATTCCCATAACACTCATAAAATTATAGTCATAAAAATGGACCATCTATCTGGGTCTCTTATTTTATAGGTAAGGAAATTAAGGTGTAGAGAGGTCTATCAATTTGTCTTTGGTTACAAAGCATTTGGTCCAAAACTTAGGTTTCCTTTGATCTAGATGCCTTTCATTAAATTTTACCATTTTCACGATTATTTAATTGAATTTGTACACAGCATTATTTATTAACATCTGTACGCAGAACACCAGCTGTTGATCCAAGTCAGAAATGATCAATTTAAACAATCATGAAATGTACTTAATAACCTAATGTAAAAAAAAAAAAAATTACTCTTCCTCTATATTTTGTTTCCTTAGCAAAGCACCGTTTATGAAAGGAAACCCATCTAACTCTATTTGGCATCAGTTTTGCAAGTCAGTATTAGTTAGCAAAGGAAAGTTCTTTTAATGATGAGGTGACTGTTTAAACTACTTTTACTTAGTACATAGTTGCCAGAGCAATGAAAGCAAAATGTGTCCAACTTGGATCTTTTTAAATGAATGAGATTTTCGCTTTAGAAGAGGAGCAAGGTTCAACAACCACACACTTACATGTGTACCCTAAGACTGGACCATAAAATTACTACATTTACGAGAAAAAATGTTTTAAATCTTCATTCAATATTTTTAAAATGAGCTCTTAGTTATCTTTATCTACCTCAGTGAAGATCTTTGTTTTGTGTCATCACATTATTAAATATTCTGCAAAGTTAACATACAGATATCTCCCATATGAAAGGATATGGAAAAACTCTAAAATACTCCATATAAAATTTCTTTTTGAGTGATATCAAAATTATACTTTGTAAGTTATGCAAAATTTTCAATTCTGTTGGGGAAGCTATCCATTTAAAAAATATTTAACTTCCTTGATATTAAAACATTAGTTTTACTTTTTATCTTTGAGAAATATTTTTAAATCAGACATTCTTGTGAAAGGAAAGACAACTAATTCTGGGAGGGGAGTAGCCAAAGTCTCATGTGGGTGCCAAAAAAGAAAGAAGGCAGGGGGAGGGTGGTGGGGAAGGGAGGAAGAGAGAAAGACAGAAAAAGAAAAAAACAAGTCTATAGTTTTAAGAACTGAAGAAACTGTAGGCCATTGATTTTGAAAATGTGATTCCTACAAAAACAAGAACCTAACACACAAATAGATATTTTGACAAAAAAGCAAAAGTGAAGCTGAGACAGCCATCAATTAAATTGCACTCAGGATATTAGAGAAGAAAAAGAATATGAGAATGATGTCAATTTAAGGATTATGTGTAAGTATCAAATGACAAATGTTTCTCAGAACTCAGTGTTAAGATCAACAGAATCATTTTTACCATTTTTAATGAGCTGATTCAGAGATCCCTCAAAATTCAAATCATTCTTTGAAGTCAGTCTAATTGCAATAGCATCCTTTCATCACCTATATGTAATCCACCACCTATATGCGGTCTGAGATCTAAAACTGCAAATATCAATAAAGCTTCTTCCCAGGATGCTGTCATTTAACAGAGGAAACAAGATAATGGCTTAGAAATATTCATTAGAATTGAAAGGAAAATGCTTAAGCCTTAATTATTTCCACGTTAGAAAAGCGACACAGAACTAATGCTGGCAATGGTCATGTCTGCCCAGCTCTAGTCCCGAGACCTTCCTTCTCAAACATGCACCATCTCAACCACCCCTGACATTTACAAACATGCCTCTGAGGAAGCAATTCAAAGTCATTATCCTATTATGGCTAAAAAATACTACAAAACAAAAGAGAACTTTTAAAAGCACATGAGAGGTTTTATAAATACAGCAAATATTAAACCCTTGAGAGAAATGACATTCATACTCAGAGTGAAAAGAAGTCAAAAGGAACTATATTCAATGATTAGTTCCCACCCATCATTAATAGTCAGAACTCATACGTTCATTCAGCCAGTCACAGAGTAAATGATTATTGAAGACCTACCCTGGGCCAACACAGCTGAATTAAAATAGACACAGCCCCCAACCTCAGGAAGTTTCAAGTCTGGCCAAGGAAAATACAATAAAAATATGTCCGAAATAAATGAAAACTACATCTGTGACAAATGCTCTTTAGGAAGATGACACCATAAACCGAAGCATAAAACAAGGGCACATGACTTGCCAGCATCGGTGCAGGGACCGAAAGTTTCCCACAGAAATCTGTAAAGGGGTGAAAGAAAAGGAGTGGAGGAATTTAAACACGCCACGCGCATTCTTCAAAATTTTCATTTTCTAGGCTTAGAGCTTTCAAACTAAATGTGGAGGGCACAGACTGTATTTTATTCCTCTAGGTATTGGCAGTATCTGTGACCAATGGCACACTGGAAGGTGCAAATCATAATCTGCCTTAACATATTCTGCTGAAAAGAATGGAAAGCCTACAAGTAACATAGACTACCTGAAGTATTTACGTTTTGTAAAATATAGTCCACATCTATCCTTGCCACAAGTTTGACCAAAACGCTTGCCACTAATTTGATCAAAGCACAGTATCTACACACAAAAGATGACCATGAAAGTGGGATAGAGCTTGGCTGGATCAGTGTCCATCTTTTCCAGAGGAAGCCAAGCCCCATGGGAAGCAGCAGCAATAGGTGCAGGCACTGGGTGAACTCCAACAGAGTACTTGGCACGCGAGAGCCAGGGCTGACTCACAATGTGTCCAAATGTGCCTACAGCATTCTGCACAAGGAAGTAGCTCGGATGTTCATTAAAAGAAGGGGAGGTGGTCATAAAAATACTACAGCCCTGCTGATGAGGAGCTGAGGATAAAATGATTACCAAAACAAGCATCGGGGCAACCCTCTGTCACTCACAAAACACAAGTACAAAGAAAGTGCCTGTGCTTTTCTTACCAACCTAAAAGGCCCTGAGAAATCTCAGATTAGTTTGATTTACGACTGTAAATGTCATCCTTACCCCCATGGCGTGGGACTGCCTTACCCTTACAGGGGAGAGTAGTTTCTAATGACCACTCTTTCGGTTAGGTCCACAAAAAGAAAGAATATAAAATGCAGAGTGATGTGTTGTTCTATGATGTGAATTCCCTCCCCAGTACATGTCTACCCTTTTCCTTTTGGGCATACAGAGGTGCCTGGCTTCTGCCCTTTGAGAAAGGTCTACCGCATGGGGACAAAGATGATCCACAGTGCCAAGTCCTGAGCAGTGCCTCTTACACTTGGATAGGACTTGTCTGAGCAATCCTTGGTGGTCCCGCCCTTCTGAGAGAATATTCAGAAGCCAGCAAGTCTACATGAGACCAGCAAAAAAGCAGCTCCCTTGTGAGTTTTCCCGCACTGGGGAAAGGGAACTTTCTGAATCATCTCTGTGCCCAAGCCAACTTTATTAAATGGAGCTTTGTTCCCAACGGAATTTTTAATGGAGACATCATTGGTAATATGCAACATGCTTTACAGTGGTTGGTGATGCTAATCAATGTGGTTAAAGGAGAAGAAAACAGCCTCCCCTCTCAGATTCTGAAATCAAATGTGAGATACTCCTACCAGTAAAAACACATTTATAAAATGGAAAAAGACATAAAGCTGGAAGATAGCTAATGAAAGCGTTTCCACAGACTTCAACAAATTTTTACTGAACACCTTTTATGTAACACGCACCTAATTATGTCATTTTTTAAGAAGCCATACATTCACTCTTACTATGTAGTTGAGGAAACAGGGACTCCCAAGCTTTGAGACACTCCCCGGGTCATGCCCTACTAAGAGAAAAAGTGAAGCTTCAAACCCAGATCTGTCTGACACCACTGAGAGAACCTTTTTCCAAAGAAAAATAAAGTAGGGAGGGGGGCAACCTGAAGCAACATGGCATCACAGGAAAATCGCCACATAGAAAGCAATCAAGCTGCCACAGCTTCCCAAACAGAGGGGCAGGAACCCTGTGGGAGTCAGCGGTACAGCCACACAAGATCAAGATCAGGCTCTAAGGGAGGCTTCAAGACAGGACAGTCACAACTCAAAGGAATGCAGATATGCACCCAATTGGAAAAGCTATCTAAGCAGGACTGCTTACAAACTGAGAAGGCCAACCAACACCAGCACTGCCATTTCGAAACACAACTACCCGCAGAATAGAACATACTGGTGAGATTTCAGAAGGACTGGCTTAAGACCTACCAGATCTTCTACTGCTGTTGTAACTTAGCTATAAACCCTTTTCTGAGTACCAGTGTTGTAAAACCTGTATAAACAACTGAAAAGGTCTACTGTGGAAAAAAACAGTTAGTAAATTAATAATTTACTCTGTAATTTGTGTTATGCAGACCACTAATTTGTTTTAATTAACAGCCATTATTAACAGTAAACACAGGAAATTACGTTTGAATTTCATAGACATGAACTGACCGAACATGTGTTCATGTTAGGATGCACTAGTTGGCCAGTAATTTCCCAGATTAATAGTGATGACTCGAAGATAAGATTGTTATTTGAGCCTATGTGGAAGTCTCTTGTTAAAAATATAACTAGGTAGGGGCACCTGGGTGGCTTGGCTGGTTAAGTGTCTGCCTTCGGCTCAGGTCATGATCCCAGGGTCCTGGGATGGAGCCCCATGTCAGGCTCCCTGCTCAGCTGGGAGCCTGCTTCTCCCTCTCCCTCTGCTGCTCCGCCTGCTCGTACTCTCGCTCTCATTCTATCAAATAAATAAAACCTTTAAAAAATATATATATAACTAGGTAAATAATTCACTGGTTGTTCTTCTCACTTTAGACATCAACCAAAATTCACCTCTAGCTAACAGACACATACATAAACATTATATAAAATGCTTTATAAAGAAAAACTGGTATTCATTTAACTGGTATTAAACTACTAGTCCAATCAAAAAACTTCTACAATGATAACAACAAAAACACTGACTAGAAGAGTATTATATACAGCCAAAATTGTCATGTGTATTTTTTACCAAAAAAATTTTAAAAACAATTAACATGATTACAATATTTCCCATTAATGAAAAATTACATTGTAGGCAGATGAGTAGAGGAGGGAAGAATACCTAACATTTCACCATTTATCATGGACAGTCACTTCGATGGACACAATTGTGGTTCTTATCCATCTAACATATTACATCGTCAATATCATTTCATGTAGGTACAAATTCCTTTCTGAATCAATCAAATTCTGTCTTCAGTAAAGGGTAACTAAAATGATTTTTTTCCTTTGCCGTGCTGGCCCATGTACTGTATCATTTAAAGGGAAACAAAACAACATATTTGATTAGGTGGAATTTTATTTTAACATTTGAATAGCTATAATGTATTTTAAACGCGTCTACTGAAAAGTTAGCAATCTGCACGCTTATTAAGGTAGGTAAAAGTAAAGAATCCATTTTCACACATACAATCAATTTCACCAAGCAATATATTTGTTTGTTCATTCCAAAAGCAAAAAGGAAAGGCATGTAATCTGAAGAGACAATCATAGTTCCAAGAATTTTTACAGTTGGTCCTGAAGAATATTTACAGGCATGTCATTGCACAGATGGAGGTTGACCCAAAGAGAATAATTTCTTCTGGAGAAATTGAAACTCTCTACTTAAAATTTAAAAAGGACACTAAATTCCTTGTAAATATATTTTAAAAAATATTTCAACGTCTCTAGGAATTAAACCTTTGATTGGGAAGAAGTATTTTTAAAATTTCCCTTCCTTCTTCCTAAAAGAGGGTTTTGTTTTTGTTTTTGTTTTTGTTTTAAATCTAAGAAGGAATAGAAATAAACCTGTTTGGGGAAATCTGGAAATATTCCCTAATAATGCATATTTTCTTCTTATGTTTCCTTTATTTTTCTCATTCAGTTTTCTTTTTTGTTCTATTCCTTCCTCAAGAACTTATTCTTACCTCTGATTGTAGGATTATCACCACCAAGCAAAAAGGTACTACCTGCCATGGGTAAATCATAAATTCAATGGATCACACCATTATGGAGCTTTAAAGAGCTTCTTAACTTCTCACATTATAGGTATGAATGAACAAGAAAGCAAATAGAGGTTAAAAGATTTATTTGATACCATATAGCAAGAAAGTGATGAAATTAGCACAAGAACCTAGTATTCATGCAAACCCAAACCACCTAAATGAAATTAAATGTAAATCAGCCAAGAATAAACCATCACTTCTTTTCAAAGAGAAAGGCCTCTGCTAGCCAAACATTTTGCTATCCACTTAACCATATTAATGTTAAATCATCATCATCATTGTCATCACGATTATATCACCATCATCAAAGTCTTGAGAAGGCAACTATTTAATCTAGAAAATGAGAGAGAACAATCTATTCCTAGTAGAGAATACATTGAACTCAAAACCCTTGGACAAGAGTGCAAGAAGGAGAAATCTAATAGCTAACCAATGCTTCCTAAGACCAGACGTCACTTCAGGACTCTGAAGGAAGTTTTTAAAACAACCATCTGAGAACAAATGATAACATTTAAAAAATTATCATCCATTAAAGGAATCTGAAAGTTGACTCACAAGGGAAAGGAATTTTGAGCTTATTGCCAATATTTGCATGGAAAGTAAAAGCTATTACCATATTTAAGAGGCAAAAATAAACTTTAACATTCATAGAGTGAAAAGGATGGGCAAGAAATAATAAGTTATCTCTAATCAGTAAATTATTTCAAATGGCATCTGATAGCTGTTGACTGTTGCCAAGCCACATTACGGATCATTCCAGTAAGCTGGCTATAAAACAAAACAATTACCAATGTTAATTATCTGCTGCAGAAATACTCATGATTTAGAGTGAACTGAAATGCCTCCTTGCTGCTGCACTGTCCCAAACATTCTTAGCGAGTACACCATTCACATCATTCTGCAGGGTTAGGAAAGGTCTGGGGTAACATGAGATGCGTAATATCTTTAAGTACACAAAACATCCATGCCTGAAAAATTGGGCAAATAATCTCTGGGAGAGGCAATGTCCTGTGTTCACTAAATCCTATGTCTTCCCGAACACACAGATGGATTCCAAGGTCCCAAGACAACGGAGAAGCATATACCTTTTGGTATCAATTCTTACATCAGTAGTAGTTTAACACAACAGATGCTGACTTCTCATCCATATCACAGAATATGGAGAAGAGCAGGAGATCCTGCTCCAGTCACTGAGGGCCAAGGCTTGTTAAACTATTGTGCCCAACAATCTGCTAAGGCTTCATCCTCCTCTTACACTCAATCCACACGTGCAAGAAACAAACGTGCATGAAAGTCAAGAAGAAAAGTTTCATGGTCAAAGCCCTGAAGTGACATACATCACTTCCATCCACACCCCATTCTCAGGAACTCAAGTGTATGATCATACCTAAGTGCCAGGGAGGCTGGAAAATGTGGTCTAGCTGTGTGCCCAGAAGGAAAGGAATTTGGTGAACTTACAGAAGTCTATACCACAGCATCTTTTAACATTATTAACACATTTGGCTTACTGTAAAATTTAATTAGTTTGAAACTCTCCATTAACTATAGAACTTCAGTTTTCCAATGCCTTTCATTAGAAATTAACGGCAGAGAAAAACAAATATCCATACAGGCATGCCTTGGAGATCTTGCAGGTTCAGGCCCAGACTACTGCATTAAAGCAAATAAAGCATGCAATAAAGTGAACCAAACAAATTTTTGTTTCCCAATGCATATAAAATTTTATTTACACTATACAGTAGCCTATTAGGTCTGCATCAGCATTATGTCTAAAAGAACAAGGTGCACACCTTAATTAAAAAATACTTTGTTGAGGGTGCCTGGGTGGCTCAGTCGTTAAGCATCTGCCTTCGGCTCAGGTCATGATCCCAGGGTCCTGGGATCGGGCCCCACATCGGGACACCTGCTCAGCGGGAAGCCTGCTTCTCCCTCTCCCACTCCCCCTGCTTGTGTTCCCTCTCTCGCTGTGTCTCTCTCTGTCAAATAAATAAATAAAATCTTAAAAAAATAAAAATAAAAAAAAATTCTTTGTTGTTACAAAACACTATCCAACATTTGAGCTTTCAGTGAGCTGTAATCTTTCTGCTGATGGAGGGTCTTGCCTTGATGTTAATGGCTGTTCACCGATCAGGGTGGTGGCTGCGCAAGGCGGGGGTGGCTGTGGCAGTTTCTTAAAATAAGATAGCAATGATCCGCCGCATTCGCGGCTTCTTCCTTTCACGAATGATTTCTCTGTAGATGAGATGCTGTATGATAGTCTTTTGTCAGCAGGAGAACTTCTCTCAAAATTGGAATCAATCCCCTCAAACCGTGCCACTGATTTACCAACTTAGTTCATGTGATCTTTTAAATCCTTGGCCGTCATTCCAACCATCTTCGCAGCATCTTCACCAGGAGCGGATTCCATCTCAGGAAACCACTTTCTTTGCTCATCCGTAAGAAGTCAGTCCTCATCGTGAAAGTTCTATGGCAAGACTGGCAGCAAGTCCATCACACATGCAGGCTCCACTTCTAATTCTGGTTCTCCTGCTGTTTCCACCACATCTGCAGTGACTTCCTCCACGGGAAGTTGGAACCCCTCAACGTCCTCCATCCGGGCTGGAATCACCTGCTTCCAAGCACCTGGCCATGCTGTCATGTTGACTTCTTCCCTGGAATCAGGAATGTCTTTAAAGGTCGCTACAATGCTGAATCCTTTCCAGAAGGTTTTCAGTTTCTTTTGCCCAGTTTCATCACAGAATCACTGTTTCTGGCAGCTAAGGCTTTACGAAATGTATTTCTTAAGTAATAAGACTTAAAGTTGAAATGACTCCAGCAGAAAAGATGCTGTGTTCGCAGGCATGAAAACAACATTCATCTCGTTGCGTGCCTCCATCGGAGGGGCTCTTTGGCAACCAGGTGCCCTGTCAATGAGCAGCAATATTTTGAAAGAAGTCGTTTTTTTTTTTTCTGAGGTCTCAACAGTGGGCTTAAAATATTCAGTAAACCATGTTGTAAACAGATGTGCAGTCATCCAGGCTTTATTGTTCCATTTGCAGAACACAGGCAGAGTAAGTTTAGCATCACTCTTAAGGGCCCCAGGATATTCAGAATAGTGGAACAGCACTGGCTTCAACTTAAAAGTCACAAGCTGCGTTAATCCCCTCACAAGAGGGTCAGCTTGTCCTTGGAAACTGTGAATCCAGGCACTGACTTCTCCTGTGTAGCTATGAAAGTCCTAAATGGCTTCTTCTTCCAACATAAGGCTGTTTCGTGCCCACTGAAAATCGGCCACTTAGTGTAGCCACGTTCTGACCTTGGCTAGATCTGGGTAACCTACTGCAGCTTCCGCATCGGCACCTGCTGCTTTCTCCCTGCACTTTGACGTTACGAAGACGGCTTCTTCCCTGAAACCTCATGTCCCAATCTCTGCTAGCTTCAGACTCTGCTTCTGCAGCTTCCTCACCTTCCTGAGCCTTCACGGAATTGAACAGTTAGGTCTTTGCTGTGGATTAGGCTTTGGCTTAAGGGAATACTGTGGCTGGTTTGATCTTCTATCCAGACCACTCAAACTTTCTCTATAATCAGCAATAAAGCTGTTTCACTTTCTTATCATTTGTGTGTTCACTGGAGTAGCACCCGAAATTTTCTTTAAGAACTTTTCCTTTCCATTTACAGCCTGGCTAATTAGTGGTGCAAAAGGCAAGCCTAGTTTTTGACCTACCTCGGCTTTCGACGTGCCTTTCTCACTAAGCTTAATGATTTCCAGCTTTTGATTTCAAGTGAGAGACGTGTGACTCTTCCATTCACTTAATCACTTAGAGACCATTGCAGGGTTATTAACTGGTCTAATTTTAATACTGTTGGGTCTCAGGGAATAGGGAGGCTGGAGGAGAGGGAGAGAGACCGGGAACAGTCAGTGAAGCAGTCAGAACACACACATTTATCCATAAAGTTCCCCATCTAATGGGCGCAGTTCATGGCTCCTCAAAATAATTATAACAGTAGCATCAAAGATCACGGACCACAGATCACCATAACAAATATAACAATGAAAAAGTTTGAAACGTTGCAAGAATTACCAAAATGAGACAGAGAGACCCAAAGTGAGTAAATGACATTGGGGAAATGATCCCGATGGGCTTAGTCAACACATAGGGTTGCCATAAACCTTCAATTTGTAAAAAATGAAATATCTGCAAAGCACAATAAAATGAGGCATGCCTGTAATTTTAAAGATTTCAGTAATCCCAAAACTTTCATGAAAAACTGTTCAGTCCAGCTGTCCTTCCTCCTTCAAATATTACACTGAAACATTCATTATGAAAACTGTTAACATATTTTAATTGGACAGAATGAAAAAGGGAACAGCTTGGACATGAAAAATAAAAGCCGATTCATCTACTTAGTCACATTCCTTAATACTATTCCAAAGCTACAGAAGTTTTAGAGCATGATACGGATAAACAGAAAATAAGAAATATGTCAAAAAAAGAAAGAGTACATTATAAGAACTGCTTGGGGAAAAAAAGACCGAAAAATCAGCACACAGCTTTAGCAGTTTTATTTAATCATTACATGTTGCATACAAAGGCATGATTTCTTATCAACCAGTAAGAACTTTTCTTTTCACTATAGGGAAAACATTGTCTATTAATTCACTCAGTCTTGCTAAATAAGACCCTATTGCGTGGGGGAAAAAAATTCTAAAAAGTTACCAAGGAAGGAGAAAGATTCAGCCAGGAAATATTATCAATCTCATTCCCATATTAGTATAGGCTATTTCCACTATATTCCCCATCCACCTGAACTAATCAACTGCAGACAAAGGAAGGCAGAGAACAATACAACGGTTAAGAAGTCACAGGCACCTGACGTCAGGAATTCAGAGAAAACGGAAGGGAAGATTCAGTGAACTGAACAGTCTCTCAAGAACGTCAGTTCTGGGGGGCACCTGGCTGGGTCAGTGGGTAGAACATGTGACTCTTGATCGTGGGGTCTTTAGTTCAAACCCCACGTTGGGCATAGAGCTTACTTTAAAAAAAAAAAAAAAAGTCCTGTGCTCTGAGATAAATTACTGAATGAGTGGAACATAACACAAGCCACAATTAGCTTAATGCTTCTGAAACTGCTGGCCAATTTTCCATATTTCAATAAGTCATCTATGGGCGCCTGGGTGGCTCAGTCGTTCAGCATCTGCCTTCAGCTCAGGTCATGACCTCAGGGGTCCTGGGATCGAGCCCCGCATCTGGCTCCCTGCTCGGCGGGAAGCCTGCTTCTCCCTCTCCCACTCCCCCTGCTTGTGTTCCCTCTCTCACTGTCAAATAAATAAATAAAATCTTTAAAAAAAAAACGTAAAAAAAATAAGTCAGTCATCTATCAGGGTAGGACTGCATGACAAAAGCTAACACGACCTCTGCCAAATAAATACATACATACATACATACATACATACATAAAATTTTAAACAGTTAAGTCTCCTGCACCCACTAGTGTTTAAATGGCATGTTTTCTGAAACCCAGGAGGCACCCACTGCTACAGTCTCCTAACAAAAACTACAGTAAGAAAGACAGACTTCTCTTAAGAGCACAACAACTGCTATTGAAAAGTTTTGCACAGCGAGATATTAAAGGACTGGAAGGATTTTATTCCAACTCAAAAATGTTTCATACATAATCCCTGAGGAAGGTAAAAAACCAATTATTTTTACCTCTTATAAATCACTTTGTTAGATCACTAGATTGCTCTTCTCCCCACAAGCAGCGGAGGACACAAAAGATGTGTTAGAGCAAGGAAAAAGGAGTGCCATTATTGGCTGTGCAAATTGTGCGCTGCAAAAGGGCTCCAGGCTACGGGCTCCCAAGAGAGCCATTATCCAGCTTGCACTCTGTCTGCCCAGTAAGACTTGCACCCCAGCACTGCTCAGCTAGGAGGGAGGGAGCCCATTTTCTCATTATCAAAGATCCATGTCAAATAGCTAGGCTGAGGGGGAGGCAAAGAAGAAAGATGATCTCAAAAGCATGGTCTGTTTCAAGGAAATACAGACCTTCGTGGTGTCAGGGGTTATTGATCCAATATTTATTCGTACGCTTTTCTATAGAAATCTGATATTTACCTCGGAACATGCCTCCCCCAAGTCAAGACTATCTGCTCCAGTTTCCCCTGCATCCAGGAATTATGATATGATCACATTCTGGTCAATATGGTATACACAAAAGCATCCTGTAGCAGATCCTGGGATCCTCCTCTAAAAGGCAGCTGGTAACTGTACCTTTACTGCTGTCTTTCTCCATTCTTCCTCCTTGTCAGGAACAGGAATACCACACCTTGGCCCATAAGGAAGGGATGAGAGGAAAGGGCCTGGGTCCCAGAGCAGGCCACCCCTGAAAGACCTACATGCCAAGGAAAAAACCTCCCACTTAAGCCAACGGTATTATAAGCTTTTTGTTAATTGCAGCCAAATTACTACGTGAAGACCCTGGAGCTTGAGGAACTGGAAACAGGGGAGCAAGAGGGACCCAAAACACACAACTTCCCTTGACACATGGCCTAGATCCCTACTGAATGAATGCAAACCACTGCCCGAGTTAGACCCTGACAGTGAAACTGTGAAATTGTAAAATTGTGCAAAAATTCATTGAGTTTTACCAAAGTTCTTACGGATGGTCAAGCTCCCAGATTTTAAAATTAATTTTAATTGGTCACAGCTGTATGATTCCTCGATGATGATACCCTCAATTTCTCAACAACTTCCCATGGGAAATCAGCCTGTTTGTCATCAACAAATTCCCCTCACCTCTTGAATCGTTTCCATCCGCATCCAAACACACTCTGGTATAATCTACTTGTAATTCTTCCAAGCTACCATAGTTCTGTCCTGTTAATATAATCAACAACCTCCATGACCCCAAAGCCAACGATCACTTCTCTCTATCACAGATGAACTCTCATTAGCACTGGACAGTTAATGACGTTCTCTTTCTTGCAACACTTTCTTTCTTGGCTTCCATGACACCATACTCTTTCAGTTTCTAGGTCTATGCTCCTGCCTTTAGTTTCAGTGGCTTAACCCATCGTCTTGCTTGACCTCTAAATTATGCAATGTTCCTGCAACCTCTTCTCTATCTGCATAAATGTTACATCATCTGTTCCTGGGCTTAGATATCACCTCTATTTCAACAAACCTCAAATCCCTTCTTCTTACTCTGACTTCCCACTTGAACTCCAGGTAAAAATCGAACTTCCTATCTGAGCTAGCTGTTCATTCCCTATTCTACTACTCCCAAACCGGCTCCTTCCTAGACTTCTCTATCTTTACCATAGAAATACTTGCTCAGGCCAAAAACTATGCAATCGGGATTACTCCTTTCCTTCCCTCACCCGCCCCCACATCTGACACCACTTTTGGAAACTATCCACTGCTCTGCATTTCCTCGTCTTTAACCCCAAGGCAAGCCACATCAGCTTTCCCCTGAACCTCAATAATGCCTCGATCCCATCTTCCAAAATAGCCATTGTGTGCAGAGAGGCCAAAGTGATCTATTTATAAATTAATATAACTTGTTTATATATTTACGAATTCTGTAACTTTCCTGCTTAAAACCCTCCAATGACCTCCTGTGTAGTTAGAATAAAATTCAAATTTCTTAAAATGCCCAACATGATCATACCCTGCCTACTTTGCCTTGTTCACTACTGTTAACACAGCGCTGAGAACAGTGGCTGACACACGGTGGGTGTGCAATCTCTATTTGTCAAATGAACCAATAATGTAATAAATATAAAACACATGGTAAACTTACAATATATTTATTCAAACACACCTTACATTCATTAGTAGCAAGAAACTAAACATTGTATCAAATTCCTTTAATCTGAGAATCTCAGTGTTGCAGAGGCATCAGTTCACTTAATCATCAAACTCTTTGATGAGCAAGTAAAGAACCATGATATTCACTGTATTGACACAACTATTAAATTGGAACTATCCTACAAACAATGAATCATGGAACACTACATCAAAAACTAATGATGTAATGTATGGTGATTAACATAACAATAAGAAATTTTTTAAAAAGAAATAAAAACTAGGCAAAGTAGAAAGAAAAAAAAAATTGGAAGTATCCTGGGGCGCCTGGGTGGCTCAGCCATTTAGCCTCTGCCTTCGGCTCAGGTCATGATCCCAGGGTCCTGGGATCGAGCCCCACATCGGGCTCCTTTCTCAGCAGGAAGCCTGCTTCTCCCTCTCCTACTCCCCCTGCTTGTGTTCCTGCTCTCGCTCTCTCTCAAAAAATAAATAAAAATCTTTAAAAAAATAATAAAAATAAATAAAAATAAATAAATAAATAATAAATAAATCAGAACTATCCTACATCATGTAATTATTATCTCTCTTAGAAAGCTCTGTACAACATCATCAAGCCAGCTTCCTTTGTAATTTGACAGAATTCTAATGTAAGGAATAACAGCTTCTTCTTTTCTTCAAAAAAGGCTCCGACTTGACAATTCTCAGCCTCCATGTGGAAACACAAGAGTCTCATATAGCCATTTTGAAGCACAGCAAAGATGAGGCAAGAATTACTCATTTTAGTAAGGCATAATAAACTTGAGATTCTTGCTACAATGTCAGTTTCATTCATTCATGTACTTTCACAAGTGGGAGTTAAAAGAGGAATGGTAGAATTACAAGTAGAAAGCTGGGAACCAAAAGCTTACAGTAAAGATCTAATATAGTATTCATCTATAAAGAGCAGATGAAAAAGCCGGAATTCTTCTTGTACTTAACAGGAGAATGAGAAAACAACTCTGTACCTATCTGTGCTGTGATAACCTAATAGTTAAAATTTCCAGCTACATGCAGGCACAGGAATTTGCTACGATATGTCAAAAGGTAAACATGCTATGTATTTTAATTTAAATACTAGCTTTTTAAAAATATTATCTTAATTAACACTTCCTTGTTCGCCATGTTACTGTTGCCTGTAACGCAGTGGTCTGAATAATCGTTTAAAAAGAAACATTTGGGGAGCACCTGGGTGGCACACTCTGTTAAGCGTCTGACTCTTGGTTTCAGCTCAGGGTCGTGGGCTTGAGCCGAGGGTCGTGAGGTAGAGCTGAGTGGTGTGGGGCCCCGCAGCAGCTCCGCAATCAGTGCGGAGTCCACTTAAGACTCTTTCTCCCTCTTCCCCTGCCCCTCCCCCACCCTGTGCTCACTCTCAGGCTCTCTCTAATAAATAAATAAAATCTTTAAAAAAGAAAAATTTTTAAAATTTTGATAATCATATTATCTTTTCCCTAACAAATGACCACTTTGGTAATCTTTATTTGCAATATTTCGTTTTAAGAAAAGGTTTGTATGAATATGAGGACACTGATGTACACACACCCAAATAGGTGTGAATTGCAATTTCCTTTCCTCCCCCAAAATGGGGAAGGAGTTCATGGAAGTATGAGTAAATTCTTAGAAAATTCATAAAAAGATAAGAGAATGCATAAAAATTTGTCCAAAATTATGAAATTTATCCATTGTGACTATTTTGGCAGGGTGTGGAGGAGCATTTTGTCTCCTGCCTACTGCTCCACCATTAAGATAATATAGAGTTAATTTTACTTGAACTAAAAAAAAAAGATTACATGAAAAGATTACTAAAGAGAACAAAAACTGTGGGTGCTTTTCATAAAGACCACGTGCTAGTCTTGGCTGAATTTATGCTACTGTTTGCAGTCTTTTGAGGGTACTGAAATGAGAGGAGGCACTGCCATCGGTCAAAAATTAATATGCTGCTTGGGTTAAACGTGGCTGGCTGACCACTGATTTTGGTTTCCTGATAAACCCTTACCAAAAGAAGAGCAAAGGGTGGGGGGGGGGGAATGACATAAATTCATGAGGACAGGAAGAAAAGGGGAGCCATCAGTGGAAAGAAAATTTCCAACACTTTCAAAAAAAGAAAAGGGGCCAGAACAGTGTTAAGTAATTTTAGAGAGTAGAAACTCTGGTGGTGGACTACCTGTAAGAATGTATCTCAAGGAGAAGAGAGGCAGTTTGCCACCTTAAGACATTGGATAGGTTCAGAACTTGAGCCACAGTAAGCTGGAGGGAGGCTAAAATCAGTGGGCTGCAGACTACACAGAACTGAAGGCCCAGGTCCTTCCCTGGTGACTCCTATCAGTCTACACACCCTGCTCATACCCCACAACCTCTAAAAACCTTGCCAGGAACTTCACTACCCAGGGCTCATTTCTTCCTTTGTAAAAAATCTATTATTTGTTTTCTATTGCTGCTCTAACAAATTACCACAAACTCAATGGCTTAAACTGACACACATTTATTATTATCTTGTAGTCCTGGATGACACAATTCCAACATGGGTGTGACCAAGCCAAAATGAGGTTGTCAGCAGGGCCACATTCCCCTCAAAGGCTTGAGAGGAAAACTAGGTCTCTGCATTTCCAGCTTCTAGAGGCTGCCTACATTCCTTGGCTCATATGGTTTTCCTCCACCTTCACAGTAAACAGCACAGAGTCTGCAAATCTCAGACTCTCCCCATCTGCTGCCTTTATTACATCTGCTACTCTGACTCGTCTCCTGCCTCTTATGAGGATCCTTGTAATTACCCTGGGCTCACCATGGCAATCCAGGATAATCTCCCCATCTCAAAATCTCAGTTTAACCATATTGGCAAATGCCTTTGTATCATGCAAGGGAACATATTCACTGGTCCAACAATGAGGATGTGGACGTGTGGTGGCTGTTACACTGTCTACCAAATTACCTTGTCAGATTATTGAAAAGACTGAGATTGTCCACATAACAATAATAGCTGAAGTTTAATGAGCATTGAAGATATGCCAAGCACTTCTCTTAACCCCTTAGAGATTTAACTCATCGCAACCTCACAACAGCCCTATGACATACAAACTACCATCACCCCCATTTTATGGGGGTGATGAGGAAAATACAGCACAATTACTACACCTGAAGTCACATACCATGTATCTGACAGAAGGGGGATTCAAAATCCAATCCTCACCCTCTTAACCACTCTGGTAAACACTGAGTAAATTTTAGTTGTTGTTATTACTATTATAGCACTGTACCAAATTTATTACATAAATCTCATGCCATGAACATAAAAACAAAATGAAGATCAAGCCCAATATTAACATTAAAACTTCTTTAAAAACATTTTATGTGCCTCTCACTTTCCCATTTTAAATATTCCTTATACCAACTTTAACTTTTCTTTTTTTTTTTTTTTTAAGTAGGCCCCAACAAGGGGCTCAAACTCACAGCCCTGAGATCAAGACCTGAGCCGAGATCAAGAGTCAGAGCCACCCAGGCACCCCTAAAGATTCCTCATACCACTATAAAAACTTTCCTTCTCCTCCTCCCTACCAGCTCTATATGTGGTTCCCATCCCACAAGGTCCCAAGGCTCCCCGCACTTGTCTGTACTGTCACTTGTAACATTATTATATATTTTAACGTCTGCCTCTTTCTCTGGCCCTTGACCTGTGAGTGTCTTGAGGACTGGGACTTCTCCAGACTCAAGGGGGCCAGTAGAGCCTGGTCCACAGGGCTTATTGAATGAATGAGTGAAGAAACAATCAACTGCAGTAATTAAAAAACCTGGTAGGTTGTTTGGCCAAGAATCTTTAACAAATGCTACCCATTTTGTACACTTCTTAAAATATCTCCATATATTAACATAAAAATCAGTATGAATCTGAATAGATTCCAAAATGTTCCTGTTTATTTTGTTTCTGCAATCAACAATAATCAGAGAATGAAAAACATGAACATTTTCTTTTATTATAGGTGCTTTTCAAGTCAGTATATATTCACTGTGGAGAAACAGAAAACCTTTTCCAAAAGTTCTTTTCTTTTAATAAAATGCCAAATATCTATTTCTGAATACAGCTCAGGGATAAGTCTACAAAATGTTAATAAATAGCCAAAGGTCAGCATACATTGTTTGTTCTTATTGCTTCGGACATAACATAATTTAGTTTTTGCCATTCCACTTTGTAATCTACTTCAAACCATCTTGAACAAAGTGAAGATTAATACAACTTTAAACTGATAAAGAAGAAAATCATACTGTACCATAAATATTTGTCAGAGATGGAAGAAATAATGAGATCCTTCGGGAAGTAGATAAATCAATTTTGCAAAAAACCCTTTAGATTTTTATTTCTCCAAAGGTTTATCATTATTGCAACAATGCTAGACAAATAACCTGGTTATCATTTACTCCACTGGCTTTAACGCCAAAAGAGGGTTAACAAGTGTATTAATAATCACTATGGAAAATGGAAATAAAAGATAAAGCAGTAATATGTTTCACCAATGACGCTTTCGGCTGCAAGTGTCAAAAATCCAAACCGAATGAACTTTAAAAAATAAGACCTTGATTTTAAGTACAGAAACGCATGCTGAAGTATAGCTGTTGGGGGTGGGGGAATAAGGGTGAAGTACTCCACGATTGTTTAATTGTTTAATTCAGCAGGTCAACAATGTCATCAAGGACTCAGATTTTTCCCATCTTTGCTCTCTTAGGATATACCAGTCTCACCTCTGGGTTAACTTCTTGTGTGGTTCACAGGGTAGCTGCTGCAGTCCCAACATGACATCCAGACATGAGGCTTCCTGTGTGTGCTTCTTTCTTTAAGAGCATGGGATGAAGAATTCCTCAAATCAGTGAGATCATATGATACATGTCTTTCTCTGACTGACTTATTTCGCTCAGCATAATACCCTCCAGTTCCATCCACGTCGTTGCAAATGGCAAGATTTCATTCCTTTTGATGGCTGCATAATATTCCATTGTACATATATGTACCACATCTTCTTTATCCATTCATCTGGTGATGGACATCTTGGCTCTTTCCACAGTTTGGCTATTGTGGACATTGCTGCTATAAACACTGGGGTGCACGTACCCCTTCGGATCACTACGTTTGTATCTTTGGGGTAAATACCCAGTAGTGCAATTGCTGGGTCATAGGGTAGCTCTGTTTTCAACTGTTTGAGGAACCTCCATACTGTTTTCCAGAGTGGCTGTACCAGCTTGCATTCCCACCAACAGTGTAGGAGGGTTCCCCTTTCTCCGCATCCCCGCCAACATCTGTCGTTCCCTGACTTGTTAATTTTAGCCATTCTGACTGGTGTGAGGTGGTATCTCATCGAGGTTTTGATTTGGATTTTCCTGATGCCACGCGATAAAGAAGGTACATATTGAATGGAGCACTGGGTGTTATACACAATGAATCATGGAACACTACATCAAAAACTAATGATGTAATGTATGGTGATTAACATAACATAATAAAATTTTAAAAAAATTAAAAAAAAAAAAAAAGAGCATGGGAGTCGGTTCCAGAAGTCTCGCAGCAGCAAACTCGTACTTTAGAGGCCAGATGTGTGTCCCACAGCCAGCCCTGAATCGATCAGGACAGGGAGGAAGGGGAAGGTGGGCGACTGGCACAAGGCACATGATTGGGTTAAACTAATTTGCTTTCCCCCCTGGCCTGGGAAGGAGGTCAACTCATTTTCACTAAGGGTCATTTCACAAACAAAACTGGTTTTCTCTTTGCATGGAGAAAGAAGTGGGAATCGATGTCTTATAAACAATAATGTTTAAAACATGAGAAACAAATGGTGTCAGAAGAGTCAGCGCTATTACAGGTCCAAGTAGGAAGTTCTGAGGAGGTAAGATAAGGGAACAAATGTTCATATACACATAAATACAGCTGTGTTCACAAGAGAAGGAATTAACATGCCATTTTATAGATGATCAATAACAAGAAACCATTCACTTTCTAAAAAGTAGCTAACATACTAACATACGCTGATGCTAGGAAACATTCAAATATCTGAGTGTATACAAACACACACATATGAATGTGTGTATATGAATATATAAAATAGAGATAGAAAGGAGATAAGAGACAGAGACAGATACACCAAAGCTAGGTAGTCATTCAAACCAGAACCTCTCAGGTACAATAATTTTTCATCAAATAGGTAAGGTTACAAACATGGAAACAAAACTGTTGTTTCAAAAGTCAGTGGCAGGGACGCCTGGGTGGCTCAGTCGGTTAAGCGTCTGCCTTCGGCTCAGGTCATGATCCCAGGGTCCTGAGATCGAGTCCCACATCGGGCTCCTTGCTGAGCAAGGAGCCTGCTGCTTCTCCCTCTGCCTGCCTCTGTCTCTCTTTCTCTGATAAATAAATAAATTCTTTAAAAAAAAAAAGCCAGTGGCAGAGTTACACTGCTAAATCTATTACACTTAAATACTGACACACTGAAAAAGATGAAATCCAAGAATATTTGCACCATAAAGGAACACACACACACACACACAAGTTGTTCCTTATCTTTCTCTAAAAAGTTTCCTACCAGAACAAAAGAGCAGTTACAAAAATGAGAATTAGCAGGACTCAGTAAGAACTGGATACCATTGGGTGTTGAACCCATTCTAATCTCTGATTCTTCTAAATAGAAAGATTTTCTTTTTAAAAAGATATAAATAAGCATCATGTGAGTACTTCTCTGTCACTACTGTGGGTAAAGTTCTAATGCACCAACAACCACAGCCTCATAAATCATCCCAAAATAGATAAAAATCAGTAGAAGAGAGAATCTAAGCAAAGATTCATGTAATTACAAAAAAAATTTTTTTTCAATTTTTACTTCAGGTTGAACCAAACCTGCCAATAGGTCTCCCTTTGAAAACAGTAGGAGAAATGTGCATATAAGTGATGAGGTGATGGAAGGTGCTCATTTTATCGCCTTTAAATAACAGAAAGGAGTATTTTAGGAGTAATGATGTAATGGAATGAAAATATAATAATGAACCCCAGAAAATTATTAATGTGACTTCTCCCCCATTGCCATCTTTTTTCTAGCCAAAATTTGCACACAGCTTGTCTCTGGTTGAAGGGTCATTAAGTTCATGTCACCAACATCCATGAATATATATTATCATTATCGTGTATTCTCTCTCTCTCTCTCTCTCTCTCTCTCCTTCCCCTCCTCCCACATACACATTCATACACACACCCTTCCTTATCGATTCATCCACTCATCTTTGACTCTTGGTCTGTCTACGTTTTTCTCTTTTGGTCTCTTGGTCTTCCCATCTCTCACATTTTTCCCTTTCTTTCTTTTATATTTTCCACAGTAGTAGGGCACAATGACACTGGGCATTCTTTCTGGGAGGAGTAAACTTCTGGATGAGTCCTGAGATGAAACAGTCCTCTCAGCCGTGTGGGGACTGCACTCTGGCGTTTCAGGGATTACTACTGTCCCCCGCTATGATGCCAGCTTATATGATCAGTGTACTTTACCCACCGCCTTATTCTTAAACATCAACAGGCAGGGAAAGATCACTAGATATTTGAGAAAAGCCTCCAGCACAAACAAAAAAAGAAACCTGGAGAAAACACAAACAATGAAGGAAGGAAACTAAGTTTATATAGAGAAATACAGATATTGAATACAGATGGTACCCAACTTAGAATGGTTCTACTTGTAATTATTTTTACTTTGCAATGGTGCAAAAGCGATAATCATTCAGTAGAAACCATACTTGGAATTTTGAACATGGATCCAATAAATTACAGAAAATATTCAAAACTTTACCATAAAATAGAGCTTTGTGTTAGATTGACTGCCCAGCTGTAGGCTAGTGCAAGTATTCTGAGCACATTTAAGGTGGCCTAGGCTAAGTTAATGATGTTCAGCAGGTTACGTGTATTAAATGCATTTTCTTTTTTTTTTTAAGATTTTATTTATTTATTTGAGAAAGAGAGTGAGTGAGAAAGAGTGAGCGAGAAAGAATATAAGTGGCAGAGGGAAAGGGAGTGGGAGAAGCAAGCTCCCCACTGAGCAGGGAGCTCAATGAGGGGCTCAATCCCAGAACCCTGGGATCATGACCTGAGCCAAAGGCAGATGCTTAACTAACCGAGCCACCCAGGCACCCCTTAAATGCATTTTCAACTTAACAATATTTTCAATTTGTGATGGATTTACCAGGATATAATCCCACTGTAAACTGAGTATGATCTGTGCATAAAACAAGAACAAATATTAAGTGTTTTCAAAAGGAAAAAAATTAAAAATTAAGAAAGAACCCTGGAAATAAAAAATATACTGGCAATTAAAAATTCAACAAAGGAGTTGGAAGATAAAATTAAGGAAACCTTGAAAAAGCAGAATAAAGAGATAAAGACATGGAAAATATGAAAATAAAGATAAGAAACATAGAGGATCATTATAGGAAGTTGAAGAGTAGACCCCAAAAAAGGAGTTGAAGGAGGTGAAGAAACACTATCAAAGATATACTACAAGAAAATTTCCTAGAAGGACAGGAGCCTCTACACTAAAAAGATTTATGAATGCCAAGTCTAAGAGTTTTTTTTAATAAAGTTTATTCCTAACCACATCATTGTGAAATTTCAGAACTTGAAGGATAAAGAAAGCTCCGAAAAGCTTCCAGAGAGATACAAAGACAGGTTACATAAAAAGGAATTACAATCAGAAAGATACTGGATTACTCAAAAGCACTGGATACTATATAAGACTATGGGGCAACGTCTTCAAAATTATGAGGAACAATGAGTTCTAACTCAAAATTCCATACTTTCTCTACCATTTAAAACGAGGATCAAATCAAGTTATTTTAGACATGCCCAAACTCAAACAAAAAATGACCTTTAACACAACTTTTCTTTGGCAACCAGAAGAGTATATGTCTTAAAAAAAAAAAAAAAAAAAAAAAGGACGATAACATATCAAACCTACAGAGAATATGGGTCAGAGTCAAGAAAAAAGGACTCAAGAAAAGACTCCAGGATAGGTCAGGAAGTGGGAAGGGATAAGTCTCTGATAATTTATTTGATAAGTTTAACCATTTGGGAAAATTATTGAAAGCCATGACAAATGTTTTAAGATTTTTTTTAAAAAAATAATTGATATCTAGTCAAATAAAAGCTAATGAAAAAAATTCACAGGCAATTTTTAACTCTAGGGAAAATAAAAAGTTGTAGAAGGAAAAACATATAGTTATAATGGTATAGTCACTATAAATGTAATGTTAATTACTGATGCAACCAAAAATTGTGAAATGGCTATATTGAGAGATTATGAGAAAAGATACAAGAGAGATAAATACTAATGTAACATGCATTCAACAGAAACTGTCTAAAATTGTTAAGTCAATAAAGAGCAGTTAAAGTGTATTATTTTAAAATATGGTAAGTACATTGATTATAAACTCACACTGATTTTGTAATTATACATATGTTTGCTTCAACAAATACAGAATTAAAAAAAAAAGAAAACTCCCCACTGATAAAAAAAAGGAGGTATGAACAAAGAAAAACAGGATAAGACCAGCATTCATTCAAATCCAAAAGAAACAGTCAATATAGTCAGTTTTCAAAAGAAAATCTTGGCAAGTAGTATGGTCTTTACACTTGGCTATTTTTCCCTGAAGAGCAGCAGAACATGTCCCCTCATCAATCAATCACTCTCCTTCTCCCTGGAATATCTCTTCGGAATATATTCCAAAGATCAAGTCTTAAAATCATTCAAATATTATATTCAGACATTAAGAGGTTAGATCTTGATGAATTTTAATCAGGAATTTTAATCAAACCTTCAGAAATTGCTGCATTGTCTTTGAGAAAAAATTATGCATTCTAACTAGCTGTTAAGTCTTTTTAATTGTTCCTGTGAAATGAGTATTAAAAAATCTAAATTTAAAAACATCTGCAAAATACAAAAACACCCTCAGCAAATTAGCAAATGAGCAACAACTATAACTTCTATGTATCAAAGAAAGTTCCTTTCCTGCAGGATCTGGACCATGGGAGGTAAATACTGATTAATCATATATTTATGTTAATCGAATGATGAATCATGTACTCTAAAGAACTATGCTTACATTATATATAAACAACAATTTACACTGATGCATGGTTGACAAGTGTCTGATTTATTAAATCAATAAATGCTCTTATAAATGTGTATAAAAAGATTTTATATATCAGTTCACAAAGAACATACTGATTTAGTGAACTACATAAATATATGCAAATCTAACACTTAGACAAGACTACCCAATAAAAAAGTAGCTATATAGATTTTTGTGTAAATTATGAAACCCTTGAGTAACGATTTCATAAGCAAGATATATGCATTCCAGTATATGGAAACTGCAGAAATCAATCACTCCATGCTACTAGCGTCACAATGGACTATAAAAAATGAATTAGGAAATGTTCAGATTAACCAAATTTTATTTAAATAAAAGCACTCTGAAAGCATAAGGTGTTTGACAAAACAAAAAGTATTAATGCTGTTCTTTTTCTTATTAGTAGTAATAATTATTGCCTCCATTTAAATATTTGTGCTTGTGTGAGTTTATTATAACAAGTTATTATTTCTATGTAGAAATTAGAGAGGTTAGACCCAAGATCATGAAGATCCTAGATTCAACCCAAAACTTTTAGACTCAAAACCCTGGTCTTAACCACTAAAATTATTAAGCAGGCTTGTTTCTGGCATTGACCCTCACAAGAAGTTTACAATCTAAAGGCTCCAGGGGTAACCAAATGGGATAGGAAGATGATTAAATGATTTTCAGGTAAATGAAAATTGATACCAGACATGAAAAGTTTTGGATCCCATAAACCAACTATTCAGAACACACAGTTTCTAAAAATATTTAAGGAAAATATTTAAAAAAAAACAATAAAAGATACACAAAAGAATATAAAACTTCACAGAAACAAAGTTCTGAACTTTCAATAAATTTAAAAAATGTTCCAACTCATCAATAATCAGTAGATGCAAATTAAAATAATGGGATATGATTTAACACTATAATATTGGTATGAACTTTAAAATGTAACAAAAACTACTGGCAAGAATCGGGGAAATGGTGACTTTCATTCTCCCTGAAACATAAAATGATACAAACAATTTAGAAAGCAATTTTGAATATCAGCGTATCTTAATCCAACAATTCCACTTTTAAAGTATACCCAAGAGAGAATCTCGTTCAAGTATATATAAAGAGACATAAAAAGATGCTCAATACAATTAATACCTATACTAACTTGAAATAAACACATAATAGTGGAATACAATAATTCCACTACAGTGAAATTGGTATCAGATCATCCAAGGGTTTAAAAGTGAATATATATCATGTTTTATGGAAAAGACACATTTCTGGCATGCTGTATTCAAAATATGTGTGTAGGGGCACTGGGAGGTTCAGGTGGTTGGGCGTCTGCCTTCAGCTCAGGTCATGATCTCCAGGTGCTAGGATCGAACCCCACGTCAGGGTCCCCCTCAGCGGGGAGTCTGCTTCTCCCTCTCCCTCTGCTTCTCCCCCTGCTCAAGCTCTCTCTGTATCTCTCTGTCTCAAATGAATAAAATCTTTAAAAATATATATATGTGTAAAGTGAATAATTCAGGGTCTTCATTTTGAACATAAAATTATTTACTTATGATTTTCTTCAAATTACACACTTCTTCAGTACTTTGAAACACATCCAATATTAAAGAATTCTTTTACATATATGCGGTGGAGACACCATAATATGACTAACAACACAAACCTATCTGGGATCTTGAAAGAAGAAAGATTGTAAATCAAAACTAAAAATCAAGAAGTTAAAGGTTAAAGACACTTTTTGGGCCCAAACCACAAATAAGTACATCTTGAAGATTTAAAATTCAGTGAATCTTAAAAATTTAAACATTCCAAAAATATCTAAACTAAACTCCCACCAACTTCCTCCCAATCCTCTTTTCATAATCTAACAGAGCACTTCACTTATCACTTATATTTCCCAAACATACAAGCTCTTCAGTTCCCAGTGCCTTTGTAAACGCTCTTCACTTTTCCTAAAATGTTTTTATCTAATCCTCCTGATTGGGTCTACCCACTTCTTCTTCCAGAATCTTCTTCCTTCAAGAACTTTCCCAAACTTCTGACATTTACCAACAACCTGCAGACTTCCTGTCTGGATGCTAGCTTCTCCATGCTTCTATTTCAGTAATTACTACTCTATCTTATAGCTATGTGTTTACCTGTTGGTTTTCTTTAACTGGACCATCCGTTACTCAAAAGCAAAGACGCTGTGTCTATTTATCCTTGAAATCACCATTACCTAGAGAATTGGACTTAGCAGATACATAACGTGTTGGCTAAATAAATGAGTATCATGCTTAATGAATGCAAAGGGGCGGGAATAAATGTGTGGTTTTAGGAAATTTAAACTAGTCATCTTCCTAGATAATGGTGAAATCATAAATATAAGTTTACCCACAGGGGTTTACAACAGGGATGTGAGTTAATTTATTATTATTATCATCATCATCATTATCATTACTGTTGTTACCATTATTACCTCTGGTTTGAATAATCACCCTATTTCAATTTGAAATTATTGTAACACCTACATGAGCAAGCTGTTCTGACCATCAGCAATCTAAAGAGTTATAACAATAACCTTGATTCATGAACACTATGACCCTTCACCTCTCAAAGATCCTATTCAACTCAAGCTGACCAATATCATCCAGCTCTTACTGTGACAATCATATTGTAGAGCAGGGAGGAACATTAGCTCTGCAGCCAGTCTGAAAGTTCAAATCCCCATCTGCCACTTCCTACTTATGTTACCTAGGACAAGTCACTCGATCTCTCTATGTCCCAGTTTCCTAATCCATAAAATAGATATAACAGTGATGCCTAATTTAACAGACTGTATTAAGTATTACATGAATTAATACAGAAAAAATATTTAGAATGGTGCCCAACATACAGTAGGTGTTCATCAACCATTATATATCATCACATTTATACTGTCTACCTGTAAAGTTTGAATTATGTATTTTACATTACCAGTAACACTTGTCATGAAATATACTAAAATGTCTATGTAAGAGGCAATGTCAGTTGCCTATATATAGTGTCCTTTCTTCCTTCCTGAAAAAAAAAGTCCTAATTTCTTTCAAGTATCCACTTCTCTTGCTTCCAAGACTTACAGTAAGATGGCCCCAACCTTAGCTCCAAATTGGCCTAATAAGAATGAAAGAAAGAATTTGAATTCCTGACTTACATGACGGACTTCCCCTCACTCTTTCCACTGAATCTGAATAAGCAAGCAAGCAAAATACCAGTTTTTAATGGCAGCCATCCTGAAAGCCAGAGGAAAACCTGCCTTAGGATGAAGCCTATATAACCAGTTCCTTGATGACCTCACTTAGCCCCTGCCGGCGGCTTCCTGCAGTTCCCGTCTTGCATAATAAATTTCCTTCATTTTTAAGCCAGTTTGAGTCCCAGCATTTTGTTATTTGCTGTCAAAATATCATAAATGAAGCAGAAAAGCAGTGTGTCTGGCATTTCTTTGTAACAAAGGTAACCTGGCTGAGACAAGGATATCATCCCTGACATGATCACAGTAGACTACCACTCCAGTAAAGAACATACTTTGTTTAGGGTTAAATCCCCATATGCTGCCCACAGTGTTGCAATTATAAAATACTGTATCAATCAAAGACTTGCTTAGCCCCAAGAATTGGTAAAAGGTGAAAGATGTATACAATCTGAAGAGAAACCAGAGTATTCTTAGCCCCAAGAATTAGGAAATAGTTCGCTGACATCTCACCACTGATGGAGAAACTGTCGATCCCCAGCCACCACTATCAAAAAAGTACTTTGTAAATCCTAATATTATGCTGCTCAGGGCTGGCTAGAGTTGTTTATTACACCAATCCCAACAAATGTATAGTGCACATTCGTTTTAGTTATTGCCATAATACTTAACATGTCACGAAAATGGTGACCAAATATACTCTGACACTTTAGAGAGGTTCTCACACTTTAATCCTCTCAGGATTCCCCTAGGATTCAAGTTAAAATACAGGTTTCCAGGCATCACACCCAGCAAACAGGATTCAACTGCTCTGAAGTGGGACTTAGAAATCCACATTTTGCATGCACTTCAATAATTCTGATGCAACCAAACACTGGACCACATTTTAAGACCCACTGCCTGAGACCAAATTAAAATATATATGAAGGAAATCAGACACCTGGCAACACATTACAAGGTACCTTATGATGACACTCAAGTCCTAGCTCAGTTCTGCGGACTCTTTATAAACACACGCATTCTCAGTTCCTCTGCTAGTTATCTCTGTATCGCTTAGATCTTTTTTTTTAATTTTTTTTGTTATGTTAATCACCATACATTACATCATTAGTTTTTGATGTAGTGTTCCATGATTTACTGTTTGCGTATAACACCAGTGCTCCATGCGGAACGTGCCCTCTTTAATACCCATCACCAGGCTAACCCATCCTCCAGCCCCCTCCCCTCTAGAACCCTCAGTTTGTTTTTCAGAGTCCATCGTCTCTCATGGTTCGTCTCCCCCTCCGATTTCACCCCCTTCATCGTATCACTTAGATCTTATTTTATCACCTACACATTGTTTACATTGTATCTGCAGAAACTCTTTTATTTTTATTTTTCAATTGGTTTGCACCTTGGTGCCTTGAAATAATATACCTAGATCATTCCTTAGTCCATCAGTTTCTGTCAGTAATCCAACTCCCTGCTACCCTTCACAGCTGAGCCAGATATTACAGAAAATAGTCCCTAGATGTTAGGCCAAAAGGTATCACCTATGTTCTTTTCATCTTTTACTTCTAAAATCACATTCTCCTGAGCCATGCTGACAGAGAGCAACTAACTGTCTTAATCAGTGAACAATTTCTGAAAGTAATAAAAGTACTTGCTTTAAAAACTTCATTTTCAATAATTTATCTCTATGTAATTTCATTTCCAATTTTTATATGCTTTATTGCAGCTCTCCGATTTTAAAAAGAAAATGAGCCCAGTTAACTAAAAATAAGTCAGTCATCTTTTATCAAATTAGTATTTTTCTTTTCTCACTTGTGTGACACATTAGGAAATGGCAATTAAAAGAGAAGCAAGCTAATTAGCTACCGTGGCTGCTTTCCTATAATCAAGTGAGGCACGAAGATGCAGAAAAACTACATCTCACTCACATGTAGAAAAACCCTTGATTTACTCTGGAGTCTGGAAACTCATCAAAGCATAACACAAACCCAAAGCGAAGCTCCTCCACAGTACCAATCATGACAATAATTACAATTTTAAAGTATACATTTTTCAACGTTTAGAACAAAAATGTCCACCAAAACATTTTCCACCGTGTGTATTAGTGTCAATCCGCATTGAGGAGATAATCAGAATAGCAATAAAGGCACTGGTTCTGGCAGTATGGAGTCTGTCCATTTGTAAATGTCATACCCAACCACCCCCTGTGCAGTATTCAAGCTTCTACTCGCTTTCTAAGGAAGCAAATTATTAATCATTAAGTAATCCTCAATTTAAAAATTACACTGCTCAAAAGTAATCTTGCAACTCTACACACAGATCAGCAAATCCAGGCTTCCAAAAGCATTTTAAAAAACCATTCTTCATGTTTATTTTAAAGCAGCACTGTCCAAAAATAATATATAACAAGCCACATATGTAATTTTAAATTGTCATGTTAAAAAGATAAAAAGGAAGATAAAAATCAATTTTTGGGCGCCTGGGTGACTCAGTTAAGCATCTACCTTCGGCTCAGGTCATGATCCCAGAGTCCTGGGATCCAGTCCAGAGTTGGGCTCCCTGCTCAGCGGGGAGTCCACTTCTCCCTCTGCCCTTGCCCCCACTCGTTCTCTCAATCACTCTCTATATCTCTTTCTCTCAAGTAAATAAATAAAATCTTTAAAAAATAAAAAAATAAATGATCAATTTTAATAATATATTCTATTTAGCCCCATATATCCAAAATAGTATCATTCCAGTATGTGATCAATATGAAGACTATTATACTATTATACTAAATTATACTAAGACTAGTATACTAAATCTTTGAAATCTGGTGCATAGTTTATACTTAGAGCACATCTCAATTCAGCTATATTTCAAGTGCTCAAAAGCCACTTTTGGCTTATAGCTACCCTATCTTTAGAGGTGAGCATTTAGGGAGTAACAATTAAAATAAAGTAAATGACCATGTGCTCACTTAGGTATTAATACCTCAGTCAGGGTAGCTTTTCAAAGATGGTAGAAAAACAAACAGTATTTTCTGATTACGATCTGAAAAAAGACAGTTAAGATGGCCTTTTTTGGATAGTCAGTTCACGATCAAAATCTACATATGCCAAGAGAATTACTGGGATATATAGACATAAGAGCTAGCCACAGGAGTCAATAAATATCAGATCTCCCATCTAGAATGAGAAGAACTTTGAGGTACCTTGAGTCTCAAAGGCTGAAGTAAGCCAGCCTCCTCAGCCTAAGGCAGATTTGACACCCTGTCTATGGAAGGCACCTACCTGTAAGACAACTTCTAGCTACAGGAAAGATTTAATGCAAGTAAAGAGGGCAAGTTAAATAAATGTTAAATAAAGTTCAAAATAATAAAATCAATCGTTTCAATATGTAATCAATTAAATCTTAAATTTTGCCTTATGGAGTGGTACTTTCTCCTTTTTTTATTTTTAAAGATTATTTATTTATTTGACAGAGAGAGACACAGCGAGAGAGGGAACACAAGCAGGGGGAGTGGGAGAGGGAGAAGCAGGCTTCCCGTGGAGCAGGGAGCCTGATGCGGGGCTCAATCCCAGGACCCTGGGATCATGACCTGAGCCGAAGGCAGACGCTTAATGACTGAGCCACCCAGGCGCCCCTGGAGTGGTACTTTCTCCTATAAATCATGTCTAGATATGGAAAGTTAACATTCAAAAACTGAATGTTCAGGGGCACCTGGCTGCCTCAGTCAGCAGAGCGGGGAGCTCTTGATCTTGGGGTTATTGAGTTTGAGCCCCATATTGGGAGTAGAGTTTACTTAAAAAAAAAAAAAGGCAAAGAATAAATGTTCAAGCTGTTATAAAATGAGGGGCCTGGGGGAACTTCAAGGATCTAACACAGAACCTTTCATACAAGAAAAGCAGAAGTTGCAAGATACTGAGGTATCAATCCATGGACATCAACAAGCTTACTACAAATTTGTTATTTGTTATTGAAAACGTATTGTGAGTGTATTTAAATTTACTCTTACCGTGACTACATTGTTATTTCTCACTGAGCTACATCAGTGATAAGGGCAGAAAACCCTAAGTGTTTTCGTTTTGTTTTTGTTTTTTTTAGTAAAACATTTTTTATTTAAATTAAACTAATTAACATACAATGCCTACGTATTTTAACCATACTGACTTTTGGTATATACTATCTTAGCAAGCACTTTGTACCTAGCAACATCCACACAACCAATGGGCTCCATACCTAAAAGTTAACACAGCCACTGCTGGAGAACATCCTTCGAATCTGACCCTTTTCATCTAAGTACCAGTGGATGTTCTACCTTCCTTCCTCTACTTCATTACTCCCACTTTACTCAAAAACCAAACTAATGCAAATGGCTTGATCTAGGTTTTTTTCTCAGATTTCAGTTACTAACGGAGCAAGTCTTCTCTATTTGTTGTCATGTCATGTCAAAGTAAGGTGTGGAGAAAAGAATTGTAATGGAACAACCAAATTAATAATCATAAAAAAACTGGACAGCATGCACACAAGCAGAATGAAGACAATGCTATCAACAAGGTCATACTGTCTAAATAGTCAAGTGATGCTGAAAACGACAGAATTCTAAAGGTGCTGTCCAAGGTAACAGTGTGTTTGACTCGGATGGCCATGGACGAGGTGCTATAAAATACAAGGCTTAGGCAGTTAGTAGGCTTTGACCTTCAGAATAAAATCTGGGGAAGCTGAAAATGAGTACAATATTACCTGGAAAGAAATTTCCTGAGCATGAAATGCAAAACCAAATAAGCTTTTTCTTATTTTACTCTTCTACTAGTTTTTTCACACTAGTCTTCTGGCAATAAAGTCTAAGCTCTCTGCATAGCTTGCCACAGCCATAGTTTTATATTCACCAAGCCAATGAATATAAACAAGCAGATTATGATTTTAATTTACTCCCATCCTTTAATGGTTTCCAAGATGAAGGATTAAGAAATCTGAGTCCATTTATTCAGACTTGTTTTTTACAATAAGCAAAAAGATCAGTTTCTAAAAATTAAAAGGGGGGAGAAAAGGGCTTGTCTTTTAGATTTGTTTTCCCCGCCAAGAAAAATCACGTGCTGTGGAAAAAGTCCTGAAGTAAGAAAGTGTGTCTTGCACACCAAGTGCGGCCCCTGCACGGGCACAGGCTGTGTGAGGTGGGATCAGTTCTTTCTCTCAATCTCAGGTTCCCCATCTATGTGACACAGAAGATTGCTCCAGCTCGGACACCGAATCTGGGACATTTCTGGCTTCTCCCTAAGAACAAACTGGAATAGAAAAGGCAACAAACACCTTACCTCCTGAGCACTGCAAACTTTTTTTTAAGATTTTATTTATTTTACTTGAGAGAGAGGGAGAGAGTGTGTGCAGGTGCACCGGGGGAGGGGGGGGCGGGGGGGGAGCCACAGGGCACACAGGGAGAGAGGAAATCCCAAGCAGACTCTGTGCTTGTGCCGAGTGCAGAGCGCAACGTGGGGCTCCACCCCACGACCCTGCGATCATGACCCAAGCCAAAACCAAGAGTTGGAGGCTTAACCCACTGAGCCACCCAGGCGTGCCAGCACTGCAAACTTTCAAAGAGAAATGAGAGAAATGAAAAGCTGGAGCAGCACTTGGAACAACGAGGGATCTAGGGGTTATCTAGGCCAACAACATGAAAATATCTACCAAAAGCTCTTTTCTTTCTCTTTTTTTTAAAAAATTCCAGTATTATATTAGTTTCAGTGTTACATTAGTTTCAGGTGTGCCACATAGTGGTTCAATACATTGCTCAGTGCTCATCATCAGAGGTGTCCCCCTCACAGTTTCACCGTTCCCTCCATGCCTCCCCTCTGCAACCACCTGTTTGTCTTCTGTATTTAATACCAAAGCTTTTTAAAAGTTTGTTCTGTTAAATTCATTTTCTCTTCACTAAATGCTATGAAATTAGGATTTCCTTATATCACACTAATTACACAAAAAGTTCCTATGACGCTTTGTCATGTTTATGTCATATAGTTTCCTAGTCTCATTTTCATTACATTTATGGTGTAATTGAGGCGATAAGATAAAAGAGGAAAATATTCCTTACAAAGTTTGAGTAGTTAAACAATAACAGGATTTTTGTTTTTTTGTTTTGAGAGAGAGAGAGAGAGAGAGAGAGAGCATGTGAGCAAGTGGGGGTGGGGCAGAGGGAAAGGGAGAGACAGAATCCCAAGCACGCTCCACTCCCAGTGTGGAGCCCGACGTAGGGCTTGATCCCAGGACCCTGAGGTCATGACCTGAGCCGAAATCAAGAGTTGGCACTTCACCAACTGAGCCACCCAGGGGTCCCAAGAATAACACAATTGTTAAAAGAATGAAAGTTCAAAAACTGAAAATGTTAACTCAAAGTGTGTGAGACGTGTGTGTGTGTAACTGTCTGCAACATGTAAATGCCCAATAAAGGTTAGCCATTTTTAATGTCACTGTTCTCTTTCTTGATACTTTTCTGAATTATAGTCAACTTTAAAAATCCAAGGTATCACTAAAGGCAATGCAGCTTCTCCTTCCTTTGAAATACTACTGTACATGTAAGTCAGTGTCACACAACGCTCACCTTACTTACATCAAATTTCTTCATTAAACTAAGTTTTATCAACTCTGCCCCAATACAGTTTTCTGGAAAACAGGGATCTCCTTAACAATTATTATATCATATTCTTCACAAGAGCACTAGATATATTTCATTGGCTGTCTTTTGCCTCATTGCATAATGAAATCTAGCACATTCACTGTGCTAGCTGTCACATTCCCAGCAGCCAGCAAAGTGCCTGCCACGTAGTAGATGCTAATAAAAACTTCCAGAATCGATAAATTAGAGATGCAGTCCATTCTTCTTTTCTAGTAAGCCTTCCCCAAATGACAGTATTTTTCCTTAAGTAAATTAAAAACAAACTTCCATCCCTACATTAAGAATATTTTGAAAGTTCAAAGTCCTAAGGCAAAAAAATAAAAATAAATTTTTACCAAGAAAACAGTCTTACGGCAAATATAAACTAGGCAAATGTAAAAACAAAAATTTATTAATGGCCTCCCATTTTTGACATAAAATCTTCAAAAGAAAATCTCCTAAGGTCTCCAGATGAATATCTTTTTAACGAGACAGTACTGCAATCTTGGAAGGGCCTATTATTCAAACACTAATGTCTGGCACAAAGACAAAGCCTCTCAAAGGCTTGCAACACCAGAACTGCTAGAGCAATGGGCCGAACATGCAGGTAAGTCATTCATGAAGATTCACCGGCGTCTCACGTGTGAAGAGCACCATGTGAGGTGCTATGCAAACCACCACAAAAATGAAATAGATGAGACAGGTTCTGTTCTTAAGACAGGGAAACTCTATGACCCCATGATAAATGGTGTGACAGATACCTAGTTTTTCAACCTCTCCTCCTTTCCCTTCGATCCAATAAAGATCAACAGAGGCGGGCGCCTGGGTGGCTCAGTTGGTTAAGCGACTGCCTTCGGCTCAGGTCATGATCCTGGAGTCCCGGGATCCAGTCCCGCATCGGGCTCCCTGCTCAGCGGGGAGTCTGCTTCTCCCTCTGACCCTCCCCCCTCTCATGTGCTCTCTCTCTCTCATTCTCTCTCTCAAATAAATAAATAAATCTTTAAAAAAACAAGATCAACAGAGGAACAATAATTTCTATGAATAATTGAGTAGGCACTCATTTGCCATGTCGATAAGTTCACTACAATATAATCATTTATTCCTCCCACAACCCAGTGAAGAAAGTCACTGCTGCGATTATTTCACAGTCTAGATGTGAGGCTGAGGAAAGGGAAGATTAGTAACAGGCAAAAGTCCGAAAGGTAGAAAAATAGGAAGAAAGATTTTGAAATCTGGAAGCCAGGCATGAGTGAGTAATTCCAAAATCTTACTCTCTGACCATGTCTTTGTTTTACTTTCCCAATCCTAACAAGTACACAAATGTCACAGTTGCCCTAACATCACACCCGAGGGCCTCTCCCCTTTGAGGCTTCCTTCTGAGAGGCAGGTGTGCCGCCAAGGTGGGACGTATCAAAGGACCCGAGAACAAACAGCAAGCTCACTCCAATCAGGGTATTTGACAGTTTTGCTCTCCACGGCTGGGAACAGAGCCTGAAATGCATTATTTGATGCTTCAATTACTTCTACAGGAGGCTTAAAGCCGTCTGATACTATACTAACAACAAACAACAAAATTTCTAACCAACTCTTGTTAAATAAAGTAGAGAGAGAAACTGGGTGGAGGAGTACAGCAGTGCCGTAGCAATGATATTTGAGATTTTATACATTTTTTTTTTCTTTAACCACAGGTAAGAGAAGTCAGAAACAAAGGTGTCATTTACTAGATTTCTAGTTTGGAATGAACCAGGGTTTTCTGACTTAGAATTTAAAATACTTTTTAGAAAATAAAAATGTGTTAGAGAATGAAATAACAAAATGAGGAGTCTTGACAATTGTCACTTCAACAGGCAGGTGTGAATTTTAGATGTAGTATTGTTCCAGATGCTACCAATAAGGTAGGAACATATCTAGTTAAATGATTATTTTACTTTCACATTTTATCAGTGAGCACAGGTCAAGTTATTTATTGTCACAAAAGACTCGGTCTGATTATGGCAGTTGTATGATTATGTATAATAATGTACTTTTCAAAAACGTTCATGTCCTTTCTTAGAGAAATTAAGTAGGATTTAATTAAAAATTAAAAGAAGATGCCTTTACTTCCCTTTTGGACAAATTTAAGAACAATTACATAAATTGTACAACTAAAGATGAATATATTTTCATCAGGTTTCAAATCATATATTCTGCGAATTAGTCCCCAAATTCAGGGAAACTGAATGCTGTTTTATTTCAAAGGTCAGTTGTCAAAACAAGAAAAAAGTATTAGTTTCTGTTTACGAAGCTAAAACAACCACAACTCCACAATTACACCCATTATTTTCATAAGTCAGAGCTATAAAAACAAGGTCAATGTATTTTTTTAATAATAAAATTAGGACATAAAAAAGTTCCAAGTTTCTAAACAAGAAAGGAAGAAGTTCTAAATGCTATGTATAACTGTGTTACTGAACAAAAACAAAAACAAAAATTCAATATGTACCCTATCTATAGCCTTTTGAGTGAGCAAGATCTTCCCAGATGTGACTATGTATCCCTATCTACGCAGAAGAGTGAACAGTTTATTTTGCAGTCACTAATCAGTACGTGCTTTAAATGGTCTTTCCAAACAAACTCTGTCTCTTTAGCAACCTTATAAATTTTCCAGACTTCAAAAGACCCATTCGTATTAGCCAAAGTCATTCAAATCTGATTATTCAAATTGTAAATGTAATTACATAATCAGAATGTCATACATATTATCTGCCATTTGTGGAAACTATGCCAAGGAAAGCAAATTAATATTTATAAAAAGGACTGAGATAAAGAAGCATATTCTTTTTGTTAGAAAAATTAAAGGTTTTATCCCCAAATAAGCAAATCCCTATGCTTAGAAGTTTGTTTTAATGACTTCCCTCAATCCACAACTGTCACATCTAGTCAGCACACCCCACCCAACAAATCCAATCAACATCAATCCTACTATGCTGCTACTGAGTTTCTCCTCAGTTCATCCACTTGTCCGCATTCTTAGTGCCACTACTCTAACAGCATCCATTATCAAATATAATTACATAAAACACTTTCCATCTTACCATTCTATTGAGGAAAAAAAAGGGTGAGAAAAGGTGCAGACAACCTAGAGTTAACTGAACTCCAAAAGTTATAATCTATAACTTGAATTCATGTCAGTCAGTAAAAATAAATCACATTTAAAATGAGAATGAGAGTATTCAAACAATGTAAAACTTAGCTATCAATTATAATATAAAAAAATCCTCCAGGGCATCATCTGGGGAATTTCCATTGTCTCATAGATACAAAAATTCAGAAACTCCAATATCATCAGAAAGTGTTTTAATGAATACTTACGATGGATCTGGAGTACTACTTGGAGTGTTGTCTAGTAACTACTTCAAGTATGAGAGGGAGGATTGCTAAGTGTAATGATTATCCCGAGAGAAGGTTTTTGCTAAATTAAAAAAAAGACATGGAAGTTTATGAAACAGTAGCTGAATTAACATTACTGCATTAATTTAATATCATATCCATCCAGGGAAAATATAATTTTCAGAAATGATGACCAACACAAATATTCAGTTAAGTATGAGCAATAGTCAAGAAACTACAAACGCTCTTAAAGAGAAAAACAAACATATATTCCAGCTCTTACCAATTTAAATACTTGCCTTAAAGCATTGTTTAGTAAATTTAGGTCATGTTATATTTTATTTCCTTGCAGTTGATCAAATTAAGTCTCTAATTTCACTGCATTACAGAAAAGCAAAACAAAAATTTATGTCTGGAAACCACAGGCCTCTCAAGGAAAAAAGTTTTTATGTGTAAACTTATCTCATCTACCAACTATGAATGAAGCAATCTACAGAATAATCAATAGTTAAATGGAACTTGGTTTTCCCTGCAAGGAAGGTTTATCCCCTTCTCAGAGAACTTTAAGGAGAAAAATCATATAAAGATAAGTTATTTTTCCAGCATAGTGGCAAAAGATAAAAAATACCAGCTTTTTTCACTCCTAAACCAGTGTAATTCTTTTTTCCTGGAAGCTAACTCTGGCACATCTGGCCGTTGGGATAGAACACATGTTGATGATTTAAGACTTAGTCCATCTCTTGACCTTAAACCAGTAACCACATCTGAAAGCCTCATTCTTCTCACCAGAATGTCCACAGCTGGACTTTCAGAAATAGGTATTGTGTTTAGTCTGGTTTAATTCACTAATTTTCAATGAAGATAGGTTCCATAAGCCATTGATGCCGATTTATGGAACTTTTACTTATCCAATGGGTAATGTTAACCTATCAAGAATGTATCGGCCAGAGAAAGACAATGAGGGTCCTCAGCTGCACCAGAAGACCTCCAGTGCCCTAGCAACTTGCTACTACTCAGAATTTGGTCCATACACTGTCCAGCAGCATCTGTTCATCTAGGAGATTATTAAGAATATCACATCTTGGCCTGCCTCAGACCTACTGAATCTGAATCCACATTCAACAGATGCTCATGTAGTTCCTATGACACTCCAGTTTAAGATTTAGTGCAGAGCACATTTGGTTTTTTTCATCATTTTGATAGTGAAGATAGAACTATAAGTAATTTGGCTGATCTACAAAGGTCTCTCTAGAACCAAAGTTAGGAGGAATCCTAAGCAGGTGATGTTGTCTTAATGAAGATGGCTAAGTAAACATATGTTTCCTCTCAACTGAACACCTCTTTACACTTAGGCTCTCAAGTCCACTGGGAAACTGGGAGGCAGCTATGGAAATGATTCCATGGAAAATGTATATACATAGGGACACCTGGGCGGCTCAGTCATTAAGCGTCTGCCTTCGGCTCAGGTCATGGTCCCAGGGTCCTGGGATCGAGCCCCACATGGGGCTCCCTGCTCCCCAGGAAGCCTGCTTCTCCCTCCCCCACTCCCCCTGCTTATGTTCCCTCTCTCGCTGTGTCTCTCTCTCTGTCAAATAAATAAATAAAATCTTTAAAAAAAAATGTATATACATACAGACACTTTGAAATTGGTAAAGTTTTAAATAACTATTGGTACCGTGATTTCTTCTAAAGATTCCCATTCTGCTAAGATCCATGTTCTTTAGGTAATGGGCTTGGCAAGGGAGGAATGCAAAGGGTCAACAATCGATCCTTCCCATGTCCCAGCATCGTAGGCCCTTCTCAATCTTTGATTCACTTGGTCAGCTATGCGACCCATACTTATTCAACACTACCCATGTCCTGCCATGTTATGGATAATACAGGCAGCAGAGAAAAAAACAGACGTGACTCTGTCTGTATGGTTCTGAAACAGGTTATCACCCTCTTCCAGCAACACACACGAGATCCAATGACACCACGGTGTCCTCATTTCTTGAACACAGGGATGTAGAAAAATCTTTCCACTATAGTTCCAAAGAGGCAAAGTTGGGAGAATTTTTCTTCAAAGAAACTTCTTTTTTTCCTGTGAAACTAAGTAAAATCCTGTTCTAAGTCTTCCTAACAGGACACGTCCTGAATAGATTTACTTGGTACGCTTCTGACTTACTAGATAGAAGCTAAAGACCATCTGAGCCAGCACATCTTACATAAATAACATCTAGTCTTCTGTTCTTTTTCCTTCCCTCAATCCTTTCAAGGAACCCCTGACCCAGGCTTCTTTTCAAATTTTTTTGTCTTCTTTTTATTGCGTCTAATGTCTTTTCCTTATGTTCAGAGAGAGGGGGAAAAGAGAAAAATCTCATCAGGATTAGAGACTGATTAGTTTTCGAGGAATGGTCTCTGGCCTCCTTCCTGCTCTCCATTGTGCTGTAGGGGGAAGAATCCCATTTCTACTGAGATTCTGCTGCATATAAAATATCCTCCGGTATAATTTTTGGTTTTATCTGAGGCAAAGGGTCATTTTATCACAGTAATAAGTAGTGAAAAGATGCTAAGGAAAAAGAAGGGGATATGAAGAACCTGCTAGAAGGTAATTCACTTGAATTATATTTCAATTATAATACTCACAGATGTTCTAAGATTCCCAGAAAGCCCTGAAAATATGGGAAACTTTAGGTTAGTATGAAACATCTAAAGTGCAAGAATCATGTTGAATTTATCTTTGTCTCTCTGGTGCTTATGTTTGCTGGAGTGGTGGATGAGGAAATCAATGAGTAAATGATTTTATATATTTTGTTCTTGGAGGTTTTCTCATCTACATCTCCAATTTAACCATGAAACACTAATTCTTTCATTTATTTATTCACGCACTTAAATGAGAAATAACCGCTGAGCACCTACCTGTACCAGGCATTGCACTGGGCCCGAGGAATGCTGAGCCACAGACATGACACCATAAGCCCTTGCAGAGTTCATGGTCCAGAGAAAGAAATTAAACTTTGCTCAAATAATCACATACAAATGTGTAAAACTGCATTGCAATGCAATGAGAAATCTCTTGTAGAATTTAACTTAGAGAGAGAGAGAGACAAAGGGTTTTCCTGTATGATCCTTAAAGCAGTGATCAGAAGCATAAAAAGGAAATTAAAAAAGAAAGGCAGTGCCACTGATCCAACACAGTGATTATTACCATTTTTAGTAAAATTACAGTTAATAAGCCATATGCTAAATTACATTATGGATAACAAATGAGGATATTATTTATTTATTTATTTTTAATTTGAGGGATAGAATGAGAGAGAGAGAAAGAGCAGGAGAGGGGGGAGGGTCAGAAGGAGAAGCAGGCAGGGAGCCCGATGTGGGACTTGATCATGACCTGAGCCAAGGGCAGTCGTTTAACCAACTGCACCACCCAGGCGCCCAGAATATTATTTATTTAAAAGATACAAAGATATAGCTCTGAGTATCCACCAACATTGATCACCACCAACACCAATCACCACCAACACATTTATCAAGAAAATGATACGAAAATTTTGGTGTTTTTTTTTTTTTCCTGGAATAAGCCTTTTTAATTTCCTAATGTCTCGATTTAAGTCCTGATTTTCTTCTTTCAAATACTGTTAGTCAGGATTTCAAATAAAAGAGATAGGATTTCCAGATAAGATTTTGGCATTTGGTTTAATAACTTTCCAAAAACCCTTGAGCATTTGACTCAGAAGGATATAACTTTCTGATGTCCTATCTGAGTGACAGTTGTGGTGGCAAGCTGGGTGTCAGTATCATAAGTGAGAATAAGAACACCGAAGGCCAGAGCAGTAAATCCAAGAGCACAGAGATAAGAAGGTTGCGTCCTCAGTGGCTGATAGCCAACTAAGTTTGCAAAAGCGTAAGAAATTCCAACAGCTACAGAGTCAATTAAGAAAGGGGCAAGCAGATGAAGTATAAATGTAGAAATGTTGAAGCCAGAGAAGTGATTAAAGAAAAAAAAAAAAACAAAACAAAACTAGGAGGCTAATGTGGTAAAATCAAGATGAAAAAGACTTTACAAAAAGAAGACACAGGGACGCCTGGATGGCTCAGTTGGTTAAGCGTCTGCCTTCAGCTTGGGTCATGATCTCAGAGTCGTGGGATTGCGTCCCACGTCAGGCCCCTGCTTCTCCCTCTCCCTCTGCTGCTCCTCCTGCTTGTGCTCTCTCTCTCTGACAAATAAATAAATCTTTAAAAAAAAAAAAAGAAGACACAAAGGAGAAGGAGGCAGATGAGTGAGGGCAGAGGGCAAGTAACAATGGGTTAACGGGTAAATAGGAAATAAGAAGCATATAGCATTATTTCAAGGGGAAAGAGAAAGGGAAATATCTAATGGGCAGAAAGGACCGCTACTTTGTTTTCTGATAATAGAATCATGGCTGCCTTCCAGTTTTCATCCTTTCAAATTGAAGATTATGGGCTAATCATTCAAGAAATGTAATGGATGTGTTCCATATACATTAAAATATGGTACCTCGGATACCCAAATTTAATTTAAAATTCGGGACAATTTTTCAGTTACACAAGTTTAAGCTAATCTTAAAATAAAACTTTTAAGCTTTCACCCCAGTAAAATTTAAAAGAATTCTGATCTAATTTTTTCTATTATTATTTCAGTAAGGCAGCTCAAAGAGTGACTATAAAGTAATGAAATTAACCCACAGAAGGAGCTATGGTATGGTTGATTCTACCCATTCCTTTGCTACATTATCTATTTGAAATTAATTCAAAGTAACTCTTTTTCTTATCCTCATTTAAAACAAAATCTTTCATCTCCCCTGTATAAGCATCAAATTATGTCCTGAGTACTGATGTACAGAAGTACTGACCCTTTCTTAACTGACTCTGTAGCTGTTGGAATTTCTCTGCTTGGCTATCAGCCACTGAGGATGCAACCTTCTTATCTCTGTGCTCTTGGATTTACTGCTCTGGCCTTCGGTGTTCTTATTCTCACTTAAGATACTGACACCCAGCTTGCCACCACAACTTAATTTATAAGATTTACATACTTAACAACAAACAGCATGCATTTTTTTTCACCTAAATCACATCTTTGTTCAAAAATAAACAGTATATTCAACTGAAATATATCAAAATAATGCCCTGGTAGGGAATAATTTAGAATTCACCCAAGTGAAAATTCCTGAAACTTATATTTCTCATAGCAACTGTAAATCACAAAAAACATTGCTCAAGTACACTAAAGCCTGAATTTTGCATATTCAAAAGTAAATCAACTTGCAGTGCTTCTGGGAATAATGATCCCATATCTGCTGAGTAATTTTTAAATCAAAATAATTTATTATTCGAAAAAGAGTTTAGAAATACTCCATTACCGAACTATACAGTGAAGCAAGGATGCAAATATCAAAAAGAACAAAACTGAACCCTAACCAAAGGAAAACAGTAACTACATTTATTTTTTAAAAGAGCCATAAAAGAAATAACTGTTTTCCAGTCTGAATGACTCAGCATGAACCTGGACTGGTTGTTACTTTTTTCATTTTCTAAGCATTGTGGGGGCTGCATGGTCACACCTAAAGCTCAGGCCTAACTGAGCACAGACTATTCAGTATTGTCAAGACACTACGTTTGTATCCTGGGTTGCTGATTACTCTGTAGAGTCTACATAAGGAGTCTCTACACGCGGTCCCAATTTCTGGAAGGAGGAGATCTCAAGCTGTACTGTCATACTCATAGTTAAAAGCAAGGTTCCCAAAGCCGCCCTAAGGAAATGCCTCAAGGACACCAAACTTAGATAAGCAGAGGTGAAACCCCTCCACAGGAAATGTCATTCCAAGACCCTCTGAGGGGATTTGGATGAAAACCAGGAGAATCAACCAACCACGAAAACATATTCACTATCAATTAAATAAATGCAAATTAAAATTATAATGAGATTCAACTTTGCGTGTGTGTAATTCGCAAAAACAAAAAAGAATTCGAACATCCTTGCATGAGCTAAGTCATGAGAGTGTTGCTGGATGTGTAAATTGGTGTCACTTTCATGAGGGCAATCTCACAACATGTATCAAAAGACTCAGAATTTTCACTGTAGGAATAAACAGGCAAGTGCAAGAAAATATAAGTCCAAGGATCCTTGTTCACTGCAGGACAGTGAGAGCAATAAAAATATTTCCTCAGAGGGCGCCTGGGTGGCTCAGTTGGTTAAGCGACTGCCTTCGGCTCAGGTCATGATCCCGGAGTCCCGGGATCGAGTCCCACATTGGGCTCCCTGCTCAGTAAGGGAGCCTGCTTCTCCCTCTGACCCTCCCCCCTCTCATGTACTCTCTCTCTCTCATTCTCTCTCTCTCAAATAAATAAATAAATTTAAAAAAAAAATATTTCCTCAAACATAAAGTATGGTACATAAGTGGTTATAAACAATGACTTAGGTTACTGTGGAAAAAAGGCTACTTGCAAAATGCCACTTAGGAATTTAGTATAATCCTTCTTTGTACAGAATAAATTAAAAATGAGAATGAGAGGAACAAGTGTGTACATACGTGTGTACACATGTGCATGGTGTGTGTACAGAAAAAAGCGTCGAAAGAAGGTATATCAAACTGTTAACACATTATCTTTGAATGCTGCAATTATAAGCAATTTTACTTCCTTTTTCACACCTTTCTGCATTGTCAAGGTTTTTAGAGTAAATATGCATAACTCTAAAATCATGGGCAATTGGGGCGCCTGGGTGGCTCAGTCGTTAAGCGTCTGCCTTCGGCTCAGGTCATGATCCCAGGTCCTGGGTTCGAGCCCCACATCGGGCTTCCTGCTCGTCAGAAGCCTGCTTCTCCCTCTCCCACTCCCCCTGCTTATGTTCCCTCTCTCGCTGTGTCTTTCTCTGTCAAATAAATAAAAATCTTTAAAAAAATAAAATAAAATCATGGGCAATATAGGTGTAAACATAACAAACCAAACAAGCTTAGAATTCTATATTACCTCAGACTCTGAACATGTTCTTCTATAAATGTAGTTATGTTCCATCCTGAGATCAGTTCCGACCTCCCAAGACAGCCAAAACAATGAGAACACCTGGACCGACTTAATTTCCTAATGGCTTCAGAACAAGACTTAGATTCAAAATGCTGGCTACATGTAATCCATTCTATGCCTGAGGATACTTTCAACTGTAGCGTTGAATTAATAAAAGATGAGAAAACACTGGGGCCATAAGAGCTACTAGCTACTTCCTGTGCTTATTCACGTTTTATTTGAGATAGGCCATTGGTAGTGGAATCTATGGTCAGTTGTAATAAATAATTAAAGGCTAGGGAAAACAATTTTAAATACTTCATTTATTATCAACTGATAATTTGGTTTAAAATCCACCAATGGCATTTTAGTTTGGTAATCATTTGAGAACTCCTAGGTTTAATTTACACACAAAATTCCTAAGAGCAGTCTCCAATATCCTTACAATAAACATTTTAAGAGCTGTTCTTTTCCTGGGCCTGTCATTTAGAGACACAGATAAGAACAATATAAACCACTGTTTCAGAGAATTTAAAGTCAACAAGGGAATATAGGCGGGAAAACCAGGAATTATACATCATTGTTTAAAGTGTTAAAACAAACAAGCATAGGGTGGCTTGGGAGTGCAGAGTAAGTGTCTCTAAGACAGAGTAATGACTGACCAGGTGTGACTAGGTAAGCTAAATCTTGAAAGACAGCAAGATTTAGTCAAATGATTAGAGAGTAAAGAGTATTAATTTTTACCGTCCCACGGAAATAAGAGAAAGTAATCATGGGGACAAAGAGCATTTCTCATCAGTAGGCCTGTCTAATTATGTCCCAATAGCATTCAGTCCTTCATTGAAAAGCTTTGATTATGTACTTTAACTCAGGCACTGTGCTAAGTGAAAAAGAAACTGTTCCTGCCCTTAAGGAATATAAAGATAGAGTCATAAACAGAGAATTTTAATTATGTGATCACTATCCCCATGTGGCCAAATATCCAAAGGTACAGTAACATCTAGGAAGAGACATATAATCTAATTTTGAGTGTCTCAGGGAAAACTTCTTAGAGGAAATGACATCTAAACTGAAATCAAAGCAAACAAAAATAAAATTTAAAAATGCAAAATAAAAATAAATATCAAAAGTAAAGTGGTGGGGATTAGTGAGTTATGGCTAGGAAGGTCAAGAGATGCCTAAGCACAAAGGGGCTTTTAAATACCATGATGAAGAGTTTAGATTTCACTCTGTGGTCAGCAGAGAAACTAGAAAGGGCTTTAAGAGAAGGAAGTCATGTGATCATTATTTATACCTAAGAAAGATTATTTTGCTATGGGTGTAATGGAATGGAATAGAGCAAGACTGGATGAAGAAAGATTAATTTGGAAAAGGCTTTTGGAATAACGAAAGTAAGGACTGGTGGTGGTGGTCACAACTAAGAAGTTGTAATGGAAAGTAGGCACCATTCAATATCAGCATTTGACAGATATTAAGGAGTTAAAAATAATCAATGTAAACATGGTGATTAATTATATATGTAGGGTGAATGGAAGACAAAGGCATCTTGGATATCTCCCAAGTGTTTCATTTGGGAAGATCATGGGTGAGTAGAGGAGTCGTTCAATGGCACAGGGGGTGGGAGATGAGACTCATTTTTTACATACTTAGTTTGGAGATTCTTAAAATGTCCAAGTTGTGATGTCATTTAGACAGGGGGATATACAGAAGATAGATCTGGGCTGAAAAAGAGATCATAGCGTAAGAACATGAAAAATGAGGGTCAAGGATTTGGGAGATCTGGGACATATAAATATAGATATTAACACAAGGGGGTTGAAGAGATTTCCCAGAATGTCTGCAGTGGGTAAAGGTGGGAGAACAGGAGGGAAACATTAAGTTACACTGACATTTAAGGAAGTGAAACAGGAAGAAGCATCCCTAGAAGGATGCAGCGGTCAGAGATACGGGGCAAAACCAAGAGTCCATCACAGAGGCTTGGACAGGAGAGCATTTCCAAATGGAAACTGTGGCCACAGTTGCACAAGACAAGTAATACCTGCCATCGATATAGAATGCTGTGAGGCTGAGGAGAGAAGCTGAGTGAGGGTGTAAAGAAAAGAACACAAACATTTGTCAGAAATTTGCCTTTGGATGGGAGGAGGGCAGGAACAAAAAGAGAATAAGAAGTAAGAGAGTTTTTATTTGTAAACTTTTTTTTTTTAAATACAGAAATGAGCCAGTGAGAAGGTGAATGAAAGAGGGATAAATCAGGGAACATATGTGTTCCAGAGCCCAACGGGGGCTGTTAGCACATTAGCTACAGGCTTCTTCCCACGAGAATGAGTGATAGAGGAAAGGATGCTCTAGAACACAGTCAGACTGTATACACCTGGCAAGAAGTAAAAAGAGTTGCTACCTCTTGGTTACCGATTTTCATGTGAAGTTTGATGGACTGTGTTCTGGAAGAACGTGGAGGAATAAGAGCTTTGAGGAGAGTGAAGAAAAGAGGAAGAGGAAATACTATGGAAAACAAGAAAGCTAAACAAGGAAACAGACCACACTTGGTTCTCACTATTCAACATTCTTTCAACGATTTATGCAGTACTTGACATGTGAGAGCCTCCGTGAGGCTGGAAATCATACATTGATCATCACTCCCCAGTCTCTACCTAAAGAAATGTTTATCAGCCCAGGCATAGGAGTGGAGTAAGTAGGCAGATGGGTCTTTAGATGTAGCTTAGCTAGATGGGTCCCATAGAAAGATAAAAAGGAAGGTGAGAGGATATTGCCAAGTGGGTCTTTGGAAATAATGAAACATGGCTTAAAAGGGAAGGGGGAAAATTAGTAGGAGGAAGTTAACAGAAAGAAATTAAATGGACCATGAGATCAGAGGTCTCAATTAAGCAGTAGTAATAACATGACAGCGGAAAAGATGGAACACCCACACTGTCAGAGAATGAGGTATGTGTGTTAAATACACCAAGAGTCTAAGCAGTTCCAGGAGACAGCAAATTCAGAGTGTGACTATGAAGGTTAACACGGTGAAGATGTGAAAATACTAGTGTTGAGATAGTCAAAGAATCAAGAGGCCTGTGGATATCAGGTAGGTCATAGATGTGGCTCCTTGGGAGTCACTCGTGTGCTGAATTGGGGGCTGATTGGAAAACCGCAAACCATGTGTCAAAATCCCCAGGAAAGGAGGGCAAATGACCAAGTATTTGGTACAAACCAGCAAGAGGGAAAAGAAAGTGGTACAGCAAAATAGTCAGCTTTACAAGAGCCAAAGATTTCACACAGGATGGAAAAGAAAGCACTGGGCATCTCTTCTCCCTTCTCCCCACCTCTTCACAGTGGCTATTCCAACCTTCTTAATTTCTATTCCTCTATCTTCTTTAAGAAAGAATGGAAGCCATCAAGTGAGAATCCTTTTATCTTCTTGCCATCATACATAATTAGCTGGTCCCAGCTCCCAAATGTAAAGCAAAAGCGTGTAAGCCTATGAAGAGATGACCTCAGGGAAGGCCCAATCAATCCCCACCCAAGGTTAGAGACTGATGAGACTTACTGTGTCTGCACCAGCAGCCAATGGCTAGAATGATCATGTTTCCAAAAAAATCTTCCAAGAGAAAACACTGGCAATCCAGGTACAAGGTGGGACATAGACCTCACTTAAGACTTATCTAAGTCTATGGATTCCAAGAGACCTTTCTACCAAGTGAGGTAGGCGGTGAAGGGATGAATTAGTCCCCAGGAGCCTCACCAAGTATTCAGAAATTATAACATTTCCCCGGTCACGGAAAAATACAGCAGATACAGTAAAGCTCACCAAAATTCCTTTTGCTCCCCCCACTTCACTATAACCCTTATAGTTGGGCAGGTCTACTTGACTAATGTGAGCTGTGATATGCAATAGGAAGTGATGTGTATCACTTCTGGGTAGAGGTAATGAAAGGCCCATGTAGAATTCTCCAGCTTCTTTCTTTACCTGATACGGAGAATAAGCAGTGTGTGTTTCCAGATAATGCACATACAAGATGGAAGCTCTTCAGTCTGATTCCACAAGTGATGATATGGAGCCCCCACCAGCCAAAAATGAGTAAGAGAGTAAGAGAGAAATAAACCTTAGAAGTGGTTCATATTTCATAATTATTTGGTTAGTGCAACATAAGAAGGCTATACTCATCAAAAGGAGAAAACTTCCATATTGACCAAGAATACCCAACGTTGTGATGGCTGACAGGAGTGGATAGGGTAGGAAAAAGGACAGAGTAACCAGCTTAAAGTTTCAAGCAACTCAGGCTCCTAGAAAATCTTATCTCCAATAACTAGCGGACTAAAGAACCTCTTCCCTAGAAGGCGAGAGGGTCAAACAGCAGCTAAGCCCAAAGGAACAATGTAGCATCCCCTGAAGAACTCATCAAGAAAACATATTCATAACTAAACATCTTCCCAAACCCTACACCTTTTCTTTGGCCCAAACAAGGAAGCAGTTCTGAATGATGGTCTTTGTCCAAGATCAAGCGAACCAAAGCAATCACTTTCTTGTTCAAGTGCCTTGGACCACAGTATTATAATGTCCTAAATTTTCTTAACTGACAAGACTATAATAAAAGGAATAAAACATGGGTGCCTGGGTGGCTCAGTTGGTTAAGCGACTGCCTTCGGCTCAGGTCATGATCCTGGAGTCCCGGGATCGAGTCCCACATCGGGCTCCCTGCTCAGCAGGGAGTCTGCTTCTCCCTCTGACCCTCTT